>NC_090924.1:608163420-608466451 GCF_040938575.1 Ambystoma mexicanum
AGGTGGTGGTAGTGGGGGACTGTGATGCCGAAGAGCGAGAGGATGGTAATGGGGGATTAATAAAGAAGAGTAACATGATGGTAGAGGGGTACTGTGAAGAGGAAGAGTGAGTTTGTGGTAGTGGGGGAATGTGAAAAGGAAGAGTGAGATGGTGGTAGTGAGGTAGTGTGAGGGGGAAGAGTGAGTTGGTGGCCGCAGGTTACTGTGATGAGGAAGAGTGAGTAGGTAGTAGTGGGGTACTGTGATGAGGAAGAGTGATGTGGTGGTCATGGGGACTGATGAGAAAGAGTGAGAGGGTGGTAGGGGTGTACTGTGATGAGGAACAGTGATGTAGTGGTGTACCTTGGTGAAGAAGAGTGATGTTGGCTTAGTGGAGTACTGTGACGAGAAAGAGTGAGGTGGGGTATATTCAGTACAGAGACAACTAAGAGGAATGTAGGGCTTCAGGTTTGTTTACTAATTATGTACTATGAGAAAGAAGGGAGAGGTATGATAATGTAGATATCTTGCCTGCTGACGTCAGGAGTGAATCGGGATCCTCACTGTTACGTCACTTGAAAAGCTTTTCCAAACAAAACGAAGGCTCACGTAAACAAGCATCGGCTTCCCCCAGACTTTTCGCTGCACACTTTCTTTAACTAATTCAGCAAATACAAGCTTATTTAACACATTTCACACACACAAAACACTAATAGTTCCTGAATACTGCCCTCCCACACATTTTTAAGTTAATTTAGGAAGCAATCACTGTATTTGATTTTATATTAACAAAACAGATTGCTTCCTAAATTAACTTAAAATACTCCTCTTCCCCTAGTTAGCAATCACAGTGATTACCACATCTAAATATATAATGTTTTGGAAGTATGTACTTTTTTTGTTGCGTTTCATGCCAATTCTCGAACTCGGAAAAACACTTGGAATTAAAACGACACTGTCCCAAAGCCCCAAACCTTCACAAATCATCCTTTCCTAGTCTGCTCAAATGCTCCCTGGTCTCATAACTACCCTACTTACACCCCTTATATAATTTTAGTGCACTTTCCAAAATCGATTAGAGAACTTGATTCTCTAATCGAGTAATGGCGGATTTTCAGAAATAAAAAACCTTGGCACCAGCAATGCATCATATGAGATAAAACTAAAGTTTTGGGTACAGGGGAAACCAACTGTATGCCAAATTAAAACAAAAAACGACTGGAAAGATGTATGCTAAACCAGCAAAGGATTTTCTTCGAGCGCTTTGTGCCTGACTTGTTTCTTATTTGGCACAAATCTGTCCAGCGGTTTCAGCTTAAGCAACATTTAGACATTTTCCCTTTAGGAAAATGAATGAAAAAGTGAAAAACACACCCTTTTGTGACCCTTTATATCTTTTGAACCGTAACACGGATATGCATGAAATATTCCAGTTCTAGAGGGGCAGGGCCTAAATTAGGATGGTGAAATGTCGTGCTGATCCATCCTACGGCTCAAAAGGTATCAGCCATACAATTGTTTGCATTTCCTATGGATGATAGGTTTCACCTTAACTATAGTCACCCTATGCTATACATATTATACGGCTGCGGTCGCCGCCCTACAGTTAACGTAAAACCTTTATACGTAGACTTTTCCCAAAATTGTATTGCTAATAACTTTTGACTTGCTGGATGTATTTGGATCACAGTTCCAAAATAAAAGTTTGTTACAGGCCCCCTGCCCCAACAAACTGGGCATTTTGTGAAAAATGTGTTAGAAAATAAAAAAAATTAAAGCGTTTTAAGAAAACAAAAAAAACACTGTTTTCAGCCTAGTGCATTCATTTTTACATAGAGATAAAGTGCATTTTGTGAACAGCAGCGGACAGATTTGGACTATAAGAAACAACTTGAGCACAAAGTGTTGACTTAATTTCTTTGACCGGTTTGGAGGAAATCCGTCCAGTTTTTTAAAATATTCAACGCTCCCAAAAACCTTTATATATGTCCCATGGTGCTTTGCAGTAGAGAGGCTTTTCAGAAGTGAAAAGAAGTCATTTATTTTGCTCAATGCAAGCAATTCCAGCGATGATCCCAGGTGAAGCCAAACATGAAAAGTTCTCAAAAAGCTATTTGGACGAGAAAAAAGGATGCAATCACATCAGGTGGACATGGGTAAAGGAGACAACATGTGTAGTTGGGGAGTTGGGCGTGGTCTGGAGAGCTAGTTACAGTTAGAACATTTTCAGATTATTGGGGGAATACTGGGGGGAATCTCACAATATTACAGCAGCAATGCTGCAAAACACGCTCGGAAAGGAAAATGCTTCACACAAACAGAAGTATTACAGTGGGAAAAAGCAATTGAGTGTATTGGGGACCAAGAAGAGAAGACAGTGGCAAGAAATGTCTGTTGTGCGTTGATTAAGCTATGTATAAAATAGCACAGCCCTGTAGAACAAAGGCAATTTGCTGGAGTAAAAGAATTGCGTTTGGGTCAACTTGCATTCCCAGCAATGCCTTGTTGATGTGGCTCTGAACTGGAGGTGAACTTCAAGTGTTGGTTACTAGGTGGTGTTGTGGCTGTACTGGGACAAATGCCCATCGTAAATCATATGCTGGTAGAATTTACACCGCTTTTAAACAGTGTGGCAGGTGATTTAATGTACATAGTTGTAGCTGTCTTAGTCAATAAAATACATTCAGAATGAATTTCAGAACAATCCATCAGCAATAGCTATCAGGATGATTTCACGTGCTAGGTTGCATGCACCGCATACATGAGTGTTGCTCAAAGAAATCTAGGTTCTGTCAATAATCTGAAATATTGCATGATGCTGGAATAATAGGAAGCGCATTTTGCCATTCTGCCAGGGCTGCTGCACAAATGCACCTTACTACTCTAAAATCTGAGTCCAGAACAAGGCGCCAGCTTGCCGGCTGAAACATGGGCCTGCCAATGTCCACCTTGCCAAGCCAGATGTATTGTCATTGTGTTGTGGTGGGAGAGACAAGACACACTTGAAGTGAGCCTCCTCCTTCTCTCCGTCAACTGAAAAGAACTCAAGTGTGACATCATGTACTACATGTAATAATAATAATCAAGTCTCAGTAAATCAAGAATCACTGAGCAAACACAACACACTGTCATGCTAGTGTCAACAACACCATTCTACTTTAAACCCCAATGAAACATTCTGCTGTCTTCGTTTCTACATGCATACAGCCAATTGTGATGCCATTTTCAACAATGCCATGTGAGTAGTGCCCTATTAAGCACATGTTTATGCTGGTTTATATATTGACAATGACATAGGACCCACGGATTATTGTGGACTTGCTATATAGGACGTATGCCTACAGAATCTGTTTTTAGTTAAAAACGAAATTGTAGACAATGTTTCTGTCCTCCTCTGTGTCCGCTTGTTTTAGCCGTGTGATTAGGAGGGCGGATGATATTGAGCAGTGTGTGTGGGAGCATCTTTTGTGCTCCAGGATAGGAATGTATTGGGTTATACGAATGATTGTGTTGTAACTATATGATTGACGATTTGGTCATTACGTTTTTTTGATAAACTTGGCAATCAAAATAAATTTTAATTTAGTAAAAACATACAGATGTTGGTCTGAATCTAATCTATCGCTATTGCTAGAGGGCACTCTGTCCTTGTGTGTGCGAGCCTTTTTACAGGTTTTCATTGTGCCACAGCCCCATATAAGCTCCAGCTCTACCTCTTTCTTTGTTCTTGGTTTCTATATTGCCCCCAGAAATGTTTGATGCCAGATTAAACCACGTCATGGCAGTGTTGTCCAAGATCAGCACAATGTCATACCAGCTCTAACAATGCACCAAGACAATGTGCACGCCTGTTTCAGAGGGGTCCCATAACATTTTCATCACAGTATTTTTCCAGAAAATACCCGTACCAAATTCTGCGCCCCCAGTAAATTGTCCATACTCTAGCTTCCATCAGAAGATGGTCATCCCAATTTCAACAGAGCCATTGAGGTTTGACCACAGTTAAGCACAATGTTATTCTCGATTCTGCATGGCATCAGGCATCCCAGTGTTGCCCCAGTTAAGCAAGTTATCATGCTATCTCTAATAGTCCTAAAATAAATGCTCTTGCCCGCATCAAAATGCTCCCAGACAATGACCTTCTTAGTGTGGCTCCTGAAACTGCCCATATCATTTGTAATGCCCCCAAAAAATGCTATACTAGTGGCAAACCCATAGAAGGCCCATTTGCGTATCAAAGTACCCTCTGACAATTGGCAGGCAAGTACTGCCTGTAGAAAATTCCATGTCAGTTTTGCTGTCCTAAGTCATTTTCCATGGTTATACTACTCCACGAAAAACCCCATGAAAGTTTCACACAGCCCCCAGACAATTGACATCTTAGGACAGCCCCCATAAAAGGTCCAGAGCAGTTTCAATTACTCTAGAAATGTGTCAAAGCACTACTACCCCAGAAACTTCCCATATCATTTTCATCGCTTCATTCCAACTGTTATGGGCATTTTCTGAAGCAATACTGGCATCGCAGTTGTCCGAAGGTACTTTGCTAGTTATTGCCCTACAACATTTCGCACCCCCAGGAACTTGCCATGCCAGTACACATTTCAGAAAATTACAATGTATGAAAGTTTAGTTTTGTTTATTTATTTGTAGAGCGCGCCAAGCCCGTAGGGATCTGGGCCCAAAGGCATCAACCAAGTGTCACTGATTAATTGGCATACGTGAACCAAGGGTGGGTTCCCAACATGTATATACAAGTTTCAATAAAGGAAACATGCTTCAAAACAGGACAATAACTTGGGCTGAGGTGTGAAGCTCCCCCATCCTCAGCCTTCAAAATGTAAAACAGGAGACACTTAGGACCTGTATTCTAATTAGGTCGTGCAAAAATACTCTTACAGATGTACCAATAGTCCGAAGAGTGAAGTAGCAGAAATAATGGCCAGTGTACATTGTTGCAATGTTTTCAAAATATCAGTGTTCATATTTAATCCAAACATTTTTTCACATAGACATATTATATATCATTTAACATGATTCATATGTCAATGCATACAGTCAATTATGATACTAAAAACAAAAACAAAA
This sequence comes from Ambystoma mexicanum, assembly GCF_040938575.1. Taxonomy (NCBI): domain Eukaryota; kingdom Metazoa; phylum Chordata; class Amphibia; order Caudata; family Ambystomatidae; genus Ambystoma; species Ambystoma mexicanum. Next base: position 608,168,488 of record NC_090924.1, read on the forward strand.
AGCATTACACAGAAATGTGAATAAATCAAAAAACAACCATGTGAGTCAAAGCAACACTTAAATGTTATAAAATAGCATAGATTCATGACATAAATTGCATATCATAAGAACTCGATGCAAGTAGGTTGAGACTGTGCAAAGAGTGAAACAAAAGTCCACTATTTGCCAGCTCAACATTAACCTAAATCTATCTGTGGCCATGCCAGAAGAGTGCCAAAAAACTGTCCATGTCAGTTTTAGTGCCCCAAATAAGGGGCCGATTCATGGAACAAACGTGCGCCGAAAATCTACGCGCAAGCAGGCGCAAGCGGAAAAAAAGAGGCGCACGCGCACGCGTGCGATTCATGGAAGTCCCTGCGCGTGTCTTCCTCGGGATGTGCGCCAAACCCGTGCATGGCGCACACGTCACTGCAACATCCCGAAAGACGTGCGCGACGCGCACAGTGAAAGCGCACAACCTCTGCGCATACACTAGAAAGTGGGCGGAACACGGGGTGTAACGCGCGGAATGGGGAACAACTTGCGAAAACAGGGGCGTAACTGGGGATGTACTGCAGGGAAGCAGAGGGAACGCCCACACGCACCCGAACCACACGTATTCATGGAACCGAATAGGGCAAAGCCAAGCACAGCGAAAGACACGCACAAGCCGATACACGTCCGCCACACGAAGGCAGGCGGTAGCGTCCCTGCGCATTACAAAAGTGGCAACATACAGCAATTGTGCGAGCGGGGCACGTGTATTTCGGGGGTTCGTGTGAACTTACTCACGTGATCGGGCCTGGGGGAGAGGGCTACGTGTATTTCGGGGGTTCGCGTGAACTTTCTCACGCGATCGGGCCTCGGGGAGCGGGGCACGTGTATTTCGGGGGTTCGCGTGAACTTTCTCACGCGATCGGGCCTGGGGGAGCGGGGCACGTGTATTTTGGGGGTTCGTGTGAACTTACTCACGCGATCGGGCCTGGGGGAGCGGGCTACGTGTATTTCGGGGGTTCGCGTGAACTTTTCCACGCGATCGGGCCTGGGGGAGCGGGCTACGTGTATTTCAGGGGTTCGCGTGAACTTTCTCACGCGATCGGGCCTGGGGGAGCGGGGCACGTGTATTTCGGGGGTTCGCGTGAACTTTCTCACGCGATCGGGCCTGGGGGAGCGGGGCACGTGTATTTCGGGGGTTCGCGTGAACTTACTCACGCGATCGGGCCTGGGGGAGCGGGCTACGTGTATTTCGGGGGTTCGCGTGAACTTTTCCACGCGATCGGGCCTGGGGGAGCGGGCTACGTGTATTTCAGGGGTTCGCGTGAACTTTCACACGCGATTGGTGGAAATCCACGTGTGTTCTGTCATCACGTGCAATGAGGGAAACACCTGCGCGCGTCACGTCACTTACGCGCATAGGCCCTTTCCTCGTATTACACGCGGACGTGCAGTTTCCACGCGCGCTTACGCGCATGGCCCTTTCCTCGTATTACACGCTGACGTGCATGTGTGTTGGGGATTGTGAGGACCTGGTGGAGGCTGCCCATGGTGGCTGGGGGGTGGGGGTGGTGGGAGACATGAGTTGGACATGGGTGGGGGCCTGCTGGCAGGTGCCCCACAGTGCTGGGGGGTGGGGGTGGTGGGAGACATGGGTGGGGGCCTGGTGGAGGCTGCCCCTGGTGACTGGAGGGGTGGGGGTGCTGGGAGACATGGGTGGGGGCCTGGTGGAGGCTGCCCCTGGTGACTGGGGGGGGTGGGGGTGCTGGGAGACATGGGTGGGGGCCTGCTGGCAGGTGCCAGCAATGCTGGGGGTGGGGGTGCAAGGGGACATGAGTTGGTGATCATTGGTGCAAGGAGACATGTGCCTTTGCTGGGGGGCATGCCCATGTTGGGTGGGCTGCCTGCGGGACATGACCAGGGATGCAGGGTAGTCCCCTGTGGTGTGGGCTGCCTGCAGGGGCCGTGGAGGGTGTACAGGGAACACCTGGGAGGACCCACACTGGCAAATCACATGTAGGACTCCCCGGCACCCCTGAAATACACGTACCCTGCTGAAATCGCGTGTAAAACTTTGTGCGCACCCCTGTAATACCCGCACGCAGACCAATCGCGTGTGAAACTTTGCGCGCACCCCTAATACCCGCACGCAGCCCAATCGCGTGTGGAACTTCCCACGCACCCCTGAAATACACGCGCCCAGGCCAATCGCGTGTGGAACTTCCCACGCACCCCTGAAATACACGCGCCCAGGCCAATCGCGTGTGGAACTTCCCGCGCACCCCTGAAATACACGCGCCCAGGCCAATCGCGTGTGGAACTTCCCGCGCACCCCTGAAATACACGCGCCCAGGCCAATCGCGTGTGGAACTTCCCACGCACCCCTGAAATACACGCGCCCAGGCCAATCGCGTGTGGAACTTCCCGCGCACCCCTGAAATACACGCAGCCAGGCCAATCGCGTGTGGAACTTCCCGCGCACCCCTGAAATACACCTAGCCCGCTCCCCCAGGCCCGATCGCGTGAGAAAGTTCACGCGAACCCCTGAAATACACGTAGCCCGCTTGCCGTGCTGGTACAGGGTTAGCGCAGCCCTTTGCGCTGGATTGGGGATTTTGATGGCTTTTCCCTGCGCGGAAGGCGTTCTTGGGGGCGTAACTGGCGCTGCTGCAAGGTCGCTGCGCCACTGTGCGCCACGGCTGGTTTTGGTGGCTGGAATCCATGAATACGCTGTGCGCGGAAATGGGTTTTGGCGCACGCGGCTGGCGCAGGGATTCGCACGCGCACACTGTGCGCCAGCCGCGTGCGCCACTTGTGCGCTGAATTCTATGAATTACCCCCTAGGTGTCATTCAATTAATTGTCCCAGAAAACATTCATGCCAGTTACAGTGCTCACAGAAAATTGACATGCCCGTATTGTCTCTAAATAAAGTCCTCATCCGTTCAGTGTAACCAGCATATTGCTATACCAGTGTCCCATTGCCTCCAGAATCCTCCGACCTCCACATACTAGGTGGTATCTGATGCGGTGGTACATGGGAGTATGGTACCCCAAACCACATGCCAAATAGCACATGCAGTGCATTCAAACTGCGCACCCACAGACATGAACAGGATCTCTCATACACACATTCTTTTATATTACCTTGACAGCCCAGCCTCTGGCATAGTGTGTCAGTGGCTGAAGAAGCAGTCCTTTAGCCCCACCCGCCATTGGCATGCGCAGGAAACAAGAAACACAGAGAAAGGGTGTCAATCAGCTGGCTCCCTGATGGTGCCTCCTGCACAAATCATAGCAGTTATCCGGGCAGTCATAGCCCAGGCATGTGTTTGTACTGCACATGTCTGGGGCTGTGAATCATTGCTGCCCCAAGATACTTCGATCGGAAGGGCAGTTTAGTGCCGCCCTTTGTCTAGACACATGCACAGACCGCACATCCTCATGTGTGGTTGGTCCAGGTCAGTGGCCCACCACGCATGCACCTAGCGACATACACTGTCTTTGTCTATTTCAGGCGTGTACTGACTGGATCTGGGCATTGCAGAGTGCTCCGAGTGCTCAGCTTAATGTTCTAACTGCAGCAGCTGGCACACTTAGCCTGTGGGTGCCACGGCCTCATTACACAGCTAATATGGATAGGCCCCCATGAGTCCTACACTCACACTGATCTTGTGGGACAATAGAGAAATGTCAGAAGGGCCAGCTCAACCTGGCAGTATGATGGTGATGTTGTGGCTCAAACCGGGCCAGTTTGGTGACTTGCAACACTGTGCTAATAATGCTAGCCAAAGTTAATTAATGAACAAACGTGCTTTAAAATTCACCATGTTCAACAAGTATTCATACATTACATCCAATGTGCCATTCGAACAGAAAGCTTATGGCTCACTATTTACAACAAGGGGGCACCTTATTTGTGTTACCCAATCCTATTTTCTGTCCAAGTTTGACCCCGATGAGAGCCATTGCGTTTTCTCAACTCCTTTGTGTTTGAATTGCAAAAATAACATGTTTGTAGAGGTGCTGCCAGAGTGGTTAGCTCTACTGCAACTATCTCCAGCCACAATTGGGTGAGGAAGCATTGGCAAAGCAAATAGGTTTTGTCTGTTATAAGTCATGTTCAGCCTCAAATGCCCTAATAATGCTCTTACATGCCTGGCGTTGTCAACATATGGCAAAAGAATAACACACACGTGCAGCAGCTGCCATCATTTGCCATTAACAGCCTCAGATGTCCCAATAATGTTCTATATAAACCTTCCAAATATATAAGTACAAATGTAGCCATGCAGTGAATCCTTGTGTAATATATGAGTCATACGTGTGCTCTTTCCTCATGAAGTTAACTGTTGCATCTTCACGACAACCTATGAAGAAATCACTTTTTAAATCAACATAGTTTACCATAGTAAGACAGAGATAGAAAACCTCCTATTGCCATGCTAAGTACTTAGGCAGCCCCAAGACAGCGCTTTGGTGTATAGCGCTTGAAAAATCCAAGAAAATACAAATGATGGCTTTTCAATTTCTACATAATTACAATGTGAATGAGCGAACTCTTCGTAACGGGCGCAAAGTAGGAGCGGGTAGATGTTACATATAAAAGAGATTGAAAGGAAAAGATGATGGGTGAATAGGAAGGAAAAAAAGAGTAGATGTTGCAGGGCAATGTGTGTTTGTGTTAATATGTGTGTGAATGGAAAGGGAGCTGCATGGTGGTACTGTGCGTAAGTAGGGAGAACTACCACTAATGAATCATTCTTTGTAGTGGTTCAGGGGATGTAAAAACATTTGTGAAGAACTGGATTTAGCATGAACCTTTTAGAAGTAGTCAATTTATCCTGGGGCATTGTGCTTTCCGTGAAAAACCTTAGACAGCAGGGAGCTAATTACAGAATGTGCGTTTGACGATAAATGGAACCCAAAAGCATTCAACTAAAGCATAAGATGCTGACAAAACTGCACTGCTTCTTTCAGATGTGAGCAAATTATTCAATTATAATGAGACATATTGCACTGATAAAGCACAGTGTTGCATCATGTGATGAACACTAACTAAAATATAACACAGATGTTGACTCAAATCAGGAACATTGACGAATTGTAATGCAAAAAATATTTTTAAAGTCCATTAATATGGTTCTACTGGATTGTAAATTATTTACTACACGAAATGCTGAAAGCCCCAGTTTAAAAAGGAACTCCCTGCAGTCAATGAAAACAGTGCACTTGCGGCAGCAAAGCAATACATTACAGGAATCTACAAACAAGAAATGTCAGTTATAAGCAGAGCAGCATTGTATTTCGTAATTGTTCACCTTATTATTTATAAATCATGAAACTGAATCTCTAAAAGGATGAAAAGGTCCAGTGTGTCAGAAATGTTCCAGTTAATTTCATTTTTTCAACAGCAAATGAAACTTTGGTGTATTCCTTCGAGAATTTTATATATATACAATCTGACGAACCCTGCAAGGGTGAAACGCGTAATTGTTTGTTTTATCCTGAACTGCTTGTCCACTGTGTTTTGAAAAATAAAGGACGTATAACGGAGATCCTTTCTTTTCATCCGGCTGACTTTTATTTATGTGGAGAGTGCCACCTAAAAAGCTTGGACTAGCTTTTCTTTTTTCCTTTTTTCAATATATATATATATATATATTTGAAGAAAAAACCAATTCCCAGATCCTGGATCGAACCGGGAAAAAAGTCGGCGGAAATGCACTCCCAAGAACAGTAGAGAATGCCTGAATAGCTCTCTACAAAGAGGTAAAAGCACACCAATGTTAATCCAGACTGACAATGCTTTATTCTTTATGTCAGCATGGTAAGGAAAAAAGACCAGAAAACGACGCGTTTCACGGTACACAGACCGCTTGATCACGTTAGAAAGTGCAAACATAAACAAGGTGACTTTAAAAAGGGTACTTAGCCTCTTTGATCTCTGTGTCAGATAGAAAGTATCCCTTTCAAACACTGTGGTTGAATTGCATTACGGTGGCAGACATCTTTGAATATATAAAGAAGCTCAGTGATTACCACAATGTTGGAGCACATTTCAGATGCTACTTAGTATATGAATTCACTTTCTCAGCGATAAAACATGCATGATTAACACTTGCTCAGTCGTTAAACCGAAATGGACAGTTATCGAGCATCTCACATAATATAATTTACATAACCACATGGATAATTAGCGCATAGTGCGTCACGTTCCAAATGGGAGAAAAAACATATTAAGAGCATGTTAAAACCCAAAATGCATATAATAATTCTCGTTTCGCTTACATAACTATTAGTAGCAACCTCCAAGATATATGCTCATTCATCACCCCATGTGTATATGTCATTTTACTGCCATAGCTTAATGTCTTGCTAGAAAGACCCATTATTATATTTCATTATAGGCAAAGAAATACACAAACAATGTTACATGCAATTCTCAATTAAACATATGCTGTGTGACTAAATAGAGTTGGGTGTATTGCCCTATGCAAAATTATAGGACTACACCAACCTTAAAGCATGGTTCCTAATGAACTAGTCCTGATCTCTAAAGTGCTAGTTGCCTTGTTGCTGTAAAGTGCCAAGTGCATGTCTTGCATAAAGTGCCAAGTGCCTAATGTAAAGTGCATAGTGCCCGTAAACATTCAACTTGTGCAAAATAGCAAAAAATTAATTTCAATATACACATTAAACCAGAGATTCAATCTTTAAAAATATTTCACACAGTCAGCATAGTGGAAAGCAACATACTTGCACAGCATATAATAATTGTGGGTCTAAAATTCAAAAAATCATTTGTTAGGTGCAAAAGAGATATATAAAAAGGCAAGAAAAGAAAGGGGATAACAAAACAGAGATTGGATAAAGGATACCCAATTATGTATGTAACCTAGGCGCACTTTCATGAAACAAAATTAGAAAAAGGTATGATGAAAAACAATACATCACATTTCTAAAAACAAAAATATATCCTCTGCTGTACTAGGGGTAGGGAGAAAGAATACATACTCAAATGAGCCCTATAGAATAATCTATATATTAAACCCAAAAAAGGGGGGTGCCCCTAAATTAAAGCAGTGCGGAATCAAACATAACCTCAAACCCTGAGGGGAAGCACCAGGACCACTGGCATGTACAGGTTTCCGAGGTGTAGGTAAGACAGAATGGAAGGTTTATCTTTTGTACATGCCAAAAAAGGGGAAGAGCAACAATATAACTCTTGATAACATCATTGAGGGAAGATAAGTATTGTCATTAGGTCCCTAGAAAGGTATGAAGTTCTTCATCCAAGTTATGACCTCTTGGTTTCTTCGTGTCAAGATCAAGAATGCATTTAGTTTCCAACTGTCTCAGTGCCAATTCTCTATTTCCACCCCTGGGGTGTTTGGCTATGGTGTAAATGCCAAAATATGTCAAGCCATCTAGCTTACCATCATGTACTTCTTTAAAGTGTAAGGCCATAGGATATGATGCATCAACATTTTTAATAGCTCGAATATGCTGCAACATCCGCAGCTTAAGTCTTCCTATGGTACTCCCAACGTACCACTTGCCACATGGACACGCGAGCACATAAACAACGTACTCAGTGTCACAGGTGATTCGCGATGTGATGGGAATACTTTTGGCCAAAATAGGGTGAACATAACTGGAGACATCCTCAGCAAACAGACAGGCCTTACATTTCCTACATTTTTGAAAGCCTATATTTGATGTATGTAGCCAGGTAGAGCCTCTTGAGAGCGAGGAAGGACTCATAAAACTAGAGACAAGATTGTCTTTAAGTGAGGCAGAACGTCTGAATGTAATGTTCATCCTCTCTCCCAGGATCCCTCCCAAATGTTCGTCCAATTGTAGAACATGCCAGTGTTTTCTCATAATCTGTCGTATGTTCTGAGAATGCGTGCCATAAGTAAGAATAAGACGTGTTTCACTCTGACATTCTTGTGATGATGGTGACACTGTAGTTGTTAATAATAAAGAACGGTCTTGGTCCCTTGCTTTGTGATATGCTCGTTCCAATATCTTCTTGGGGTAACCTCGCTGTTTAAATTTATGAGCCATATATCCGCATTCTGCATCAAAAGTCTCCAGTCTAGAACAATTCCTTCTTATGCGAATAAATTCGCCATATGGTATAGACCATTTCAGGGAGGTGGGATGATTGCTCTTTGCATGTAGTGGTATATTGGAACTTGTCGGTTTCCTATAAAGTTCCGTCACAAGTTCCTCAGAGGCCACTTTAACAAGAATATCGAGAAACACAATAGCAGTCTTGTTGTGGCTTTCTGTAAACTGCAGATTTAATTCATTGGTATTAAGTTTCTTCACAAAATCTAACCACTCGGAGCTGGTTCCATCCCAGATAATGAATAGATCATCTATATACCTCAGCCAGAGTACCATTTTAGATGTATAGCCATTGTACTCTGAGCCCCAAGCTACAAACTTCTCCCACCAACCCATGAATAAATTGGCATACAAAGGAGCAAAAGTTGTCCCCATTGCGGTGCCCTGGAGCTGTATATAAAACTCTTTATCAAATATAAAACAGTTATTGGTTAAACAAAGGTGAATCATATCCAATATCATGCGACTATGTAATAGAAAATTCATAGACCTAGTGTGGAGAAAATATTCACAGGCCCGTAACCCATCTTCATGTTTAATGGAGGTGTATAGGGAGACTACATCTAAGGTGGTAAGCAGGTATGTTGATTCCCAGGTGATTCCATCAATCTTATTCAGAAAATCTTTGGTGTCTCTCAAATAAGAAGGAAGCATCGTTACGAAGGACACCAAAGTCTCGTCCACAAATTTTGAGGTGTTCTCATATAGTGCCCCACAGAGTGTTACAATGGGGCGTCCTGGGGGCTTCCTCATGTTCTTGTGTACTTTAGGTAAAAAATAGATTGTAGGCATTATTGGAAATTTTGGATGCAAGTACTTGCACATATCTTCGTCTAGTAAACCCTGGTCTTTATATGTATTCAGCAAGTCAAAAAGTTTCATATTCATACCTGCAGTGGGATCCTTACCCAATTTCGCATAGCAGGATTGATCATTGAGTTGTCTCGTCGCCTCTTTGATATAATCAACACGGTTCATCACCACAATATTCGTGCCTTTGTCAGATGGTTTGATAATGCAGTCAGACAACATACTAAGATCCTTCAAAACACCGAGTTCATGACGTGTGAGGTTATCCCTGTAGTTGTATTTGGTCTTTCTGATTTTTCTTAAATCATTAATGACTAGATCCTGAAATGCTTCAATGTGTCCTCCCGGATTAAACATGGGATTAAATCTCGATTTGCACCTCAATTGACTAGTTCCTGGCCAATCCGTATGTATATTCATGGAATGCCAGTCTAGATCTATGTTGTCATCAGATGGTGCACTACCCATATATATACCTAAAAGATACTGATGATTTCTTTATAAATGCATGTATAAGCCTACTGTGATTTAGCAAGGATGTGTGCATGCAATAATTCAAAATAGAAAATACATCAATGTGCAAATATCTAAGAAATCAATGCTTTTCTAACATAGTTTTAACAAATACTTTTTTTGCTGTGTTCCTGCTAAACTAACTTTAAGCTAATCTATTTTTCAAATCAGCCTTGATGTGGGGGTGAACTTAAGTATCTGATGAGACATGTCTTGTCTTTTTTGAGTGGAAAGATGTATTGACTCTTACCATGAAAACAAATACCAAGGGATGTTTGGACTAGGCCTCCAAGTTAAAGAAACAGATCCAACACATTTCAAGGAGGTATTTCTAGTAAATGCATTTTAAAATTCCAGTACAGGCTAACAAGTGGTGTTTGCACTGATAAGGCTCAGGATTGTTCACATAACAACCTAGCCCATTCTCCTGATGCAGAGCTTCAAATACATGTTAGTCCACTTAGAGTGTCACCTTTGACATCAGTTAAGGCAATAAACCTGACCAGATGTCTGGTAATTGAAAACAGACAATTGGGCCTCTTAGAGCTGTTTGCATGCTAGCACAAGGGTTTCACATTTCTAAGAAATAAAATGTAATGCTTGACATGTAATGGCTGTCTAAATTAACACAATTAATGCATTTGAAAATGCATTCTGCTTATAAATCCACAACCATAAAATATAGAAACAAATATGAACATGTGTTGCAATCATTGCATATTCCTATAATAAATAAACACACATATGAATTGCCTACACATTTAAATAATTTTAAAAAAGGAATATTAATAACATCATGAAATATTACATCACATATTCATGCCACATATCCAGATGTCCATCTAGGCCAGGGGATCCCAAAAATCCATACTTCATTATTGTGGCATATTGCTACAATAGAATATGTAATAAAATGATATTTTGCATTCAAAACTGTTAAGAGCAGATTAGCCCCACCCTTTTTCACGTCATTAGTATGAACATTCGGGGGGGTGAATTATCAGTGAGTGTCTGAGTAGTAAGTCAATGGAAATATTCGACCAATCAAAAAGTGTGACATAATCATGACACATTTTGGACATCTCACCTATGACAATAAAGCACACACACAGGGAATGGGAGCACTCTCTCTGGCATCAAAAATGGCATAGAAGGGAAAACAGCTTTTTCAAATGGATGAGAGCTGAACCTGGATATTTCCTGGAGGATTGGGCCCTACCAATGAGGAGACAATTACCTCGAGCAGACCTGCTTTTCAATAGGGAGGAGTAGTGACTGGGAAGTCTTGAAAACTCACAAGGGTCCATCCTTACTCAGCAGTTTAAAGAAATGGTCCAAAGTGAATATACAAATCCCCTCAAATGTAATTGGATAAATCCCTATGATAATTGTCCCAATAAATCCCTGCAGAGGAAGGGAACTGGGGGGTGGTTTTCAATAGGAGGCATTCATTCCAAAAACAATATCTGGATATTTGTTTGTGAAATAAAATAGTACTTTCTCACAATATTTGAAGCCACATGAGATTTGACCTGTCGTAGAAAACACAGCAGGAGTTGATACTTTATTTTTAACAGAATAAGTCATATCCTGCTTCCACTGTACTAAAGCGGAGGGAGATTGTATTTAAATAAGAACAAAAAAGCTTTCTCTGTGTAGTATGCATTGTGTAAAGAAGAGAATACTCCACAATGCTGAGAGGGCAGCATTTTGTAAATGATAGCTAAAATAAACTGTACCCAGCATATTCACACAGCTATAGACAATCGGTTAGACTGCGGCTTGAATGTGCACGGTCAATAGCCTAATGGGAAATTGCTTGATAACTTGTGACCTGTGAAAGCCATAGATATTTAAAAAGTGAAGGGGGAGTGAAAGGGAGTTTTGCTTTCCTTATTCCGTTCCTGTAGAAAATGATAATAATATAAATACATCATCTCCTCTCTCTTGACATCACACAGGAGGGAAAGGTCTTTGCACCTGTGGAACCCGATTGGAAAGAGAAGTGGAAGGGGTAGTTATCCTCGGATTAGGAAATCATAATACCATTGTCCTATATTGGGTGGGTTTATCAATATCCTGTGCATTCTAAATTGATACGACTCCTTTCCTAACCCAAGCCTGCAGAATTAGATGTAACTCATTTTAGCCTGCATTCAAATTGCATGTACATTCCAGCAACCCTCAGCACCATATAAATGGGCGATTGATTATGTAATGTACAAGTATTTGAACACACTGGATGATAAGTGGCAATGCCAACATTTTAGTATTTTGCATTGTGTACAATTTAATCGGATATATTGAAGATGAATATTAAGAAATAATAATTGATAAAAAGCAACTGAATGTATGTATCACATTTGGTGTGGCTGTCAGAGGAGCGTCAACTTTAATTGTGCATATAAGTTCTCAACATTCATCTATCTGATAGATGTGATTTTTTATTTGGCTCCAAGTCAGCTTCTACTGAAAGCAGCAAATATAAGCCTTCTAATAAAAAACTGAAAATTAGATTGATTCTATAAAATGGCCACAACAACTCCCTTCATAGCAATTCATGTGGTGTTCTAAGCCCACATGTCAGCAAATGGAACAAGCAGTGTGGCAGATTGTCATCTTTATAATCTCTAGTGAATGGATATTGCATGTAAGACAGGTCAGCCATGCAGCCCCATTTTTTTTTATTAAACACACTGTGCTTTGAGAAGCAGTGTTAGTGATTTATACCCAGATGGAGCTACTGGACCTTGGGCTGCAGGGATCACTAACATCAATGTATATAGACACACATGAATACTTTCTTCTTTGCACAGTATACTGACACTGAAACAACTGCATGCTGAATTTCATCATCCCTACACTTTCCTTTAAATGCATGTTGGCCTTTGGATGTGATTTAACATTCTAAACGTGTCAATTAGCACACCCAAACTTACAAGCACAAAACTATTATCCTGAGAAAGAACTGAAATTACATTTTAAACATTAAGTGATACATTGGCTCTCATTAAGTATCTGCTGACAGTGTTCCTACAGCCTCAAAATTGGATTCTGTATTGATATAAAGATAACACAGCTTTTCTTTGCTGTTATATGTTCAGAAATAATGTTGATAATGTTGTTGGCAATCCCATTTTTATCATTTAAAATCACTTAATCGTGCCTCCCTTGGATTAGACGTGAGCTAGTGCACATATAGGTCCATCTGCAGCCTTTTCTCACATACAATTCATGAGATGGGTTGGGTCTTAGCCTAATATGTGTTTTGTTCTCCCAGTTCGCAGTTATCACACTTCATCCACCTGTGAATAGGAGACTTCTAAACGCAGGGCTGAACTCACAAGAGACCATTAAGGCCTGGGCACAATGGTTGGTTCAGAAATAGGATTAGTAATTGCAGTTAGAGTATTTTGTTCCATAGCTTGTTCCATAGGTTCTGACTATGGGTGGAACAAGAGCACTTGGGACATTTTGGAAAAACTCACCATGCCTGGTTTCTGCAGAGTTTCCTATATGAACAATGCACTCTATGAATTGCTGCAAAGGTGGGAGGATGCTAAACCTGCAGATGTCTCCATTTGATATTAGCTCTGTAGGGTTCTCTGAAGGAGACCTCAGGCACTCTAAAGTCCAGAGGAATTAACCTTGGCACCTGATGCTGTGCAGTGAAGAAAATCCATTGAGCCATGTCATACAATGATCAAACTGCAGGACTCTTCATGTACCAGAACAGTTTCTGTTCTCCAGGCACCCGCTATGCCTGTCAAGCTGCACACGAAAGACAATTGAAGCAGCCCTGGTTTTTAGCCGTCCATATTGTGATCAAGCATATTTGAACCCTTAGCCATCTTTCAAGCACATGGGCAGATCCATCTCCTATGATATGATTCAGCCACCTATTGAGAATGTTGAGCCATGCAGACTCACTTACATAATTACCAAAACCGAAAGCTGTTGATCAATCGAGCCCTCCATTTCTTGAGAAACACACCATGCTGCTCAAGTCCCATTGAGAAAGATTGATACTATTAAACCCCAGCTCAAACCTGCAGGACCTTCGTATTAGAACAACATGATGCTGTTAAACCTTCTAAAGATATTAAGGTAGAGAATGTGTGGCCTGGTGGCCTTTCCCACTCATCCTTGGTATGCGGATCCCTTGGCACTTCCTTCGGCCCTAATGACTGTCCTGGTGCTCATTCACTGCATTGGCCAAAGAATGCCACCCCAGTGGCAAGTACCTGTACTAGTGACAGGGTCCTACATATCCCTACCATGAACGGCTCCAACCCAAGACCTAGTGTACCAAACAACCACTTAGCACCACATTGCCTAATGACCCGGCACCCTTGTGCCTACCAACACAGATACAAATAGCCCAGGAATCCAGGGGGCAATCATCAATGCCAGGTCCCTCCCTGCACATGCCCTAGACATTGCGGACATCATCACGACAAAGAAGCTTGACTTCATTGCGATCACTGAATTGTGGTTCCATGTGGCAGCAGGCCATGCCCTTGCGCTAGCTATGTCCGTACACTGTACAATTTTCAGAATTGACAGACCCACTGCCAAAGGAGGGGGGGGGTAGCCATCATTGCCAAAAATACCCTTAATATCAAAGAAATACCTAACAGTATGTTCCCTTCTGCAGAACTACTGTCAGTCAAACTGACTTTTTCACCGAAAGTTTCCCTGAACATTCACCTGATCTACAAACCACCCCGTCTGCTACACTTATTTGAGGAGGATGTAGCTCTACTGTTGACAGCAAATACCAAACCTAGTTCCCAAACCCTTCTTCTGGGTGACCTTAACCTAGGATTTAACAATCCGAAAGATAACAATGCCCTAGCCCTCGCAAACACCATATCGGCACTAGGCTTCACACACCGGATCAAGACCCCCACATACACCAAGGGTTGCATACTAGAGTGGCTAGCTGACTTCAATTGCAATACCTATATAATGTCCAATGCACTATGTCCCTGGTTTGACCACCATATCATCACTTTTAACATGATCAAGAATTCAGGCCCCATCAACCTCCCACTGGTAGCACCAGCAGCCTTATCCAGAAACAAACGTAACATCACAGCTAATAATATCTTACCACTACTGCACCCTATCTTGACACAATACGACACAGTAACCAACAACCCTACCACTATGGTTGATCTTTACAACCAAACTGTCCTAGCTGCCATTGACAAAATAGCTCCTCTCACCATGTGCAAAGCTAAGCAAGCAGCCCACATCAACTCTTGGTACACGCTGATGTTAAAAACTATTCATAACTCAAAGAGAACGGCTGAGTCCAACTGGAAAAAATCACCTAATGAATGAAACAAAGCAAAAATCAATAAGCCTCCCAAAAATTACAAACAGGCTGTCATACAGAGGAAAACCTCCACGCTTTTACGAGAGAATAGGAAATGCCAAATCGGGAACGAAGGAACTCTTCACTATCATGAGAGAACTAGAATCCCCAGTACCACTGTTAGAAGTCTGCAACAAAGATGCAAACTGGTGCACCAGCTGGATAGCAAGCACTATCCGATAAAATAATGCTCCTACAATCTAAAATTGAATTGAAAAAAGTCACCATACAGCCCACCACACCATCCCTACAGTCTCCCTCTCATTGGGATAATCACACTACTCCTCAATTAGATTTCACACCCATCACCAACTCGGAAGTCCTAAAAAAATTACCCACACCCACATGTCCCCAAGTCCCCCCCTAGAAAGGAAAACAATAGTTGAAACATGGCAACACAATAAAAAAAACAATAGAAAGGGCACCCAGGGGCCACAACACGAACACTCACCCAACACTCAGAGGCCCCAGACTACATCAAACCGTGACCAACCCCATTAACAAACACTAATCCAGAGCCCACAACACAAACACAAGTTTTACTGGCTTCCCCATACGCCTAATGTGACATCAGTTTCCAGATAAAGGTAGGGTTTCAAACCGAACATAAAACCCCCATAGGTCTGGATCCAATTCTCTTAGATTTTCTATGAATTTGCAGCACTTCTCGCAAAACTGCTTGCACCATAATATACTCACCGTGTAGATGGGACAGTCTGCCTGGGCCACAAACACACCAGAGACTCGACTTCTCTTTGGCTCTTCACTTGGGTCAAGTTTATATTCCCCCAATGATTGCTTCATGATGGCCGCCTGCCACCTTTTGACCCCCTTCACTACCCCTATTATTGTACAGTATGGCGACACTTCCAACAGCCCTCTAGCCGCAGTCGCAGACAAGACGTTGGAAGTCAAGTTGCATTGCACACACTCTACACTGCATTACACTGCACAGCCGCATTGCAAACGGCATCGCTGCTCTGCTCCTCCATGCACAGATGACGTCATCACTTCAGCTACAGCAGCGGACGGGGAGGCTTCTCTATCCTGTCTGCGTTCACCGCAAACTGCTTCTAAACTGCTGTGGTATGTCATGCTTCCTCCTCTCCTCCACATAATACCAGGAGCCCGCACAGCTCCGTAGCGAGCACCAGTCCCTTATCCAAGGGCATCCGCACTTCTCCTCGCCGGGGACAGCACCTGCCTAACTCTAGCGGGCACTACCCTGTTGCCTGACTTCTTCCCTCAGGCACTCTCCTGTGCCGCCCAGCCCACAGGATACTGCAGGCCTTCCTCTAGGCCTCCGAAGGCCAGCTACCTCTACCCTGGCGATGGCCCACAGCTTCACTGGGACTGCACACGTCCCACAGATCCTCTGGATGGCAGCTGCTCCTGCACTCCTACCTGCAGGTTTTAGGGTCGGTCCCTTGGTCCTCCTGAATGCTGACTGGCCGCCCCTGGATGGGAAATGGTCGGAGGCAGTGTCCCCCACAGCAGCTCCTGGTCCTGGCAAAAATCATCATCACCAGTGAAGTAACCAAGATGGGGTCCTTCCACCACGTATCAAGCAGGACACCAGGTAAATTGTTAGTAAGCTTTGTTGCACCCAAATGTACATATAGGTCCTTAAGTGCACAGGGAAGAAACACTGGCCCGTCCACTCCAGCCCAGCTCACTCTAACTGCCACCCGGCGAACCCCTGAACACAAAGCACACAAACATTCCACAGCCCAGGGGTTCCACTGGCAAAAGCCCATTGCTACAATTAACTTCCTCTCAATGTAAAGGGCGCACAGAGATCCGGGTGGACCACCCCACCGGGGGCGCAGCCAACATCAGTATTTGCAAAACTCTTTAACTACAGAGACAGGGATGTAATTCTCCAAGCTGCAAGAGCCAGTGGTCCAATAATGATTGGCAATGCAACATCATGTTTTTCCCGGACTTTTCCCTGCAATTGCAATGGGAAAGGCGGTCCTTTGAGGAAGTAAAGAGACATTTGCTCAATAATCACATCAAATATCTGCTGGTCTTCCCGGCGAATCTGAGAGTGAGAGTGGGAGAGAGATCATGGATATTCAAAGAACCTGGAGAGATCGGGCACTGGTTGCAGAGCAAGGAGTGCAACTGACACTGACCTCAGGGGTGGCAAAGCACCTGCACACCAAAGGAGACAGCAGAAGTGGGTAGGCACCTGGCACGAAGAACGAAGAGATCTGCGGAAAGCAACAACCAGAGTCCCACACAAAAGCTTCAAGTTCTAGGTGTGCTCGGATGGTACAATTAGTAGAATTCACTTGGGCTCAATTGGCGAGGTAGACACATCGGCAATAGAATCAGGCAGCGTCACCATGGACCGAGAAGACAAGCAGGCACACAGATGACCAGAAACAGCTAAATAATGTTTACAAACTACTGATGAGAACTCTTCTAAAAGCTCGCCTAAATGTTTTACCGACCAGAGAAATCTTAGCTATCAGAGGAGGCTTGGAGAAGAAAACTTGTAGACTCTGTTCAAATCCAGAGGACATTGAATCGATAAAACATCTACTGATGCGTTGTCCGGCTCTTCATCAGGCCAGGATCGCTTATTTCTCCACTTTGACGGCCACCTCCTTCGTGGGGAACGAAGATATCTGGTGGAAGCGCCTGATAACAGGAGAAAAGACTCGATGGCACACGGCTGCTGCAAAAACTTCTGAACCTGGCCTTGGAAAGAATAAAAGCGACACCGGAAGCTGGGGTCTGATCGCACCATCAACAAATCTAATTGCAAGGCTCGCATCATTTATCAAACAAAATATGAAAGGACTTCATTCAAATTGGAATGCGCTCTTGTAAAAAAAATGTTATGATTAAATACAAGTAAATAAAAAAAAAAAATAATAATAATGTTTTTGCGCTCCCAGAGTTTGGGAGCAAAGGGCAACAGTAGTCCAGTGAGGCATAGGTGGGACATGGAGGAGTGGAAAAAAGGGGATAAACTTCACTGGAGCATGAAGGGGGACATAGCAAGTGGAGGTAGGGACATGGTAAACGGGAAGAAAGGTTTGTAGGGGAGGGGGTAGTTAAGGTTTGGTAGGAGGTTTTATTCTTTAGGGTTTTTCGGGGGATACTTTGCAGTTGGGAAGGAAGTATAGGGAGGGAAGGGGGAACGAAGGGTGGGAAGATGGGGTGAGATTCATGGGTACAAGAGTTGGGTTGATTTTGGCTGACAGAGTCAAGTAACGAACAGCTGTGCCAGAGGGGATGATTGGAACAATGAAAAGAGACTAGGGAAACCGGATAGACTGCTGATGTACCAGCATGGCTAGTACAAAACACACTTAAATTCATCTCCTATGAATGTAAATCGGCTGAATGATAGGTTTTAAGAGCAGCACGGTTTGACAGTACCTGAAAAGGCAATAACCAGATATGATACTACTCCAGGAAACACATCTGTGGAGGGTCTCGTGCAGTATAGTGGGGAGGGGCCCATATAAATGTGTGGCACACTCAGGGCTTCCAAGGGGATCCAGAGGAGTGGGGATACTCATTAAGAAATCACTGTCCTATGAGATTACAAAAACCTTCCAAGGCAAGAGGGCTAGTGTAGTGGGGTCTCAGGCAAAATAAAAAAGGAACATATTTCCTTCATTAATGTGTAACCTCCGCCCCCTACGTTATTATTAGAGATGCTCCAGGAAGTCAAAAGAGTGGTTATGGAGGGGCCGCCATGAATTATACTGGTGGCGGGGGATTTCAACGCTGTGGTTCAATCGACACTGGACAGGTGGAAGGGGAAGCAAAATGGAGACCCTTCGCCGCTTACTGGACATCATCCAACGTGCCCCTAGGGTAACAAAGTCAATAAAATTTGATAGAATTAATAGAATACGGCGGGAGTTCATTGGGGATCAAAAGACGCCTAGAGTTAAACTGGAGACACTGTATATCTCCCACAGGGAAGGAGGTTTGGGACTCAAAGATGGCCATAGCGAAGAACATTCCAAGAAATGAGAGAGGAATGGGGTTGGGCAGACACGGCCATTACAAACACTTCAACTCAGGCATGCGCTATCACCGCATTTTAGGACAGTGGATGAAATCCCTCAGTCATCTCCCCTACAGAGGAATGTACTAGATCGGGAAATCAAAACCAAGCGGGTATGGACCCTCTACTCGGCATTGTCATTTCATTCCACAAGACAATTGGAGGAGATGAAACAGAGATGGGAAAAGTATGTGGGGATATGAGTGTGGATTAGTGGAGGGAGGCACTATAACACCCCAAGGAGCTAGCAATAGCAACTACTTTAAGACTGATATAATTTAAATACCTCCACAAAGTCTACTATTCCAAGGAAATGTTGAGAAAGATGGGTAGAGGGGAAGAAGATAAATGTTCCCAATGCAGACAGACAGAGGGACATTCTTCCACATGGCATGGGAATACCCAGAGATAAAGCGGTACTGGGAGAAGGTACAGAGAAAAGTGGAAGGGGTATTGGAGAGACCATTGCAGCTTGAACCTAGGAATGCACTAGGGATATGGATGGGCTAGGAGATGACAGCTATGCTAGGATACTCATAAATATAGCAGGTATGATAGCAAAGAGATCCATAGTAGAATGCTGGATGAGACCAGGGCCCCTGACCATGGCAGCCTGGTAGGTGGGAATGGATGCCATAAAGGGATGGGACCAGCTGGTGTATAGGAGCGGCGGATCCCCATGAGAAGAGGAGGAGGATGAGTATGAAAAGAGGGCCTGGCGTTAGGCAAGGGCATCCATGGCCCCAGAGGAAAGGGAGCAAGGGCTTTGTGTGCGGGCCAAGTAGCCAAGATAACCAAGAGTGGATGACTATAAGTATAGGAGGAGGGAGAGAGGCAAAATGTAATAGTGGGGGCGGGGGGAAGCAAATATATGGAAACTTGGCAAGCAGTGAACTTTGACTTCTGCTCTGTTTTGTTTTGTCGTGGGATTGTTTCCATAAGAAAGCTTAATAAAAGATGTGTCTAAAAAAGAAATACTTCCCCCTCTACTAGGAAGATACACTGAATCCACAAGGAAAGTGGAGGGGCGGGGGGGTAGGTACCGACCCAAGAACCCCTTCAATAGGTAGCACAGGTCTGGCAACTTTGCTGGTCAACTAGACTCGGGAGAAGGGGTTCCCTGTAGGTACTAACCTGGGGAGTATACCCTCAGTAGGAGGTAACACAGGAGCCCCACCACTCTCCAGTGGGATGGCTAGAATAATAGAATCATCTCCCCTCCACATCTCCCCATCACAACTGAAGTCAATCAAAGCAGATGAGATTAAACAGGAAGGTTGCGAATCTAGCCAGCTTCTCAAGAGGAAATGCTGTAGCCACCACTTGTCCTTCAAGGTAACATCTACTTTCCTCTTCCTTACCTTCCCATATAATTTTTTGTTGATGTTTTGGATGGCGTGCTGTCCATATCCGGGACAATGTTGTCAACACAAGCTGTCACGGGTAGTGGTTCCAAGGAAGCTTTTTTACCTGGATACCTTAGTGACGTCCTAGAGCCACAGTTCCCCTTTACAGGCCTGTTTTCTTTTTGATTTTTGGGTGTCTTTAATAAGGTATTGCTTTGCCTTATTTTCCTAGGCTTAGGGTTATCCTCCAAGTACGTTTCTGCATTGTCAATATCTGCAGCGGGCATATCTAGAGGTTCTCCATACTTTAAACAGGAAGAAAGGTTAGGAGACTCGTTAAGGGTGCTTGGCTGTTCATGCTGGGACACAGATAGCAACCATTATGTTGGACCATGTCCTTATTTTTAATGGATCCATGTGATCATTTCGAAAATAAGATTTCAAAGCCAAAAATACAGTTTTTTAACCCATTTTACTGCATATATACGTGGGGTAGACCTCCCGCAGACCCCTGCGATACCCTTTCACTTTTTCCATTAATGTAACCCACCCACCCCGGTATATATATATATATAGATAGATATATATATATATATATAGATAGGTAGGTAGCTTTCTGATCTCTAAGAAAATCTTTGATATTATCGTACACGCATACCAGCGAAGTCAAAACAAAATGAAGAGCAGCAATCGATGGAACTCCCTAGCTTGACACTTAAGCTGCTGGGTCCAAGCAGTGAGGCAATTTCAGATCTTACAGCATTCCTGTAACTAATCTTGCTTGCTCAGGAGGAGCCTCCAAAAAGCTATAAAGAATTAGGAAGGTGAATCAACATAATTTAGTGTAACAGAGTTATTTCACCTCGGACCAGACAAGAGCGAGTAATCACTAACCACATCCACATCTAAGACTGGTGTGCACACATATCAAGAGCAAGGGAAGCCGTATGCGTAAAAGGCAGCTCCCTCAGATCTGGTATGCCGATTTCTGATTGGACGAACATAGCGTCGATGTTCCTGGTCTGCATCACCAGACTAGACGAATCAGCTATTTTGTGGAAGAAGACAGCAATTTTCCCACCCTTTTTAGGTGAGAGCAATGGGGGAGGGGGCGGAGATACAGAGCAGGAGAAATAAGGATCACACGAGTGCCCTGTTCCATTAATTGAGTCTGATGACCACTCACAGTGATTTTAATAGTGGATGTCCCTGCTACACCCACACTTGCTCCTCAGCTCCAACATGTGCAGCCTCAAAGGGTAAAACGAGACTAATAGGCAGTAAGAATACTGGTAATACTCACGATACTCGACCAACTGGACCAAGTCAATTCGGAGTACCAGGCAGCCCCCAGCAACCACCAATTGCTGCTAACTGCACTTAATCCTCGCACTACACCCGAGCAATTCGAGCAGCGCGCTGTTTAAATAGAAACCTATAATTAATTCCTACTAAGTGCACTCATAGAGCCCAAAGAAAAGGCTGGATATAGTAATGAATTCAAAATATATATATAATAGCGCGCTAGTCGCCACACTATAGCTATGTTGAGTATCGAGATCCATAGCAAACCAACCCCCCCACCCTCCTGTCCTCCCAGACTAGAAGATTTTTAAAGATTTGTTAGAAAATGTTAGTAAGAAAGCAAAAAAAACTCCCCATTCATTTTCACATAGTGTGAGAAACCTGAGCATATAACAGAAACGGGGTACATACCAAGCTGATAGGAGTTCAAACAGGTGTTCACAGAAACAGCAGGGCAGAAGCTGGCTGTAAGCAAAGAGACATGGAGAAGGCATAGACAAGCAAATATACTGGGCAACACGGATTGATCAGAATAAAGGGTGTACTGGAATATGATAAGGGGTCCCCAAGGATTAGGCAAAGCTCTTGGAATCGGTACCAGCGTATTACTCTTAACAACTCTCATACAGCAGCATCATGAGTTAGGCGTGCTGAACAGACTTTCTGTCATGATCTCTGCTTCCAAAAGGTCAGGGTTTTCCCAACTCCCTTGGAAGCAGATCCATAACCCAGGTTCCGAGTGCCAACCAGTCCCAATTGGGACCTTTTGGACCCAGTCCTGGCGCCAGTGGCACCAGGCTCATAAATATGCCCAGTCCCAGCGCTGGAAGCGCCGGGCTCATAATGCTTGGGTGGACTTACCTGCAGCAGACCATGCTGCTTACTTGCCTGCCAGTTGAGCCTCTGATCCTCTTCTGTTTGGAACTACTTTTCCTGTTGGGTGGGGCAGGAGCCACTCCCTAGATTCAGAACACTGGAACTCTTCTGGAAAGCAGGAACTCTTTTCTTACCTAGGCGTGGCTGTGGAAGGAGACACCTAAGCACTACAGGAGGCTATTTAAACCACACCCGATGGATGAATCTTGCTTTGCGTTATTCTGCATCCTCTGCAGCAGAATGCTCATCGTGTCTTCTGCATCTGTTCCTGGGCCTAAGGAAAAAGGCTTACCATCCTGAATCCAGTCTTCAGCAACACCTATAAAGACAAGAAAGAACAGGTTAGCATTACGGTCTTCAGTGACAGCTCTTCACTTACCTGGTCCATCGGCTGTCACCAACGCCTCGCGCTGCATTCCGGCATCTGAAAGACAAAGGCTTACCTACTCTTCGTGCGCTCCGGAGGTCTTCACACTGCATTCCGGCATCTGAAAGACAAAAGCTTACCAACTCTTCGCACGCTCCGGAGGCCTTCGGCGCTGCATCCCGCATCTGAAAGACAAAACAAGGTGCGTTTAAAGACATTGGGGAACTTTAATACTCACGTGCCATTACTCCTTTCCACATCTAACCCAGTGGGTATTCCGGCACCCTGCAGCCGCTCCGAACTTGTACCTGCAAAATAAAAAGACAGTTAGAGCGCATCGTGAAGCAGGCAACAAGCGCTTACTTACGTGCTTCCAGGCGCTTCTATTCATCACACGGGCTCCATCTTCAACTCACTTCAGCCCGTCATCCGCCATCGCCGGAACCCTGCAAAACAAGAAACATCATTACTAAAGACTTTAAAGACATTAGAATTACTCGAAACTTACCGTTCGTGCAGTAAACGCCGGACAGCAGTCCTCTGAAGTCAAGAGGCCTGCTCCCCTTATCCAGTGAAGAAACTGGTTACAGCACCCTGCCCCGAGGCAGATGGAGAGCACGGCGTTCACTTACCTAAGGTGAGAGCGTTAACCTTTGGGGTTCTACAGGAGAAGAGAAAGGGAAGAAGAGAGAGACATTCAATAACCCAGTTCCTTAATCCCATATTTTCTATCTGCAGACATCTTACCCTTCGAGTCAGACATACAGTGCACAGAGGTCCAGCCCAAAGAGCCAGCCGTGTGTTACATATCACCTTTGAAGATACGGTATACGCCCAGTCAAGACCGGCGCCTCTACGGGAATCAGGTGAGCGTTACACTTTCATACCCTGCATGGATAAAACTGGAGACCATATACTGAGGCAGGTAAGACCCCAACGGACTAGCCGAAGGCAACAGACGTCTTTCCCTTATCTGATCTGAACGGTGACTAACCCAGGGGTCACGCTGTACATGGATACATGGCGAGGCACACCAGTGGGCCAAGATATTATACAGGCAGAAAGCAGTGTTGAAAGAAGTAACCAGGTACAGGACAGGATAGAGAAACAAAGTACAAAGCAGAGATTGGAATATCAGAATACACAAGGCAAAGGACTCAGACAAGAAAGGTTGCTGCCAACACAGCGAATGCGAGGGATTCAGGAAACTCAGAGCATTAAGTGCAGGCACTAGAACTATGGACTGAAGTCTGGTAATATCGCAGGCAAGGAACAAGCAGGAAAAAAACTGAGCAGCAATAGGACAAGTCTGTGGAGCAGAAATGCTTACAGAAAACAGGGTGTTTACAGAAAGGCAGAAAAGATATCAGTAAAGAACTGAATGTCTTTAACAGCAAAACAGGACAGGGTTTCAGAAGGCAAAAGCTGGAAATCAAGGAAAGGTTCAAAAACAGGCAGACTGCAAAAGCAGTCTGGAAAGGGTGGTGCGAACCAGTAACAAACAGGATTCAAAAGCCAATCATCAGGATACTCAGGAAAGGTTCAGAAACTGATCACAGGTCACACAAGCATGAACTCCCAGCGGAAGCAGTTGACTGAACAACTGCTTCTGTTCAAAGTGTGCTCATGAGGGCCCTCCCAGCCTACAGTCAAAGAGGGTGGACCTGATTGCTGTCTGAGGCAGCTGTATCCAATTAAGCCCAGTACAGGCTTCAGTAGCCTGCAGCAGTGGATTGCAATTAAAGCCTTGCCCTTTCCTGGTAGCCAAGCCTGCAGTAGCTTGAAACAGGTGAATGCAATCAGGGCCTCTCATGCTCTTAGTAGCTTGCTGCAAACAAATGTACTCAGTGTGCCTCCTACATCCCCTGCCTCTTGGACAGCATACATGTACCAGAATGCATCTGCTGGTTGAACCCAAAACCTTGAATTGAACATGAAATTAGATTGGTCCAAAATTGCAGCAGTAAAATAAGTAAATGATTACAGAGGCAGTTTGTAGGTTTTAACTGCGCAATTATGCCATAAACAGAGTCTCTGAATGTGCACATGTAGAGGTGCTGGGCGGGTAGGATCAGGACAGATATTGCCAATCTCATCCCATCTTCCCCTATAGTTTTCCCTTAAGTACTGAGGAGAAGAAGAGGCAACTAGGAGCAGTGCAGATTTCCGATTATAGACACCACTCTGTTACTGAGATGAAGAAGAGTGGTCTGAAGGCATATGGCAATGAAGGTCAGGCATGTCACACTAATAGACTCAAGGAGCATCAGGCAATTGAGGATACCTCATTTCATCTGCATCCTGTTAGTAATAGAGGAGAATATAAAAGGTGGAATCCAGAAGCACATGAGAGGTGCAATCACAGAAGGAAAAGAGAACCTGAGAATTGCCATGCTGAGGAGCGAGAAGCCGAGACGCTGAGACGCTGATGAAGATCCTGAGAGTCTTGCTGAGATGACTGTGCAGGACTGCTGGGAAGCAGAGTTGGAGCCAAGCACGAAGGCTTATGTGTGCTGAATGGAGTACCCGGCAAACTGACAAGTTGGTTTTCCCACTCGGGGAGAAGCCGCTGAATGGAGCTACAGAGACCCGGTAAGTGTTGGATGACACTAGGAACACCGGAGCCCTCCAAGGGACCTTGGAATTTGATTTGTAATGGTTCACGAAAGTAGTGAAAACTGCATGAAAAGGTACTGCTTAAGCCCATACAAGTGAAAACTACATTTATTGAAAATCGGACTGCCTGAAAGGTGCTGCTTAAGTGCACACGAGTGAAAACTGCATTTATCGTATACCTAACTGCATGAAAGCTGCTGCTTAAACCCACACAAGTGAAAACAACATTTAGTGAATAGCGAACTGCATAAAAGGTGTTATTCAAGAACTTAAAGTTACATTTATTGAAAGCCGAACGGGATGAAAGGCGCTATCCTGATGAATGCAACACAACAGTATATTTCCTGAATCTTGAGCAGCAGAGAAAGTCTTAATTTGAGTGAAACCAAGTAAATGTTACATTTGTAAAATACTGAATGAAGAAAGCTGTTACTTGATTAGAATGTGAGGCACTAAAATCTGCATAAACATTCAGGGAAAATCGAGTATATCAAGTAACCCACTATCAGATAATCACTAGATAAATGGGAAAGTGAAGAGTTGTCTTGAATATTACTGAACATTGGCTTTGGGGAAACTTATGGTTGCGTGGCCTTTGATGGGTTGACCATGTGGTCTGACAACTGCGCCTAGACCAGGAAGTTTTCTAAAACGGACATTACCAACATCAGAGTCAAATCACAGACAATGCATGTGGTTGCTGGTTGCATGAAATGTAATGGGTGGACCGCGTGGTCTGGTAATTGCACCTAGACCAGAAACCACTACATATTGGAAAAGTAGCAAAGAAGTATGTGTCCTTTGTGAAGCTAAACAAAGGATGGATCAAATGGACCAGATATTCTCTTATGAACTTGTGAACAGAGGAATCAAGTTAACTGTTGAGTATAAATGTTGGGGAAGGGAACCCTGAAAACAATAGAACTGGAGAGTGTTTATCTTGGGCATGGTAGTCCCAAGATCACAGTGTTGTATGAACTTGATTACATTTGAAATTGGGGAGGGGAAACCCAATACCTTCTTTTGCTGTGAACTATGATGCCAGTGAACCTACATAAGGTAACTTCATAAAATGATCAAACCTCCTTAAAACGAAGTTACATTGGAACTATATTGAACCTGAACACTTATATTTGGTTGAGAACATTTCCCACCTAGATTTTGTTGTAGTTGTGAGGACAAGCATAGATTGTGACACAGACAGATTTTTGGTTAGTACTTATAGACACAGACTTTCCTTAGATTTCTTTAGGCAGGGAAAATCCCATCACAGCATGGGGTTAGTTAGGCATTAAACCATCCTAATCATTAATAAAGCTTTGTTTATAAATATATATGTGCTGCCTGTGTCATCTCTCTTGATACCATGGGTGATGCTGGAAATGCATTGGAGGCACAGGTCCTCCCTGTTCTTGTTCTGTAGTCCTATTTCATGTAGGTTCTGTGTTGTTTTCTGGCCAGGAGTCCATGTGGGACTCCTGGCAGTGCAGCTCTTCCTCTTTTTGGTTTGGTGTACAGACTCTTGGGATACACTTATGGCACCCATGGGTGGGGGTACAACCCTCTGCCCCTACTGTATGTTTTTGGGCACCTATGTGTGGCCCACAGAGCAGGATATGGGCTGGTGGCAGCTGCATGCTGAATTTGACAGGTGCTCTGAATATCCTCCATTTTGGGATGCCCATGCCCTGCCATTGGGTTCAGTTGATTTCTGATAGAGGACAAGATGGCCCCTGTGGCCTCTTGCTTTCTATTGCCTGTTACCTTGTTTTCCCAAAGTCCTGGGACGCTCTGACTCTGTCCCTTCCCCCTGACTGGCTGTTGGGTGGAAGTTCCATATATGGTATTGTGGATAAGTCCAGGCCAGCATGGCTCGAGCCTTCCCAGTGACTGTATGTTGTGGGTAAACCCTTGGGGTGGAACCTGGGTGAATGGAGTGTGTGACCAATATGCACTTCTTGTTGTGGATGTCTGGTTTCTGGTATGAAACACGAATGAGACAGCCCTGCCCGAAACTGGTATAAATGCAGTGTGTAGTGCTGAATGGCTGGGTACTTATCACAATACACATTCCTTATTGTGAGTGTCTGAGAGTGAGGAGAATGACCTGGGTGCACTGTATGCCTGATTGGCTGCCTGACTGCTGAATGCCCTTCTGATTGATTGGTTGCCTGAGTGTGACCCGGCAGAATGAATGAGATATCAACTAGTATATCTGGGGGCCTCTCACTGCTAGAAATCATTCAGAAGCTGAAATCGAAACTGATGCTTGATCTTGAAGCCGAACCTGAAGAAGAAGGTTGACTGCTGTTACCTTCACCGCAATCTGACATCTGCCGTGATGTCAAGACTGATCCGAGAGAGGACCTGGCTAGGATACCTTTTCCCGAGCTATGAGGGACCATCGTGCACTGCTAACCTTCGCCGAAGCTCCCTAGAAGTCAGGCCCTTGAAAGGCTGCCGACCGGAGACGGGGACCGCCGAGGAGAACAAAGAGAAGCACTGGACATTCTGTCCACCGTCGTCGACCAGGGTTTGCAGGTTTGCTATAACTGCTGGAGGCCCGTCAAGGCCGTGTTGTCCAGAACCGGGGACTGCTTGATGCCATGCCGCCGACGACCAGGGCCGCAATGCTCCCCCTGATTAAGACACTTTGAATCCAAGGATGCTCTTGTCTGCACCGCTGACCGCTTTGTCCCGCCAGAGAAATTCGAGGCCGCTGACGCACTGAGGAACATCCACCGGTGGGTTTCCCACCACCTGAAGGCCACAGAGATAGCAGACAACTCAACTCCCTTGCTTGGCCAAAGTTCTTCATAGACTCTTTGTGGTCCCGAGCTATCGACGCCGAGGTGCCCCCCATGCCTCATCCTCGCAGGACGTCCGCGACCGATCGTCGACGAGCACCGCCAGGACCGAAGCTGCTGCCTTGATGCCAGTGTTCATCATTTCTTCAAGGGATCTCGACGATCCATTGCTCCTGCCTTAAAGGGAGCCGCTCAAGAAATATCCGTCGACGACCCGACGTCGAACTCTGCTATTCCAGGTACCTTGGTGTTGTAGAACTATTTAGAAGGAAATAAGACTCATAGAAACAATATGTGGATGGGCTTTTAGTATATCTTTATTTTACAGGTTGCCCAGGTGGGGGGACCTCCACACAGAATTGTGACTTAGTAGCTGAGGTACTACTCTGCCTATTGTTTTAACCAACCTGCTTTCCTCCTATGTCTATTGTTGGTTCCCTTTTATTAATTGATTTGTGTGCCATTTAACCACAGTACAGTTGATGCACTTTAATGAAATCTTGTAGTAATTGTGGAACCACGTAGAACTGTGTATATATTTAACATTGTAGATTAACTGAGCACAATGTGAGTTAATGTTATTGTGTAAATAACCTTGAACCTTCATTATATAAAGACTGTGTTTTCACTAATACAGTGTGTGGACATTCCTTTGTGGGTGCTTGCGGACTACACTGTACTTAAGAACCAGCCAGCATCACCTCCTGAGAGCTAGGCCCTGATTGCTCGCCCATGTTTTACCAAATAGAGAATCTTGGCTGGGGTCCTCTGTACCTCTCCTCTGGCATATAGAGAGCAGGAGTACAAACACCCCCCTCCAGTCTTTACACTGGTGGCAGCAGTGGGATGTTTATGGTTTTAAGGATCAGTGTGTAACCTTGCCAGTTACAAAATATCTACACTTTGTTAAATTTCCAGGGGGGGCTTATTCCATCCAGTAGTAGTTTCTCCCAAACTTATTACTATATCTCCCATGGTGCTTTGCAGGAGAGAGGCTTTTCAGAAATGAAAACCTGTCTTTTTGCTTTTTGTTCAATGCGAGAGATAACCACGGTTATAATGGGAATAACCATGGCACGCCGAAAAAAAGTGGAATATATGCCATTTGGAGGAGGAAAAAGAAGAGGGAGAAGGGATTAGTGGGAACTGTGATGAAGAAAAGTAAGTGGAGTTACTAGTGGACTGTGATGAGGAAGAGTGAGGGGAGTTAGTGGGGGACTGTGATGAGGAAGAGTCAGGTGGAGTTAGTGGGGTACTGACAAAGAGTCAGGTGGAGTTAGTGAGGGACTGTGGCAGAGAGGTGGCAGGAGGAGTGATTGGGGACTGTGATGAAGAAGAGTGGTGTGGAGTTAGTAGGGGACTCTGATGAAGAAGAGTGAGGTGGAGTTAGTGGGGGAAGATGATGAGAAGAGGGAGAAGAAGATAGTTGGAACTGTGATAAAGAAGAGTGGTGTGAAGTTAGTGGGGGACTGTGAGGAAGAAAAGTGAGGTCAGGTAAGTGGGGGGCTGTGACAGGGAAGAGTGGGGTGGAATTTGTGGGGGACTGTGACAGAAAAGGGGAGGTGGCATTAGTGAGGGACTGCTATAAAGAAATGTGCAGTGGAGTTTGTGGTAGACTGTCATGAAGAGAGTGAGGTGGAGTTAGTGGGGGACTGTGACAGAGAAGAGATAGTTGGAGTTAGTGGAGACTGTGATGAAGAAGAGTGAGGTGGAGTTATTGGGGGACTGCGACATGGAAGAGTGAGCTGGAGTAAGTAGGGGACTGTGATGAGGAAGAGTGAGGTGATGCTAGTGGGGTACTACGATTAGGAAGAGTGAGGTGGATTTACTGGGAGGCTGTGACAACGAAGTGTCAGGTGGAGTTAGTGGGGGACTGTGATGAGGAAGAGGGAGGTGGAGTTAGTGGGGTCCTGTTATGAAGAAGAGTGAGGTAAAGTTAATGGGGACGGTGATGAAGAAGAGTGGTGTGGAGTTAGTGGGGGATTGTGAGAAAGAAAAGTGGGGTAGAGTAAGTGACAGGCTGTGATAAGGAATAGTGAGGTGGTGTTAGTGGAGTACTGCAACAAAGAAGAGTCAGGTGGAGTTAATGGGGGACTGGGACCAGAAAGAGTGAGGTGGAGTAGTGGGGTACTGTAATGAGGAAAGGTGAGGTGGGGTACTGAGGTACTGTGATGAGGAATAGTGAGGTGGGCAACTGTGATGAAGAAGAGTGAGATGGAGTAAGTGGAGGGCTGTGATGAGGAAGAGTGAGATGAGTTAGTGGGGACTGTGATGAGGAAGAGTAAAGTTGAGTAAGTGGAGGACTGTGACGAGGAAGAGTGCGGTAGAGTTTGTGGGGGACTGTGATGAGGAAGAATGAGGTGGGGTAGTTGGGGACTGTAATGAAGAAGTGTGAGATGGAGTTAGTGTGGGACTGTGACAAGGAAGAGTGAGTTGGGGTTCTTGGGAACTGTGATGAAGAATAGAGAGTTGGAGTTAGTGGGGGTCTATGATGAGAAAGAGTGAGGAGGGGCAGCAGGGTACTATGATGTGGAAGAATGAGGTGAAGTTAGTGGGCTACTGCAACAAGGAAGAGTGAGGTGGAGTTAGTGGGGGACGGCGACGCGGAAGAGTGAGGTAGGGCAATAGGCGGTTGTTACAAAGAAGAGTGAGGTAGAGTTAATGGAGGACTTTGAGGAAGAAGAGTGAGATGTAGTTAGTGTGGGACTGTGACAGAGAAGAGGGAGGAGGTCTTAGTGGGGAATGTGACAAAGAAGAGTCAGGTGGAGTTAGTGGGGGACTGTGACAGAGAAGAGAGAGTAGGAGTTAGTGGGTACTGTGATGTAGAAAAGTGGAGTGGAGTTAGTGGCAGACTGTGAGGAAGAAGGTTGAGGTGGAGTTAATGGAGCCCTATGACGAGGAAGAGTGTGATGGATTTAGTAGGGGACTGTGATGAGAAAGAGTGAGGTTGGGAAGTGGGATACTGTGATGAGGAAATGTGAGGTGGGGTAGCATGGTACTGCAATGAGGAAGAGTGATGTGGGGCTAGTAGGGGTCTGTGATGATGAAGATTGAGATGAGTTAGTGGGGTACTGCAACGAGGAAGGGGATGTGCAGATAGTGGGATAATGCAACAGGGACGAGTGAGTTGCGGTAGTGGGGTACTGCAATGAGGAAGAGTGAGCTAGGGTAGTTAGATACCGCGATGAGAAAGGGTTAGGTGGGCTACTGGGGTACTGTGAAGAGAAACAGTGAGATGGAGTTACTGTGGGATTGTAATGAGGACGAGTGAGGTAGAGTTAGTTGAGGACTGTGACAAAAAATGGTGAGGTGGGGTAGTTGGGTACTGCGATGAAGAAGAGCTGGGTAAAGTTAGCGAGGGATTGTGATGAGTAGGCGTGAGGTGCAATTAGTGGGGTACTGCAACAAGGAAGAGTGAGGTGGAGTTAGTGGGGGACTGTGATGAAGAAGAATCAGGTGGAGTTAGTGGGGTACTGTGACAAGGAGGAGACATGTGGGGCAGTGGGGTACTGCGATGAAGAAGAGTGAGCTTCGGTCGTGGTGTACTGCAATGAGGAAGAGTGAGGTGGAGTAGTTTGGGACTCCGACAAGGAAGGGTGAGAAGGAGTTAGTGGTGGACTGTGATGGGGTAGAGTGAGGTGGAGTTAGTTGAGGGACTGTCATGAAGAAGAGGCAGTTGGAGTTAATGGGGTACTGCAACAAGGAAGAGTGAGGTATGGTAGTGGGGTACTGTGACAAGGAAGAGTGAGGTGGAGTTAGTGGGGTACTGTGATGAGGAATAGGGAGGTCGAGTTATTTGGGTACTGTGACGAAGAAGAGTGAGGTGGGGCAGTGGGGTATTGAGAGGAGGAAGAGTGAGATGGGATGGTGTGGTGCTGTGATGAAGAGGAGTGAGGTGGAGTTAGCTGGGGACTGTGACAAGTAAGAGTGAGGTGGTGGTAATGGGGAAATGCGACAAGGATGAGTGAGGTGCAGTTAATGGGGGACTGACAAAGGAAAGAGTGAGGTGGGGGAGTGGGGTTTTGTGACAAGGAAGAGTCAGGTGAAGTTAGTGGAATACTGTGACAAAGGAGAGTGAGGTGGAGTTAGTGGGGGACTGTGATGAGGAATAGTGAGGTGGGGAAGAGTGAGGTGGAGTTAGTGGGTGACTGTGATGAGGAATAGTGATGTGGGGAAGTTGAGAACTGTGACAAAGAAGAGTGAGGTGGAGTTAGTGTGGGATTGTGATGAGGAAGAGTGGAGTGGAGTTTATGGGAGACTGTTGAGAAAAAGTGAGGGCAGAGTTAGTGGCGGACTGTGTCAGAGAAGAGGGAGATGAAGAAGAGTGAGGTGGAGTTCCTGGGAGACTGTGACAAAGAAGAGTCAGGTGAATAAGTGGGGGACTGTGTATGAGGTAGAGTGAGATGGAGTTATTGTGGGACTATGGTGAGAAAGAATGAGGTGCGGTATTTGGGGTACGTGACGAAAAAGAGTGAGGTGGAGTTAGTGGGGGAATGTGGTGAGAAAGAGTTAGGTGGGGTAGTGGGATACTGTGATGAGGAAGAGTAAATTGGGGTAGTTGGGTACTGCGAAACTATAGAACTGTAGTGAGGTGGAGTTAGTGGGGGGCTGTGATGCGGAAGGGTGAGGTGGAGTTAGTGGGGACTGTGATGCGGAACGTTGAGGTGGAGTTAATGTGGTACTGCAACGAGAAAGAGTGAGATGGAGTTAGTGGGTTACTGCAACAAGGAAGTGTGAGGTGGAGTTAGTGGGGTACTACGATGAGGAAGGTTGAGGTGGGGCGATGGGTTACTTCTGCCAAAAAAGATTGAGCTTGGGTCATAGGGTACTGGTGGGGTACTGGGGGACTGTGATGAGTTAGTGGTAGAATGTGATGAGGAAGAGTGAGGTGGAGTTAGTTGGTGGGTGTGATGAGGAAGAGTGAGGTGGAGTCAGTGAGGGACTGTGACGCAAAAGAGTCTTGTGGAGTACTGTGATGAGGTAAGTGTGGTGGGGTAGTGGGGAACTGTGATGAGGAAGAGTGAGGTGGAGTTGGTGGTGTACTACAATACAGAAGAGTGTGGTGGAGTTAGTGTGGGCTCTGATGAAGAAGAGTGAGGTAGAGTAGTGGAGTACTGTGAGGAGAAAGAATGAGGCAGGGTCGTGGGGTTGGTGATAGTAGGGTATTGCAAAGAGGAAGAGTGAGGTGGATTTAGTCATTGACTGTGATGAGGAGGAATGGTGGGCTTATTGGGGAGCTCTGACAAGGAAGAGTGAGGTTTAGTTAGTGGGGGACTGTGATGAGGAAGAGTGAGATGCAGTAGTTGGGGACTGTGATGAAGAAGTGTGAGGTGGAGTTAGTGGGGTACTGGGATGAGAAAGGGTAAATTGAGGTAGTGAGGTACTGTGATGAGGAAGAGTGAGGTGGGCCTAGTTGGTGACTGTAACGAGATAGAATGAGTTTGAGTTAGTGGGGTACTACAATGAGGATGAGGAGTGGGTACTGCAAGGAGGAAGATTGAGGTGGGTAGTTGGAGACTGTGATGAAGAAGAGTGGGGTAGAATTAGTGGTGGACTGTGATGAGTAAGAATGAGGTGGAGCTAGTGGAGTACTGTTACAAGGAAGAGTGAGGTGGGATAGTTGGATACTGCAACAAGGAAGAGTGAGGTGGGGTAGTCTGGTAATGCGATGAAAAAGAGTGAGGTAGAGTTAGTGAGGGACTCTGATGAGTCTGATGAGGAAGAGTGAGGTGGAGTTAGTGGGGTACTGCGATGAGGAAGAGGAGTTAGTGGGGTATTGTGACGAGGAGGTGTGAGATGGAGTCAGTGGGGTACTGGGAAGAGGTAGATTGAGGTGGACTTAGTGGGGTACAGCAACGAGGAAAAGTGGGGAATAGTGAT
Organism: Ambystoma mexicanum; assembly: GCF_040938575.1. Classification (NCBI taxonomy): domain Eukaryota; kingdom Metazoa; phylum Chordata; class Amphibia; order Caudata; family Ambystomatidae; genus Ambystoma; species Ambystoma mexicanum. The sequence goes on from NC_090924.1 coordinate 608,202,538, forward strand.
ATGGAGTAAATGGGATACTGTAACGAGGAAGAGTGAGGTTTGGGCATGTAGATATCTTCCTGTCTGATGTCAGGCATGAATTGAGAACTTCACTGGTAAATCACAAGAAAAGCTTATTCACTCATATTAAAGAATATAGTAAACAAGCATCGGCTTCCTCCGGTCTGTTGGGAGCACTTTTTATTAAACTAATAAAGCAATATTAACCTTTCTCAATACATATAACACCACAAAAACACTGATAGACCCCTGATGCACCCCTCGTACATGATTTAAGTTAATTTAGGAAGCAATACTATCATTTATTTTATATTTAAAAAAACAGGCACCAGCACTGCATCATGGGAGATATAATGCCCTTTTTGGGTACCGGGGCACCCTGCCCTACGCCAAATTAAAATGTTTAAATCTACTAGCTGGATTTAGGCCAAACCAACAAAGCCTGTTCTTGTACCCGACTCATTCACTCATCCAGCGGTTTGGGCTGAGCGCATAAGCAAAAACAGGCCCTATATATCTTTTGAACCGTAACACAAATTTACACTAAACTTTCCAGTTCTGTGGGGCCCACGCTGCAGAATTGGACTATCAAATGTTGTGCTGATCCATCCTCCGGCTTTAAAGTTATTAGCCATAGAATTCCTGCTTTTCCTATGGATGATTGGTTTCACCTGAACTATAGGGCATCGCTGCCCTATTTATATTCACAGACGGTTAAGGACATGGATTAAAGAGGCAGCGCATATTTATTATGTCCTATGAGGCCTTCCTCCTGTCCTCCTGTTCTGAAGGTACTCCTTGAGTTAGGGATTACTTGTTTGTGTTGTGCTACATAACTTTTGTGATTTTAAGAAATGATATAAGGAAATATAAATCTACATATATATGAATATATATTTCTAACCTTTTCTTGTGGGTCTTTGGGTGTGCATAGTGGGAATTATGCGCTGATAACGGCCTTCTGGTAGAAATTCATGATGGTATTTTGAGATGGATCCATGGCAACCCTGTTGGCTGGTAAAAAGAAGCTTGCAGAATACATTTAAATACCAGATATTGGTGGCATGTGATCATTTCCTACAACTGACCAGCGAAATCCTGCTGGGTGTGCGTTCACGTGTGTGTTTTGTTTTATGATTATTATTATTATTATTTGTGATTTCACAACCTCTACCACATAGCCAACAATCCGGAAATAGAGAGGGATGCTTAGAAACACCTGATTTTAGTATCAACTGTGTATTGACCATTAGTCAAAGCAGGCCCCTTGCACATTAGTCAAGTGCCCCAGCAAGCCATGGGTATGAGACTACATCACAGATAGTCGGTGCGGGAACCCAAACGATGACATCACACATAAGGCGCTCGTGGTAGTGACTCAGGAAAGAGTTCTTGCCCCATCACCTAAACTGCTTAAAGGAAGCATTGACCTCACGGAAGCGGAAAGGCCCCCCGCTCACCATTCCAGCCTTGTACAAGACAGTCCGTCGTCACCGCCTTCTAGTGTGTCTCGAATGTGGGAGTTGAGTCAGCCTGCCGGAATTGTCAGTCCTGGGGTCCCTATAAATAGGACTGTGCTTCCAAGCTCCTAACATAGCCCAGATGCACCGTGACACAAAGTCAGCTGTCAGTGGCCAGAGAGAGAAGCAGAGGGCAGAACAGAGGGCGCGCGGCTTGGAGGAGTCCTTCACTTCAGGGAACACAGCAGGGTGAGGTGTCTGCTCTGCGAGGCCAGAACCGAGCAAGTCTTCTTCCCCCCGCGGGCACTGAGCAAGGCAGGCCTCGTTCACCATACACCTGGCAAAGCTCCATCGCTGCCGGGCACAAACGGGAAAGGGCAATTTCACCCCCGGGCACATACCCAAACTGGACTTCCCAGCTGCCAGGAACCCCGGGATTACCAAGCACATCGAAGTATAGAGAAACCAACTGGACCCCCGCACTACACACTGGCACCTCTGCTTCTCCTGAAAGTAAGTCGTTTTGATTGCTGTGATTTTCCCGTGCAGTGTTTTGTGAAGCGCATGCGTTCTTCCACAGGCATGTCACCACTGTGGACATATCCGCAGGTCGGCTGCAGACTAAGCTGATATGCCTAGGCCTGTCATTAGAGGTAACTTATCAAGAAGATTCTGGCTCGGGAAGCAAGAACCACGAATCGTAGGCCCCTTAGTCTTCCTTTCCTAGGTTAAGCATTCTGTTTACTTGTTGGCCAATAGGAATGTGTCGCATAGTTTCAAGCGAATTTCTAAGCGCTGTTCTCAACAATAAATCGCTGTTAATTAATGAATTCTTAGTTGTGGGATTAGAAGAATGTTGGCAGTGTCTGGTGCCCTATAAATTGGGGGGACCACTATCTCTAAGTGGAGGCGGGAAAGCAACAGTATAGAGAAAAAGGAAGAGTTACCACAATCATTCTCAAAAGATGGCCTTTAAAAGTACTAACAATTGCTCCTAAGATTTTTGCACGCATGCCACTTTTTCTATTCTCCCGTCCCCTGCAATGTTGCCACCTTATATTCCATTTTCCTACTTCCCTTACCAGCTGACAGCAATATGGGGAAGGCCCCAGCAATCCCCCTTCTCTTCTCCTCTCCCTCCCCGCCACCGCCTTGTCTGTGTGCAAGGGAGACCCACCCTCTCCCATCCACCTGCCCGAGATGTCGCACGTCCATCTCCTCCTCTTCCTCCCTTCTTCCGTTCACCGACCTGCATTGCTCCTCACTTGGCCAGCATGCGGTCACACTGATCCTCCCCCGCTGTCTGCCACCTCCCATATTTCCCAAAGTCCACTCCTGCTGCACAAAACCTGGCATGCAGGAGAAATGGCCACTCACCATTCAGGAAAATTGCATGCAGGAAAGAGGCGCTCTCCCAAAAAAATGACGAGTGCCCTCGCAGCAGCCTAGATAACGAGAAAACAGAAGACAACTGCAGTGATGATTTGGAGTCAAGCATGGAAACAAAATGGCGCATGCAATCCCAAATCATAATTAGATGGCTATGTAAAAGCAGGTGTTATTTAGAATGCCACATGTTCTTAATGTTACCATCATTTCTAGACAGGTCTGACAGATAGTTCTTCCAGGTCTCGAGGGCGAATCCATTTCGGGTTCTCCGGATACCCCACATTAATATTCATCAGATAAGTTTGCATACAATGATTCTAAATGTATGCACATTTTTGCTCATGAATATGAATGAGGGATATCCTGAAAACCCATCAGGACTCCGGCCGTCGGGACCCGGAATTGGACATCCTATCCTGTTTGCCCGTGCAAGTCACTCTCCTGAAACTGACACTGTGACAATGAGGTGCCCCGGGGGTGCTTTCAGTGGGAGCAAGGACGATTCTATGGCAATGCAATACTGTGTGGCTATCCTGTCGATTGGGGCATCAGATGGTAGCGCCAGACTGGCCCTTCAAGCAGCAAACATGTCCCCATTTCCGGGCAAGGGGGCACTGAAATGTTACTTTGCCAAGAGTGGCCTGTGTATCCTTGAAATGGCCTTGTTCACACGATAAACAAAAGTGCACTACTGCCCCTGTCCTAATCACGTTGCAGAGGCACCTTAAAGATGTGTGAGCTTCTGGTGAATCCGAAAATGTAAAAGTCCTCTGAAAAATCAGCTTCTGAAACGAGTGATCTGTTTGTGTTGGATAAGTGAGAGAGACAAAAGACCACATGCTCTCATTAGAAGGACATTGGTGCTTGGACACTTTAGGTCGGGGCTGTGCAACCTGTGGCTCTCCAGTTGTTTTTGACTACAACTCCCATGATTCCTCACCATTGACTAAGATGGCTATGACTGGTGACAATTGCAGTCCAAAACATTTGGAGAGCCAAAGGAGACCGCTGCTTTAAGAAAAGGGTCTGCTCTTCCTGCTCGCCAACCCAGCTAATGAACAGCAGTTGATTATGCATTGAAAAAGCCTACATACCCATCTGAATACTTCCTGTCTAGGCCAGGGGTCTGCAACCTGCAGCTCTCCAGAGGCTTCGGACTCCTGTGATCCCCTCACCATTGGTCATTGTGGCCAAGCCCAAGGCAGAGACGATGACGCATTTTTATGCTGAGAGAATATCTTGAGATTGACTCGGTTGCTTCACTCTTCCAGGTGGGGATTAGTCTGGTTCTCTTAGCACAATACACAGGAGCAGTTGTTAATGTGCTAAACCAAATAACTCTGCTGATATGGCTGATGAGTCTGCACCAGTGCTTAATTTGTGGGAGTGTTTGCCAGGGCTCACCCCTGGCACTTATTTCTGAGCACGGGCACTTATTGTCTCAGACTCAGTTTGATTAGGATGTGGTGTTTTGGCAACTTTATTATTGTAACTGCCAGTAATATAATAAAACCTATAAAACCAGAGGAAAATGTGAATTATAAGTGTGTTTAAAGACACACGTAAACATTTGACTCATGTCAAGACACAAGTATGCTACTTTATGTGTATGTTGATTGCTGTTTGTAAATCAGACATCTGACGAAGTACATCGTCAACCAGAATGAGCCGGTGGGAATTGCAGTTTTAGCAACGTGAGTGCTGCAAAGTACACATTTAAAGCCGCAGAACGAAAGTAATATAGAAATGAAAATGGGCCTTATTATGAGTATGGCAGTGTGGGGAAAAAAAGTGCTGGTAACAGAATTACCGCCACTGTTCCCGCTCTACCATACTAGTATTTTCTCCCTGAAGTGGGGGATTTACCACCAGCAAATGTCCGAGGTAAATCCACCCACTTTCTGCCAAAAAATCAGCCAAATCGGCAGAATCACAGTGGCATATACACCACCAGCGGTAATTCCGCAGAAATCCCCAATGAATGTAGACTAACACCTCCTCCACTTGGTCCGGTGGTAAATCCGCCAGACCAAGTGGCGATAACAGTAATTCCGTTGGGCGGTATTCAGGCAGATTTACTGCCGGAACACTGCCCAACTCGTAATGAGATCCCTGTATTTCCATGTCATCAGTCTGCTGACTGGCAACATCGGGGCAATTGCTGTGGCCCCCTGAGGCTCCTGGCCCCTTCCAACTGGAAAAGTTGAAAGGCCCTGTTGCTGTCCAGGAAGACACTAGTAACAATCTCTCTGCTGCCATGGGGCTCCAGGACTGCTGATATGTGGTCACGTGAGTGCTGGGACTTCTGCTACTTACTTGCAGACCCCTGATATGTTACCCAGAGTACCAGCACTTTTGTATTTGAAAGTTAGTTTCGTGCGTGTTATGGTCTTGTTGAAGTCGTGCACACAACCAAGTCACGTGTACGACCCCAGCATCGTGACTCTCATCCTGTTAAGACGGATTCCATGAATACCGCTGAGTTGGGTAATAATACCTGCTAGTATTAAGATGCTATTATCGGGCGCTGTGAGACAGTGCCTTCGTGCTCATCTATTCATCCGTTCCCAGCACTGGCACGTATCGCAATTCCTCGCCACTGCTGAGCCAACAAATTCCTCGTGTCCACCTTTGGAAGAGGCGGGCGGGGGCCCTTGAAGGCGCGCGGCCCTCCTCAGCTGCCCCTCTTCACATCTCTCCCTGATCCCAGGGCCACACGACAGCTGCCGCTGCCGGGGCCTCTCCGCCTTTTTTGCACCAAGAATAGCGCCCTGCATTCCCCTCGAGCCGTCCGGCCCGCCCGGGGACCGAAATAACGCGCAGCGGCGCTGCCGCGGGCCCAGCCGGGCATGCCGTGTTTTGTCTTCCTGGGACGTGCTTGAGATGCCAGTGGGGAGCTAAAGGCAGTGCACGCAGCGCACATAAGTTGCAGGACCAGCAGAGGCATGGACAGGGTGGGGCCTAAGCGGGCAGGGGCATGTCAGTGCCCACTCAGCAGAGCTGTGGTGGCATTTACAGATGTTAATGTCACTGTGGTGGGTCCAAAGAGGGGCCCCACTTGTTGGACAATCCTGGCTGTGCCTCTGAGGACCAGTGGCGCAACACCATTGAGCAGAGTGAACTCTAAACCACCCCCCTTGTTTGCCTATGTTTACTGGATCTGGCTGACCCTGCAGAGCCAGGGTGGACAGAACAGGACACAGACAGGAAATGGCGCCTGGGCTTCCCTGTTAACAAAGGTCCTGCAATTACTAACGCAAAGCGTTTCACTGTTAGCACCTGCATCATATGCATACATGTTTAGAAGCTTGAAATCGTGATGCAGGGTTAGTACTGGCATGCCAGGGGAGTGATTGGAAGGCTAGACCGCTGATTCTCACAGCACTCCTTTAAGTGTGTGGTTCAGACGTGAACGAGAGAGTTAACTGCTTGTAACATTGAAGCTGTGTTACAATAGTCTCATTAGAATGCGTAAAGAAGTAAGATGCCCCACACACAAGTAAGTTTGCCCCTCCCCCACTGTCTCTGAAGTTATTGCCTCTCCCAACATTTTTATGGTTAGCCCCCCAACCCTTGAAATGTTATATTTGCTGCACCCATGGGGAGGAGTGGACTGCAGAGAAGTCTTGAGGTCATATCTACGGCCCTGTAGCACACACAGCTGTTTTTAGTCTGTCTGAGGTGGGGATTGGAACGGCAAGAGAAGAAGTTTATGAGTCCTCTGGTGGAAATGCACGCCGCGGGTCACAGCAGTCGAAGTGTAAAACAAGCATTCACAATGACTGTGGAGTGAGCTTTTAGTGAACACCCCCTCGTAGGTATCAACATTAAATGCCTGGGTACTCTCAAACCATTAACAGGTACTGCCATGAAATGCCAGGTGCTCATCCCATTACCAGGTAAAGTCAGTGGGAGGCATTTCCATCAAATGCCCAAGTATTCACACCATTTACACGTTTTGAAATCAACAGCTCTGTTTCCCAGGACTTTGAAAACTACTGCCATCAAAAACGAGGTATTCACGTCATCTCATTGCTGTTAAATTCCTGCTGGACAAAGATGTGCCCAAGCGGCTTCCCTAACCCCACTGTCAAACGCAGGGAGTTGGGAACATTTGATCCTTAATTTATTAGCTTTGGCTCCAGTCGTTCTTACACAGTAGGTGACCTGGTGGTGCATGCCCCAGACAGCCTATTCTTTCTGAAATGGGAAGATGACACATATTTAAGCAGGAATTGTCCGCTTGGGGACAGACAGCCAATCGGCTCTTCGTGAGTTGGTGCAGTGTGGTGGGACACCGTCAGTAGCTTTCTACGCTTAGCACTTGCGTTCGTTCCAGATTTCAGCTATTTTGCTTTTACTTGGGATACTTTCAGAAAGAAGTCCCCCTTGAGGAATAGCAGTGCATCAAAAGGATCGGTCCTTCCTTAGTCAACATTGGCTGGATTATATTCCTTTAATGGTACATATGGGCCAAAACAGAACCAGGTGTGTGTGTGAAACCTTAGGCTGCACACACTTGGTGCCCTTCCTTTATATCCATGAGTTAGATTGTTGTAGTTTGACAGAGCAAACCAGCATCATTTATTTATTTATTTATTTATTTATACTTTTGTAGGAGCGCACTTAACCCGTGGGCGTCTAGGAGCTAGTTACAGAAGATGAAAGGTTACCCAGATAGAGCAACAGATATCAGGCGGTTGATGCTGTTAATGAAACAGGTGAGTTTGTAATCAGTTCTGGAACAAGGTGTAGAAAGGCTCAGCTCTCAAGGCCAGGGGAGGGGGAGGCAGCGGACACAATGAAACTGGAGCCACCGGCTTTGGCCCGTTTGAACCCTGGAATGGGTCTGCAGGCTGGATCAGGCCTCTGAAGCACTACCCGCTTCCCCCCATTCGGTGCTCCGCGCGGACAGCGCACGTTATGTCCGTAGAGTAAGGAAAAGCCTCATTCGCTGCAGTGTCTCTGGAATGGGAGAAACATGCTGTCACCAGGAGCGGGTTCTCTGCAGATTGCCTGGAAGCAGCACCAGAAAAAGCCTAGCAACCCAAAGGCAGGGCCTAGAAAGCAAGGTAAACCACACAGTGATGAGCGAAAATCTCATCAACCAAAAAACACAGAGAAACTAAGCCATAAAACAGCTCATTTCTTCTAAGAAAAATCCAAATGAGCTTTGATTTTTAAGCCCACCAATATGAATTGAGCCACAAAGGGAGAAGGCAGCTTATTCTGAGCTCAATAAGACACATGAAACTGTCCTACAAGACAGAATTTTGTACTGGAACCTACCATTACAAGGATGCCAGGTGTGGAACCGGTTCAAACCCTGAAAAACCAAATATGGATTAACTATCATTAAAATACCCTTAGTTATTTACAAAACAGTGTTTAACAGGCATCACTCACATGAAAACTCAAGTGCTGAACTCAACACAATACAATTAAGTTAAAGTTGCAGTTTGACACACAGGTCTTCCGAGTAGCAGTGGAAACTCTATGAAACGCTGCATAAGTGATGCTATGGGACAGGCGATGTGTCTGCTGTGCATCCATTGTTTCTTTGGGGCATACCATTTTTGGATGGGGGCATCCATGATGTGCCTGCTATTGTCTTCTATTCTCATAGATGTGCAGACTTTTCGGGGCCGTCGCAGAGATTTCGATGGATGTGTGCCCTGTGTTTGTTCTGTACATGCTCAATCCAGCTGCAGTTTCATTTTGAAAGTTGGTGCTTCGATGCATGCCTTATGGGTGCCATCTTGATATTCGGTCAGTGTGACCATCTGTGCTTGTTAAATTCACTGTATTATAGCCTAACCTACCCCCTCCCCCCAGACCAGTGTGTAGTGTGAACTGATGTTTAGCACTACTGGGGCTATAGCCCATGGGAGGCACCTCTCACAAGAGAGAACTTACTTGCGTAGAAACTCACAAGCATCTTATTGCTAAAGAAGAAATGAAACAGTTTCATCTTTTGGAAGACCACTAAAAAGATTCCTGAGATGATGACGATATATGTTCTATCCAGGCACAGTCACGTGGATGAAGCAGCACGTGACAAGCTTGTGGAGACTTAGACCCTGACAGTAGTGGTTGAATGCATTGCGACGGTAAATCTTTAGTTTACCCATCATCATCAACCTACATTTCTTTGGCACCCCCAGCAGAGCGAATCTTCAGTACCACTCTCAGAAACGGGTGGATATGCCTCAATTTATTTGGCTCTACCACCCAGCTTAGCCACTAATGCCCTTTTCAGCACTCTGCCAGTGCACCTTCTACTCGCTTTAGTACTATCTTGCCCAGTCCCCTGGAAGAGTGTTGGGTGGCACAGGAGCATGTGCTTCACCATGCCACCCACTGCTACCTCATGAGCCAGCTCACGCTAACTGACCGATGGCAGGCAATGCGTGCCGTATGTGCCTTCATTCCTCATAGCTCTGTCTCACCTTTTCTGCCCAGATGGCACCACACACTGGGGCTCATCACGAGTTGGGCTGTATCCCGACTGGGATACCGCCCAACTGCATTTGTGTTACCGCCCACCCGTCCGGTGGTATTACCGCTGGATCGCGGGTTCAGGCAGTAAACATAATTCCCCATTGGGTCCATTTGACCCAATGGGGAATTTTCAGTGCAATTACCGCCGGCGGTATTACCGTACAGTAATTGCACCAAAAATCAGCATTTTTCTGTTGTGTTTACCCCCATCTCTGAGCTGGGGGTAAACACACATACTCATGTTTGGGCGCCCCCTTAAATGCGGCAGTAATAGCGTTACCACTGCATCTAAGGGCTACCGCCCAACTCGTAATGAGACCCACTGAATTCTACCACCACCAACAGGAGGTTGTACTGCTAGTGGTGGTAATGTGGCCCTGTAAGTCGATGGTGGCACTCTGTCAGGCTGTGCTGGGAGAGAAATGGGGTTGAGGGAGATGGTTGAAATGGCCCAGAGTTGAGGGGCATGGAGTTCACATGCTGGAGCATGGCCATTTTTAAAGTGGAGGGTCATCTGACACTCCTTTGTGGCCTCCATCACCGGGGTGGGGGAGTGCCGCATTAGCTGTGTCGGTGGCATGCGATGTGCGCTCCTTGAATGCCTCATTGCACCACAGCCTACAGTGCATGTTCATCGAAGAGGCCCCCAAAGTACTTGTGTAACTCCAATAAGCTGATTTCTAGTAGAGGCTGCATATTATTCTGCCTGCCTCCCCCTGTCTTCTGGCCTGGCTTCCCCCTCCCAGAGCGAAGCGCAAGGGAAGTCGCTGCACATGTGCAGCAGATCAAAGCCCATCCAATTGGGAATCGGATTTTGGTCTGTGGCAGCCACTTTTGCGGCACCCTCCTGTCTGCATTCTGCGGCCAGGAGGATGGTGTGCGGATTCTCAAAAGAGAATAATCATAATAATATAGCGCTACGAACCCTCAGGCATCTGGGCGCTGCTTATTATTGCCCACGGTGTGTGGTGCTCATTTATCTACCTCGGAAAGATGAAAGGCTGAGTTTGGCCCTGCCGGGATTCACGAGCTCTGCACTGAAGTCAAAGCGAGCGCTCTACTCACCGTGCTATTGGACCGGTTTTATGGCCACGCAAAACTTGCTGCTCGGGCATTTTACCCCTTCTATTGCAATTGGACAACACGCTTTCCTGAATGAGTCCTGTGTGGTTGGACAATTAAATCCATAAGATTTTAGTGGATGTCAACTGTCGAGGACTATACAATGGAAAGCAATGCCTTACGGAGTTGTGAGGAAAAATGTTACCCTGACATCCTCGTGGTCGGTGGCGTACTGGACAACCCTGCAGCCCCTGCAGTACATGGTCCCACACTAGGCAGGGGACCCCATTAGGCCTAAGGACTTTCTTTGGGTGACAGGAATCTCAGAAGGCACGTTACCATATTTTGCTCCTCCGCCATTTTGTGGAAACCTGGTAGGAGTCGAAGAGCATTTCCCAGTCAAGTCGCACATACCATTTAAGATTGCGGTGCTGTGAACCCTGGGCCTCTTGCTGATCGAATGCTGCTGCAGGCGGGGCAGAGACTTCTCCTGGTGCGGGGGGGGGGGTAAAGGTTTCTCATGAGGCACTGGTCAAAACCATTTCACTACTTCACAGCCAGGGGGGTAGGAGGTGCAGGGGGGGGGGGGTGCATCTGTACCTATCAGGAGCCTCGGGGAGGGGGCAGCGGAAGCCCCCCCAGCCACACCCGTAGCCGCCACATGTAACTCAGCGGAAGTAACTTTTGTCTGAGTGGGTGCCACTTAGACAGGTGTCTCTTCTAATACCGGTGAGAGGGGGCGAGGCCTCCTGCCAGTCGCAGCATACCCTATGAAGATATGAAACCTGCGTGGGGTTTGGACTCATTGCTAATGAGTTAACGAGGCCAACGCAGAGCCCGCCTGGTGGATTAGACGAGCACATTGAGTCCGTGTCCCGCTATTATCAGCGCCCAATCAGCCGTGTGAATTCCGCAAGACTGGCCGCACGAGCGGCGCCAGGGCTCGCTGGCCTCTTTGTCAGGGCAGAGATTATCTGGCAGTGACCTCAGGGGGCGAAGGGGTGTCATGTGACTGAGTGCAGCTGATGCTAACTCTCAATGACAGGTTCAGGCTCCAAGGACACATCAACATAGGCGGGGGCCATATTCAATTATACACGTCCATGCGTGTGTCCTGGACACAGGCAACATGAACTCTGCAAAACAGCCGAGTGAGGGCAGCACCCACTGAAACATGACTGCATATTCTACAAGTTAAACGTTCACCTGCTGTGGTAGGGCCCACTCAGCATTTCACTCTCCTGGGAGTGATGAAAAGAGTACCATTTATTTTAGTAATAACTGTCTTTATCATTTAGGCACCGGAGGGTGGTTTAATTCTATATGGTCTATATTATGTGTATCCGCTTAGCTGCAGCGTGTACTCCTGATAAACCCACTTAGAATTTGCACAATTGCGCAGGGAAAGCTTGATAAAACTTGTTGGGGAATTGCAAAATTAGGAGACTTGTTAAACACCTCTTTAGGAACGTGTTGCGGCATTGTAACCACATTAAACTTGTGGTAAACACTTTAGAAACGTGTTGAGGTACTGTACACTTAGGAGACTTGCAAACCAGCTTAAAAATCCCTTTGAGGCGAAAGGTTAATTATTTAATATTTTGGGGAAATTAGTGTGCAGGCCGTGACACTATTAGCCCACTTACATATGGTCCGTGCTTTAAGTGGGAGCAAGAATCGAGGGGAGGTGCTCATTTAGGGGGCGTGGTGTAGGTACAGGGAGGTAGGATGCCAGGGTATGGGGGTGGTGGAGCGGTCTGGCAATGGTTTGGCTCCCTGGCAGTGGGAGCCAAGCAGGAGAGGCAGGGGCACTGCTTTCATAATTTCTGGTGCCCCCATCGCTCCTTTTTTTCGAATCAGAAGCCTGGATCCCAGCAGACAGCCCCTTATGCATGTAGCAGTTGAGTGAAAGGGCTGCCTGAGGGGCTTGGCACTTCTTTGGCTGGTGGGGTGGGGGGGTCTTGAGGGTGGGGTGGAGGGGGAGAGTGAAGAGGAGAGGAAACTGAGGGAGCCGTAGCAGAGCCCCAGTTTAGGTGCACTTTTTGAAGACGGCGTTCCAACTGGCCCACTTAAAGCCGTGCATATGGGACAGTAAGGCTGAACTGGTAAAGTGAGTGGTTAGGCGTCTGGATCATGTTCCTGTCCCTCCAGCCCACATGACTAATTTGCAGAAGCACATGTCATGCAAATTACCCAAGATGCTTACCTCCACATAGTTGCAAAATCCCTCAGGGTGCAAAGCAAACGGCGTGGGGCCTCGTGCCACTGCAAGTAACAAGAATTGTCGCACTCGGGCTGACGTATCACCTGCCCGCATACATGGCCACCCGAGGAGTGTTCCTGGAGCTGCCATTGGACGAGACGGCCTAGCCCACGTGCCCTAGAGTTATGGTAGGTTACTGTGTCGCCAAGTCCTGTGCAGTTGACCTCTGCACTGCCCCTGTGCGGTGGAGGAACAGGGGGCTTAATTGACCCCCACCAAAGTGTATCGGCTCCCAACAACACCACCTAAAAACAGGGCAAACGCCAACCACTGCAGTGAAGCACAGGACCATTTACCACAGCCTCCACAGGAGGTGGACTCCCATAGGCTGCTCCAACATGGCGGAGGGGTATTCCCTGTGATAGGGCCCGATCACCTTCCTTCCATTTTCGATAGTAGTGCGGTGTGAATGTTCAAGTATAACCCGGCGAGATGAAGGCAAGCAGTGCCACGGTGCACCGAGCTACATAAAGGGCTGCCCCCCGGCTTAGGGGCTTTGTCCGCTCTCTCCACACACAATGACCTGGGGAGTGATTGCAGATGACAGGGCCTTGGCGGCCGGCGGCAGACGGGCTGCTGCTGAGCTGGCAGCACCGCTTCTCTCACTAGAACCCTGATGGTGGTCGGAGGCAGTCTACAAAAGCGCGTCCGGGGTGATGGAAGCCAGCAGGTGGGTGGCACTGCTTCAAGCGAAGCGTTATTGTAGAGCAAGCTGGACTATATAGCAGCGCGACCAGAGAGGCCGAGTGTCCAAACCGTCCACAAAAGCAAGACTCGTGTCTTCCACCTCTCCCTGCTTCTTCCCCCTGTATTTAACTTCCTCCCGTTTACATGAATGCTACGTGTCTTTGCTGTACAATGTAGTTTTAACTTGCATTATTGGAAACCCCCCTCCATGCGTCATACCTAAGGCGACGACATTTTAAATCTGTTTCTATATAGCGCTTAAAAGGCCCTTCGAGTGCAGGTTTTGGCCAGGAATTGGAACTGGGTACGCAAGGAGAACATGGGATTTGACCTTTATCGAAACATTTGGGCAAGTGGGGGTTACAACTCGGGCCTCCTGCTTCCAGTGGTTTAGCCAACAACCCACAGCTCTACTTTGATGAGCATTTGCTACAGCCCTGATGATCCCTTCCTATTGGCCGACTGATGATGGCTGACGTCATCCCAGTGCAGACCGGGTGACGGGAAAGCCAGAATATGTGTTGTTCATAATACAGCCCAGGTCCCAAAGTAAACCAGTACAACCGCCTCCTTTAAGGCACTGCGTTCAAACTCTTGAATCAATGAGTGACTTTCCTCCTATATCACCGAACATTGCCACGATGGAACAAAATCAGAACATTTATTAAAAATAAGACCTCAATTACGCCATAAAAAAGAGAAATTAACCAAGATTTTTTGTAAGGGTAAAATGCAGCACACACTTTATTCACCTGCTTAAAACAGGCTATGCTGCAACACCTTGACATCAGTATGCAGTGAAGAGCTATGACAAATTCATGCACGCTAGACATAGCTGAGTCTCCAGCCCTCACGCCGTGTGTCTGACCTCTCTCAGCGCCCATCCACGTGCCTGATCTTCGTGGGGTGTTTCGACCGGGGCCTGGCCAGCCCGCTCAGCCTTACCGTGGCCAAATGCACACACGCATTCTAATCCTACTCTGTGATCTCCAACACTCTGGACCTCGATCCACCAAGGGCATTCCGACTACCAGTGCTTTGAGACTATATTAATAGTGCTTTGAGACTATAATAATGGTAAAAGGCACTATATAAATGGCACGTACAAACCAAATCACTGTAAACGCTTGCTTTCTGTACCAAGAGCCCTACAGTAATAATATTAGTTGTTATTGATGTTTTATATAGTGCCATCTGGAGCCCAAACATCTCGCGAGTGCAGGGAGGGGGTGGGTGTAGGGGGTACTCCGGAGCATGGCAAGCATCAGCACAGAGGCTGCTTCTTTCGGTAAGTGGCATAGTTTGCAATCCAGTTGCCATGGAGAAATATACAAGAACGATAGTAGCACGACGCAGTGATGAAGTGCGGCGTGATGCGGCCATCCCGATGCAGTGTGCAAGTCAACAGGAACTCAGTGGCGTTAGTTACTTTAGGTCTGGCAGCTTGGGATAGGGGAGCAATACAGCTCCAAAGTGGTGGCCCCCTCCGGCTGAGGGAGCGGCCGAAGGTGTAAGAACGTGCTGGAGGAGGGGCGACTTGCGAGCCTTTCTGCAGCCTGGGTCCTCACGGAGTGACCTCCTCGTCTTTGCGATTGCATTTTAATTTTGTGTGAACCATAACATGTGCTCGACGCATTTTATGACGAAAAGAAAAATGGCAGCTGGACCAAATGTTGCACAAATCAATAGCAGCTCAGCCCCTGTCATAGATTTGGAAAATGTTGCTTCCAAATGGAAGTCTACTGCCAGTCGGCCGGTGCTCGGTGGATATTGCAACTTTTCGGAAAGGCCTTTGTCAACAGACCCTTTTGTTCATGAGTTTGACTTGTTTCAAAGGAAAACGATCAGTCCTATCCGCATGGGAGGTAAAGCAATGAGAGAGAAGAGATGTGAGTAGGGCACGTAGCCTGTCCGTGTTGTTTGGCTTCTCAACTGTCCATTAACCCAACCACCCAATGGCTATGGCCCTTCCCACCTTCTACCAAAATGCCACCCCTGGTATCTCTTTGAGCTATCACTGTGCTTTTAGGGGATGCCAATGTGATTTGTAAGGTGTCTTCTGAAAGGCAATGGCTTAATTGCAGCTGTAAACCACCCCACACAGCAAAACACATGTTGAAATAAGTGTGCCTCCAGTCACTTGATTTTTTGTAATATGTGTGCCTTTTCATCTGTGCTTTGCACTGAATTCCTGTTAAAAACAAGGAGTTGCAAAGCCAACAGATTTGGAATTGTATATGCATTAGGAAAGAACTGTCCAGACATGTCCATAATATGTCCAGGTAGTAACACCATTTTCCAGCCGTTTGGCCATTGCATGGTCAGGTAGTAGTACCATTATGGCAGTGCCTGAAAATGGCTACTCCATGCCTACACAAAAGCCCAAACGCTTGGCTTTATCATTACTTGTTTTACATTGCATTCTAGTCTGGAAAATATAAGGAAGACGTTGAGTAGCACATGCCTGTGTATTTTTGGCCAATTCTCTATAAGTGAACATTTTAAAAGGAGCAGTAATTAAAATATGGTCCTGTCGTAGAGCTGAACTTGACCAGAAGCGAATTGTGGGTTGTGTACGGGTTGTGCATGCACGTATTGCTTATATAGCACTTAACGCAGCCCTGGTTCAAACTCCTGTAATATAAACAGGGGAGGGAGAACAGAGAGTCTGAAGAGGAGAGGAGAGTGAGGCAGCACACAGCTCAGTAAAGAAGGTTAGGTTGCTTGGATGCTTCCGGTTAGGGGCCCGAGTAATGTGACGGTAATGGAGAAACAAAGGGAGTGAAGAAGAGAGGAAAGTGAGGCAGCACAAAGCTCAGTAAAGAAGGTTAGGCAGCTTGTATGCTTCAGGATAGGGCCCTGAGTAATAAGGGACCGGAGAAACATAGGGAGTGAAGAGGAGAGTGAGGCAGCACAAAGCTGAGTAAAGACAGCTAGGCTGCTTGGAAGCGTCCGAATAGGGCCCTGAGTAATGAGGGACGGGAGAAACATAGGGAGTGAAGCAGAGAGGAGAGTGAGGCAGCACAAATCTGAGTAAAGAAGGTTAGGCAGCTTATATGCTTCAGGATAGGGTCCTGAGTAATAAGGGACGGGAGAAACATAGGGAGTGAAGAGGAGAGGAGAGTGAGGCAGCACAAAGCTGAGTATAGAAGGCTAGACTGCTTGGATGCTTCCGGTTAGGTGCCTGGGTAATATGAAGGTATGGAGAAACGAAGGGAGTGAAGAAGAGAGGAAAGTGAAGCAGCACAAGCTGAGTAAAGAAGGTTAGGCATCTTGTATGCTTGCGCATAGAGGCCTGAGTAATAAGGGACGGGAGAAGCAGAAGGATTGAAGAAGAGAGGAGAGTGAGGCAGCACAAAGGTGAGTAAAGACAGCTAGGCTGCTTGGATGCGTCCGAATAAGGCCCTGAGTAATGAGGGACAGGCGAAATATAGGGAGTGAAGCAGAGAGGAGAGTGAGGCAGCACAAAGCTGAGTAAAGACGGATAGGCTGCTTGGATGCGTCCGGATAGGGCTCTGAGTAATAAGGGACAGGAGAGAAGAGTGAGGCAGCACAAAGCTGAGTATAGAAGGCTAGGCTGCTTGGATGCGTCAGGATAGGGCTCTACATAATAAAAAGGGGCGCGAGAAGCAGAGGGAGCAAAGAGGAGAGGAAAGTGAGGCAGCACAAAGCTGAGTAAAGACGGCTAGGCTGCTTGGATGCTTCCGCATAGGGGCCTGAGTAATAAGGGACGAGAGAACCAGAAGGAGTGAAGCGAAGAGGAGAGCGAGGCAGCACAAAGGTGAGTAAAGACAGCTAGGCTGCCTTGGATACGTCCGGATAGGGCCCTGAGTAATGAGGGACGGGAGAAACATAGGGAGTGAAGCAGAGAGGAGAGTGAGGCAGCACAAAGCTGAGTAAAGACAGCTAGGCTGCTTGGATGTGTCCGGATAGGGCTCTGAGTAATAAGGGACAGGAGAAACATAGGGAATGAAGAGGAGAGAAGAGTGAGGCAGCACAAAGCTGAGTATAGAAGGCTAGGTTGCTTGGATGCGTCAGGATAGGGCTCTGCATAATAAAAAGGGGCGCGAGAAGCAGAGGGAGCAAAGAGGAGAGAAGAGTGAGGCAGCACAAAGCTGAGTAAAGACGGCTAGGCTGCTTGGATGTGTCCGGATAGGGCTCTGAGTAATAAGGGACAGGAGAAACATAGGGAATGAAGAGGAGAGAAGAGTGAGGCAGCACAAAGCTGAGTATAGAAGGCTAGGCTGCTTGGATGTGTCCGGATAGGGCTCTGAGTAATAAGGGACAGGAGAAACATAGGGAATGAAGAGGAGAGAAGAGTGAGGCAGCACAAAGCTGAGTATAGAAGGCTAGGCTGCTTGGATGTGTCCGGATAGGGCTCTGAGTAATAAGGGACAGGAGAAACATAGGGAATGAAGAGGAGAGAAGAGTGAGGCAGCACAAAGCTGAGTATAGAAGGCTAGGCTGCTTGGATGCGTCAGGATAGGGCTCTGCATAATAAAAAGGGGCGCGAGAAGCAGAGGGAGCAAAGAGGAGAGGAAGGTGAGGCAGCACAAAGCTGAGTAAAGACGGCTAGGCTGCTTGGATGTGTCCGGATAGGGCCCTGAGTAATGAGGGACGGGAGAAACATAGGGAGTGAAGAGGAGAGAAGAGTGAGGCAGCACAAAGCTGAGTATAGAAGGCTAGGCTGCTTGGATGTGTCCGGATAGGGCTCTGAGTAATAAGGGACAGGAGAAACATAGGGAGTGAAGAGGAGAGAAGAGTGAGGCAGCACAAAGCTGAGTATAGAAGGCTAGGCTGCTTGGATGCGTCAGGATAGGGCTCTGCATAATAAAAAGGGGCGCGAGAAGCAGAGGGAGCAAAGAGGAGAGGAAGGTGAGGCAGCACAAAGCTGAGTAAAGACGGCTAGGCTGCTTGGATGTGTCCGGATAGGGCCCTGAGTAATGAGGGACGGGAGAAACATAGGGAGTGAAGAGGAGAGAAGAGTGAGGCAGCACAAAGCTGAGTATAGAAGGCTAGGCTGCTTGGATGCGTCAGTATAGGGCCCTGCATAATAGAGTGAGGTTGATTGGAAGTCCAAAAGGTATCAGGAGAAGTTATTAACCTGGTTGTGAATTAGGGGTCCAGGCCCTCGAGGGGCTTTAAGTCAGCAGCAGTATCTAGGTGTTGCCCTTTTTGAGGGTGAAGTCCAGGGCTGGAAATCGGATAAGCCGAACAAAGGATGGAGGGACTGCATTCCAGGAGTGAAAGTGCCGCCAGAATGTGATTCTGGGCATGGGTGACATACTGTCAGCTCTAAGACCCACAGATGTCCTCGTGCTGTGTTTCCCTCTTGGAAACGAGATCCGGGTACCTGTTCCCCGCCTCCCCCGGGCCCCCAATTCCAGTCATGGTGAAATGATACTGTAGTAAAATGCTGGTAAGGATGACAAAGGAGCTAATTAGTGGTTGGTGTATTTTCTTAGACGGTGGCCGATTACAGGAGAAATGGCCCCTCACCTGCGTGACAACGCTAGTGCCAAGAAGCCATGGAAATGGTGAACACTGTAGTTTACAAATACTGCTTAACAAAACATAACACATGTCTGAAATAAACCTGTACAAACTGTAGACTCCTCTGTAAAGTCAGTTGTCTTAAGACACAAAGGGCCTAATTCATGGAACGGTTAGCGCGGCGCAAAGTGACGTTCCACCGGGCCTAATTCACAGAGCGGTGCAAAGTGTATGTTTGCAGTGCAAAGAGTAATTTTGCAGTGCATAGTGACTATGCACTGCAAAAATACACTTTGCACCGCTCTGTGAATTAGGCCCGGTGGAACGTCACTTTGCACTGTGCTAAAGGTTCCATGAATTAGGCCCAAACAGGTGTGTGGAGTAGCAGCGCCCTATTACACATTCTTCCACAAAGAACTGTGCAGTAGCATCCCTATGACTGACAGGAGCTGTGCAGTAGCCCTCCTGCTTCTCCTGTAAGTTGTGGGTATCTGTACAATGCTACCTGTGTGCCTTTGGGACTAATTCAGGGCTTGCCATTCTACCACCTTTAATAGAATGTGGTAACCGTGCCACAGAGAGAGTGACAGATCAGGGGCCTCAACCACCAATTTACAAATCAAAACCCACTTTCACTTTAGGCAGTGGAGTAACTTTGATGAAAATGTTGGGGGGAACATGACATCTGAAAAAAAGGTGCCCCAGCCAAATGAATGGGGACAAAATGGTGTGCCATGAAAGTTGGGGAGACAAACACCCCCGTAACCTCCTAAAATATAAACAGTTTGGCCAACATAAGACATCTGGCATGTAAGTGCGGCACTCCGGTTGGATCGGTTGCTTTTCCATCGTCCCCTAACCGTGCCCCTCGTATTCTTCTTTCTCACACAGTCACTTCAGAGCAAGAGGCACAGACATCACATTTCTAGGGAACCCCAATGTCACTCCCTGTTGGGTTGAGTTTGGAACCTTATGATCATCCAATTGAACCAGGTCCCAAACTACAACCACAGAACAAACCACACTCTCTCTGAGTGTGATTGTAGGTCGTATACTACCAAATCGGTAGTATACGACCTGCCTGCTAGAATACACTAAAGCAGGCTTGTCCAGCTCAGGCCTCGAGGGCCGGAATCCTGATGGGTTTTCAGGATACCCCTCATGAATATTCATGAGATAAAATGTGCATATATTTAGAGTCATGGTATGCACATTTATCTCATCAATATTAATGAGGGATATCCTGAAAATCCAACATGTTTCCGGCTCTAGAGGCCTGGAGTTGGACAAGCCTGCACTAAAGACATCCGAATATCACCCCTATACTGCTCATTTTCTGCACTCCAGCTCGCACGAACTAGAGAACACAACCAACATAAAACAAACACAGGCCCAGCCCACCTCACTGCCTTTCCTTAGCTACCACCTTCACGCTGTGCATGCTGCTCCCACCTCACTGCCTTTCCTTAGCTACCACCTTCACGCTGTGCATGCTGCTCCCACCTCACTGCCTTTCATTAGCTACCACCTTCACGCTGTGCATGCTGCTCCCACCTCACTGCCTTTCATTAGCTACCACCTTCACGCTGTGCATGCTGCTCCCACCTCACTGCCTTTCCTTAGCTACCACCTTCACGCTGTGCATGCTGCCCCCACCTCACTGCCTTTCCTTAGCTACCACCTTCACGCTGTGCATGCTGCTCCCACCTCACTGCCTTTCCTTAGCTACCACCTTCACGCTGTGCATGCTGCTCCCACCTCACTGCCTTTCCTTAGCTACCACCTTCACGCTGTGCATGCTGCTCCCACCTCACTGCCTTTCCTTAGCTACCACCTTCACGCTGTGCATGCTGCTCCCACCTCACTGCCTTTCCTTAGCTACCACCTTCACGCTGTGCATGCTGCCCCCACCTCACTGCCTTTCCTTAGCTACCACCTTCACGCTGTGCATGCTGCTCCCACCTCACTGTCTTTCCTTAGCTACCACCTTCACGCTGTGCATGCTGCCCCCACTTACTCCAACTCCCCCTTAACGCACCTCTTCATCTTCACTCTTCATACCAAGACCTGGAAACCCTGGTGTGGGCACAATACACAAAAAACACCTAGACAAGCCTAAGCCCAGGGGCACTACTGCAATGGAAACAGGCACAACTTCAGTGCCCATTACATTATATCATGGCACATTAAGGCATGTAAGGAAGAAAGTGTCTTAAAGTCTAAGAGACTTGCGCCCCCTGCACGTAAATGCAGTTGTTTAAAGATGATAAAAAAATGACAAGTCATAAGACCACTAGTAAAATAAAAAACACTAGTCCAGAAAAAAACATTCCATGTGTTAATATTCCCACAAAAATACCGCCATACAAAAATATCGCCATATTGTTGTGGTGATATTAAGGCATGGAACCTGCGGGGGACACCTCTGCAAACCCTGCATTATTTTTAAAGGAGCGGGGGACACCCCCGCATCCCCGCTCCCAAAACCCCCCATAATTTCCCCCCCCCAAAAATATCGCCAATATGGCCATTCCTGATGACCATATATATGGCGATATTTTTGATGGGGATAATATGTAGTGATACCAAAAAAACATGCACAAAATCATAGTGTGTATTCAAAGCAAGAAAGGACAATAATGCTTTAAGTTGCAAGAACAAAGGATGAAGTATAACAACTCAACGTGTTTCGGGCCACGGCCCTTCTTCAGCAACAGAGAAGACCTTAGGGCATTATGGCAGCCAGAGCTGGTCTTAGGCACTCCCTGACCATCGGGACAATACTGAGCCCAACATAGATGCTTCTGAGGAATGGAACAATCTTTCTGTTCCTTGACCCAGCCATCGGACTAGGACATCCGAAAGAGCTCTGCGATATCCATGAAGTCCACACATTAATGCCCTGGCACCCGCCAAACATTAATATATGGAGCGAGAAATAACCGGGCACATCAGAGGTAAAGCTGCCTGGGTGCTTAGATGTGTCTCTATGAAAAGGGGCAGAATTCCCAGCCCACCCACCAAAACAGATGGCCAGACTTTCCGACGCAGAGGAATACACCACAATGTACATTCTCACCCAGGTCTGGAAAGGAAGGCCATCAGGCGACAAACAAGAAGCCGTAGCCATGACCCACGAAGCCGTAGCCATGACCCACGTAGCAGTACCTAGCAACAGAATAGCAATCATGGCCACGCCAGTGCTATCATTGTGATGGAAAACAGCTCAAAGTCACAGGTCCACCTTGAGAGATGAAAGCGCTTGGTTGCCCCAGTGGATTTTAGCCCAATATTGATGGCTATATCACAAAACAGTGCCAGATAACACAACACAACATCATCAACAACACCTGCCCTCTGCCTGGTGGAGGGATGGAGCTCATCTGACTAAGATGCTTGCTTTTGGCCCACAATTCTTACCGTCCTTTCTCCAGTTTAAACAGTCATTTTAGAATTAGGCAGCTCCCTCATTGGCCCTTTCAGCCCATGTGATTGCAACCCTGCATATTTATTTTTTACCAGCATTTCACTGTGAAGTAGTGAGCTTCTAAGTGCATACCAGAAGCCCGTAGTCAGCACCAGTGTCACCTTCTCTCTCCCAGGTGGAGATGGAGCTCAGATGAAGTAGATCCCTCCATTTGGACTGCCATGTTGCCTGCCTTTGTCCAACCTCAGTGGCCTTTTGCAATTAGGCAGCTCCCCCATGTGCCCTTTCAGCCCATGTACCATCCATTTAATTCCATGTCCATAGGCGCCCCACCACCTGGCGTCCACAGCAAAGGGATGCACAGACAAGTGCCAGTCCTGCAAGAGCCTGGTAGGACCTAGGCTCACCCATTTTACCCAATTACCCCCCTACACCGATTTTCCCATGTATTCAGAACTTGCATCAGAGTCCCATTTCCTAAATCTGTACAGTCACTGTTAGAAATGTCTACCAATGCTTCTGCCAACAGCACTTTGTAAATTGCATACATTGTTTGCCCACGACCATTTGTCCACTCTACACCTTCCCCATCACATCCACTGTGTTTCAGCCAATCCTGCTTTTCTCCTCACTGTTCTTTCCCTTTCTTTGTCTCCAATGGCCTTCACCCACTCACCCACTTCCCTCCACTGCCCCTGCTCCTCTTCACCGACATCACCATCTCCATTCTTCACTCTCCCAAAATCCACCCCGGCTGCTTCCCTCTCTCCCATCCCACCCACTTCAACCTCATGTCCCCTACCTGCCTACCTTCATCTACTAGACCTCCTGCTGCTATCACTGCTGCCCCTATTGACCTTACCCAGGGTCTCTGAGATGTATAATACCCCCGCAATAAGCCACCTTTCTCACAAATCATTTCAATCCCCATCACTCCAAACTCTGGGATGATGGCTATCACCGGAGCCTGGATTCCTGCCCATGATACTGCCAACCTGGCAGCCTTTCACGCCGACTTTGCCTCTGTCTCTCAGTCCCCTTGTATCTCCAAAGAAGGCAGCAATGTTTCTCTCATAATCAGCAAGGCCACACCATCAGCACCCCTTCTTCACTCTGTTTTCCCTCCCTCCTCCTTTGGGCATAAATCAGTAAAATTCCTTTCTCTCGCCCCTCTTTTCCTATCTTCCTCATCGACCACCCAACATTCACCCTCAGCCTCTTCTTCTCTGAGCATGACCTCTTAACCTAAACACTCCCAGTGGATGTCTCTGTCGTCCAAAGCGCATCCACCCACCACAGTGCTTCAAGGCCATACCAGTGGCAGTAGGCGCTAAACAAATATCAAATGACATACGTTACCAAAAATAATGGGTGACCTCAACCACTCCAATATGACTAAAACCCAATAACTCCAACTTGGCTCCATTCCCTCTAACAACTCACAAGTCATACTACAAGATCTTCCAACCCACACCCAAGGCAACTGGACCTCCTATTCCTACCTTCCACCCTGGTCTCCTCTGCTCCCTCAGTTGTATTGACCCTCCCCTCTAACCACTCTCTCATTCCTTTCACCATCTCTGTTTCTCACCCTATCTCCCACATCTGTCACCAAATGTGAATTCTAGTCTGAGTCCATGGTCCCTGACTGTGACCAAGTGAACCACTCACTCAGAGGTTTCTTTCCTGCCCTTGCTCACTCCATTGAAATTGCCTTTGCCAAATTCATCTCTGCACGGTCTACCCTTTCATGTATCACTACCTTGCCCACTCATGCACCTCCTGCCACCAGACATCCTCACCCATGGATCTCCTCTGGCATTCAGCTCTTGTGTACAACAACATGTGGCTGCTTTCGATATTGGCGCAAAGAACAATTTCCCACTCCACAAGGACTAAAATCACCAAAAAGTTGAACACCTGCTGCCACCCTCTCCCTCATCGTATCATATCATATCCTCCCTTCCTACCATCTTCCTCACACTCTCCAAACTATCTCGTTTCTCCGGCACCTCCCCCACTAAACATCTACCCACAATTTGCTCTGCCAACCCATCCTGCGCTCCAATTGATATATTTGACCGACACATTTTTAAAGAGCTTGCACCCGTCACCTCCACTTACATCTTCGTCTGTTTAAACCTCTCTTTCAAGTCGTATCTTCCCAGCCTCCTAAAGAAACCAACTGTTTACCCCTGCACCCCCTCATTCTACAGACCTGTCTTTCCCCTTAACTGTCCCTCTAAAATGCTCAAGAGGGTTATCTTCAATTGTATAGTCAACTATCTCGAGGTGCACTCACTTGCTGACCCCAACCAATCTGGCTTCCGGTCCAAAGACTCCACAGAGACTGCGCTCATCCATGTCACCAGCTCTTTAACCACAACCCACCACTCTCGCCTCTACTCCGTTCACATCCTTCTAGACCTTTCAGCTGCCTTTAACTCTGTGGTTCATCCCTCCCTCCTTCAAACTCATTCCTCCCTTCGCTTCAAGGACACCATATTTAACTGGGTGTCCTCCTACCTCTCTGACCACGCCTTCTCCATCTCATGGCACTTCAGCACCTCCTCTCCAACACTCTTTCCCATGGGTGTTCCTCAAGGATCAGTCCTAGGTTCACTTCTCTTCACCCTACCCACCTCTCCCCTCTGAAAACACATGTCCCCCTTTGGCTTCAACTACCATCTATTTGCTGACACTACTCAGATATTCTTCTCCTTCCACTCCTTCACCGCTGCAATCTATGAACGCATGCGCTGCTGCCGAACCGCCATCCACCACTAGATGGCTCCACACAGCCTCATGCTAAACCATTCAAAGACAACAGAAGCCATCTCTCTCTCTGCCTAAAATTCCAGCCCCCAATGGCCCATCTGTTTCCCTTCTTCGCCTCCTCAACTCCTCACTCAAAGCACGCAACCTAAGGACACTCTTTAACATGACTGGAAACTCTACTGGTTTTTCAAGCTCTCTGGCACCGGAGCCAGATTTAATCTCCTAAACATTAGAAAAATCCATCCACACCTCACGCATCTCTCAACTAAACGCATTATCTGTTCTCCAGGACTCAGCAAACTGGACAACTGTGCAGGCCGGCTTCTTGAGCTGCCCCTCGAATCTTTTGCTCCCCACAGAAAAGTCCACAACTTTGCAACTTGCAACCTTTTCAACCTACTCATATCCTCCCCACGTCTACCTACCATCACCACTCTGGGTGGCTATCCATGCAAAATTGCTCTCTCTTTAAATACCTTGCTGCCCACTTCCTCGATGAATGCATCTTTCTGTACTGTCTTTGTCAAACTCTCTGCTCCTCGTCTTTTAACAACCTATCAGTCCCGCATCCCCCATGCCTCGCCCTGCATTTGCTCCTTTTCCCTACTTAGACCACTACGGGGGCATTCTCTCCATCCAATCATGAAAGCCATCTGTTCAATGGAACTCCTCAAAGCAAGACTCAAACTCCACCTGCAAGCAGTGGAAGAAGCCCCTCAAATCCCCAGCCTCCTATACAAACTAATTGCCCAACCCACCTCTCGTGGATTCTGCCCTCAGGACTACTCTATGGGCCCCATTACACGGATGGCGGTGAACCATGGCACTATTAGCGCCATGGTTCATGGCGGTAAAATACCGGCACTGCCTTGGTGGAAAGGGGAGTTACCGCCCTATTCCAAGGTTGGTGGGGCGGTAATTCCCCCTTCCACCATTGCCTTTCCCCATTCCCATTTTTGCCCCATAGGGCTCTATGGGAATGGGGAAGGCGCTAATTACGGTACCGCAAATTGCGGTACCGTAGTTAGCTCCCTGGTCCCTCTGCGGGTTGGTTTTTACCGCCTACAAAAAGCAGGCGTTAAATTCCCCAACCCGCAAAGGGACCTCGTAGTAAGGCGGTAAGGGTTTACCGGTACCGGTAAAATACCGGTACCGGTAAACCCTTACCGCCTACTGTGTAATGAGGCCCTATGTAATTTGTAAATATGTAAATACTGGCTGCAGGCTCTCAATGTTAAAAGTCGCATGCTGTCCTCCAGTCCCTGTCATTTAGGCTCCTATTCTTAATCCTTCACCACTCGGTATAAACCATTCAATCGAACAAGGCTCTTCTGTAATGGAACCTTATCCTAGGACTGCCTCTCATATCTGTTATTGCCTACTTTGTAAGTCATTCCCGATTGAAATGACTCCCTTACTTAAATAAATGAGAAAATACAAATAATTGGAGCAAAATGTCCTTTCCCTGCACAGTGCTAGATGTATTCAGGGGAACAGACTTCTGAGACCGAAAACAATCCGTTCTGTGACATCAGTCCCTTGCTAATAGGTCAGGTTATCAGTCTCCGAGAATAACTCATTCTCGTTGTTGCTCCTGGATTTGAGACATTTCAGTGTCTATAATTAGGCCTTTACTGGGCCTAGTTGGGGATCATTCTGTCATGTGATATGGTGGCCGACAACATGCCGATCATAGCCCAGGAACGAAGTGCCAGCCTGCGCCGCTATTTTCGCCCTGTGCACCGCAGGTATGCTATTGGGTCAGTGCTTGGGTAGCTCAGGTATGATTATTTATGAGCGGCTTCTATGTCAGTGGGATTCTTTCTTGTGTGGTTTCATACATGCTATTTCCTGAGTGCTTTGGTATTTCAAGTGAGT
Organism: Ambystoma mexicanum; assembly: GCF_040938575.1. Lineage (NCBI taxonomy): Eukaryota > Metazoa > Chordata > Amphibia > Caudata > Ambystomatidae > Ambystoma > Ambystoma mexicanum. The sequence continues at coordinate 608,229,476 of NC_090924.1, forward strand.
TATTTGGGCAGTGGTTTTGCATGTATGATATGATAGGTTATTTATAATGTGCTTAATACTCCGAGGTCTCTAAATGCGGACCCGGGTGTCGTCTTGCTTCCAAGGCGAGCTCGTTGCTCCTGAGCTATCCTCCCTAGACGCGAAAGTTGGGCCTCTTTATGCCTGTGGGGTGCACAGCAAGTTTTGCATGGAGTAAATACTTTTTGCTTACCCCATCTATATGCACCTCATGTCGTAACAGCTCCCATGCAATCCCAACTCATAATTAGGTGGTATTTTAAACATAGGGGTTTTTAAAAATATCAGAGTGAAAATGATGCTCAATGTATAGGATTTTGTGAGAGGTTATTATTATCTTAAGGTATGTTCATTATTTAGGTCACTTTGTATCATTGGCATGATATTTTATGAAGGATTTTATATCTCAGGTTTGCAATTCAGTTATGTAATGTTACTTTGCATTTATATAGCGCCTTATGTACCATTGGTATGATCTCAAGGCGCATTCATTTTCGACCTAAGGTATATTTGTGTGTGCCTGTTTTGCATTGCAGCTATACCGTGATTGCGTTCGCACCTCAGCGCAGGTGATTGGCTGGTGGTGCACTCTTCTGCGAGGGTCTGCACAGCCAACCAGTCTCTGCCTGTTAATAATGTAGTGTGCATACACTCGACCCGTGTTTGTGTGCTGGCTGGCCATTGGGACGGATTTTCCTGGGTCCGCGATCACGTAAAAAATGTTTCGCGGAAAGTATATGTGTACGTTCCCATGTAATTTATCTGCTTTTGCTACCAAAACTGGGACTCGAAGTGAGGTTGTCAGAAAAACCGGGACTCGAACTGAGGTTGTCAGAACCAACGACAAACCACTTAACCGCTAGACCACTGAAAGATTTCGAGAACATGCTTGCAGATATGCCTATTCATATTTTACCCTGTCGAAAATATCTAAGTACATGCTGTGCACATTTTTATAATTTCCTTCCTTGAAACGTTATAGGAAATGGCCCTCCACTCGGGTTAGTTTCTAGTTGTTAGTAGTGTATTAATATTTACCAACTGCTCTGCTGGTGGGAGCCCACAGTTGGTAATTCCCATGAAGTGCAAAGCGTGTCCAGCCACACCACGGTTCTTGCAGGCTCCAACATGCAGGCATAGGGTGGCAATGTGCAGGATGCTTCATAAGAGGTCTTGAGGGGCCGATCTCTCACCGCCCTGTGCATGCACAGAACTGAGTGGTCATGCCTGGGGCTGTGAGAGGGCGTCCCTTCTGTGGCACAGGCAGGGGCAGGACTCCTCTCTCTCTGCTACCAGTGACCGTTCGCCAGGACTCGAGCCAAAGAACGGCCACACATATGGGAGGGTTCAGTCTGCCGGTCATTAAAAAAAAGTGTGCTTAAACTCAGGTACATGTGTGGCAAGGGAGCATATGGTAAGTGGTTGGGGGTGTCTATCAAGTACCCCAACCAAATAGCATGAATGAATGTGTGCTTGAGTTCTGGTGGAAATATGGAGGGACGTGTGAATTGGCGTGACCAGTCATAGGAGTAATATGACGTGGTATATGGTTTTCAGGTGGCAATGTGAGCGACATGTGGCAATTCAGGGGGTAATGTAACATGGCACGGGGAAGTCTTGAGGTCAGTGGGGCATGGACTAGGCCAAGTCTAGGAGCAATGTGAGTAACATGCAGCAATTGAGGGAGCCATGCGACGTGGCATGCAGCAGTTGTGGCGGCAATGTAGATCCCTTTTACAGGTGCCTTGCTTGCCTATTTATTTAACTGGGGCAGCACTGGCATGGCTGAGCTAGCCCAACCACTCATGGAGCAATGTAGGAGTGTCTCGATTGCCCCCAGAAAGTGGTGGGGTTTCATAAAAGAGTGCCTGACACACTGCAAGAAAAAACAAATGTTGTACAGAATAATATTGTATGACACCTATGACATTTGAGGGCATTTAGAACCACATAGTAAAACCCCGAGGAAACTTCCACAGTGATAGATTGAAAACAGTTGTGTCAGAGCATGCTTAGGCCCATGGGGGGTGGCCAGCAACTGGCATGTGAGGATGGGCTCAGGGTGCAATATATAACTTTGAAGTCATAAAGAAAGTCCACTTTTTTCCTAATTACAGGTGCTGTCCAATGCACGGCTCCATACATGCATCTTCATTTCAACAAAATAATTAACAAGGAATGGACTGGAGTGACAGTATTCCCAGAGACTGTCTGTCCGGAAGGGGTTAATGGGCTGCGGTAACATCTATTGGGTTGTGAGTCCAAAGACACGAATGTGGCACTTTGTATTACCCATCAATAGGGGTACTCCACCAGTGGCTGTTTTGGGATCTGTAACGCGCCTATTCACAAGTGTTTCAAGGCGCAACGGGCAAGGGAGGGGGAACAAAGGGAAGACAGAGACAACGATCTTACTAGGCCAGGTGTCATTGAGATTATGCAAGTGCAGGGAGGGGTAGGGGAAAAGTGCAGTACATGGGATCAAACAGTAAAAACAATAAAATTAATTTTTAAAAAATGCGGGCCGCAGGTGGCAAGTGCAAGGATAAGTGCAGCCATCAAGTGTCCAAGTGCTGGTAGGGGGACTGTAGGGATACAGAAACAGACCCCAAGTGCAAGGGCTGCCAGGGGAGCAGTGCCGGTGTGCAACTGGCAGGGCGGGACCTGGGCCCGAGATCAGAGGGTAGCCAGGTGACCAGTGCAGTTTCATTTTCAGCCAGGAAATCAGCACCGGAGAGGAGGAGCGGAAGCAAAGAGGAAGGTCTTGCGGTGCTTCCGGAACCGGAGATGGTTCTCCTCAAGTTTCAGAGAGGCAGGGAGGCTGTTCCAGGGGGAGGCCCCAAAAAAGCAGAGAATGACGGGTGTGGTGCCATAGAGTGTAGGAAACCGTTATTGCTTGACAAAATGTTATTTCATAAAATGCAGCCCGGTTTAGGAGACCGCCTACCCAACCTAAGTGTCTTTTATCTATTTGAACAGGTCTGACTCATAGGAATATGTATCTTATCTCCCTCTTTTGGAAATATGTAAGTTTTATAGACCTAGCCTGCGGCCCACACAGAGTTTTTGGCCCTGAAGGCCATGTTAAAGGCCTGAGCCAAGGGTGTCGCCCATAAAGATATTATGTCCCTTTTTGTGGGGATAACGAGGGTTTAAAAAAAGGAATCTGCCTGCAGGGTTTTTCAAACACATACAAACCTGATGAGGCGGGAGGGGCCGGGCCTAGAAACCAGCCGGGTCCCTTTTGGAAGTTGCAGCCCAGCAAAGACTGCAGATGGATGGGTATATGCATGGATGGATGCATGGATGGATGGCTGGGTGGGTGGATGGGTGGGTGGGCCGATGGGTGCATGGATGGATGGGTGTATGGATGTATGTATGGCTGGGTGGGTGCGCGGATGGATGGCTGGATGATTGGACGGGTGGGTGGGTGGCTGGATTGCTGGATGGATGGCCTTGGGTGGGTGGGTGGATGGATGGATGGATGGATGGATGGATGGATGGATGGATGGATGGGTGGGTGGGTGGGTGGGTGGGTTTATGGTCGTATGGATGGATATATGCATGGATGGATGGGGCGGATAGATAGATAGATAGATAGATAGATAGATAGATAGATAGATAGATAGATAGATAGATAGATAGATAGATAGATAGATAGATAGATAGATAGATAGATAGATAGATAGATAGATAGATAGATAGCTGGAATGCGCCTTGGTTCACCGGCCCACACATCATGGAAAAGGTGGCCGACCGGGCTGTCAAACTAGAGGGTAAGATGATTTGGAACCATTTGTCAGATGTCAATCCCTACAAAGCCTGACCTGGCAACCATGTCACCGTGACCGACAGGGCCAACGTTCAGCACCTAGGAGAGCTAATAGTACGTTCTGAATTTACAAGATTAGGGAGACCCAGACATCCAATGGTCACTCGCTCCCGAGCAGCAGAAGCAGAGACTGGAACACTTGTGGATATAGATTGGTTCTAAGTGTAAGCGTAGCTTTCCACGGCATGAACCCTTCAGCAGATAGAGGTCAGAGACAGAAGTAACGCAATACCATGGATGCAGGGCTCGAGTCCCGAAAAAAAGTGGGGTACTCTGACCTATACAGAGGGAAGGGATGTCACAAGCAGTGTACGGAAATTCAGAGTAGTTTGCACGTTTTCACTTTAAGATGTCTTTCCCAATTTCTGAAAGGACAAATAAACATTTGCCAAGAGAACAGATTTTCTTAAAATATTGCTAACCGAGTAGAAAACCTGCACATTTTCTATGCAATACAGTGTGTAAGAAAACAATTCCTTTACAGCAGAAAGTCAACAAAAGATATATCACTCAAATGCGGTGAGATTCGTGTGCTCTCGGCCTTAAGTTTCTCGTCTCACAAACGGGCGACCTGTTTTCGAATCCCAGGCATGGCTCTGTTTATCAAGTGATAGAAGTTTTTTTTAATGTATTTATAGAAACACAGGAGGGGGAGCAGCGTCCGCCCTCTGAAAAAAAAGTGAGTGGACGCCGTCCAGCAGCATGTGTCCTCGACGTGTGCTCTATATTGAAGTGCCCCTGAAAATACTGCAAGCTTCTTATAGTACAGTGGTCTTCAGACTGTGGGGCTGGCCCCCTAGTGAGGTGGGGGGGGCAAGGATGTACAGTGGGGCGGGGTGCAAAGCTCTTTAAAAAATGGATTACAGTAACTGTGTTTGATAGAAAATATAACCAGTTATAGGAGGGCACGGAAACAATATTTTTCTTCTGGGGTGGGGGAAGGGGGTGGGGTGGGGTGGTTGACGTATACATTTTTATTTTTTATTATTTTCCCCACAAGAAACAATGTCATTTCTTCCTTTGGCGCTGACGTATACAAAATGTGAATAGCAATGTTGTATTGCATGCCAGGTCCTGGATATATAACCAGAAAATGTACTATAGTCACTTAAAGGTTGTAATGTATACGTCCTAACCATATTTGTATCACTGACCTCGAGAAAGAAGTGGCAGTGAGTGTGGAGTTAGCATGCACTCACTAACTGATCGCCAACCAGTATTGCCCACCTAGCAGCTATTCTTATGCTTGCATGGATGAGAGAAAGCTCCTTCTGTGAGTAAACTAACAACGAGTTCCCATATTCTCGGCATATACTTGCGTGTGTGAAAAATTGCAACTGTTTTTAACATTCAGACAGTGCCCCGTCTTGTACTCTCGAGCTCGTGTGCTAATATGCGGCCAGACACTCACACCGGTGTGTTCTTCTCTGTTTCTTTCAGGTAGGAAGGTATTGCCACCTTTGGATCCGCTGGACGGCGGCGGCGCGAGGCGCGCACCCTTGCCAGGGCAGAGTGCTGCCACCCCATCTGTGAAGGAGCGGTCGGCGCTCTATTTGTCCAAAGCAGCTGCCGCGGCCGCCTCAGTTGGCCACAAGAAACCGGTAAGAATGTCATGCTTTACATTCCCGCCCGCGCTATTTTCTTTCTAGCCACGGGGGCGGGCATTTTGGAATGAGGGTCGGTTCTCTAGCCAGGCGGACTCGGAAATGTGCTTAGGCCGGAAAAGCCAGGGGGGCTGCAGCAATACCCAGAATAGATCTCTGCATTGCAGAGAAGGAAGAAAGCAAGGGGCGATGGAAAAATGAACAAAATCAAGAAGGAGAGAAAGAAACAAGCAACCACAAGTAAAAGAAAAGAAAAAGAAATAATGAAGAAGACGTGCTGGAAAGAAAGAACAAGTATGGGGGGTAGAGAAAGGCTGGTGCAGGCTGTTGGGCCTGGACTTAGGCCTCCTCAGCTCCTCTGGCATCACTCACCCTCATGTGAGGAGGCTGAAGGGTTCTTGGCAGGTGTTTGGGCTACTTGAGCACGCTCACCTAGGGATGGACATGGGCCTGGGCTTTGGCCTCCTCTGGCATCACTCACCCTCATGTGAGGAGGCTGAAGGGTTCTTGGCAGGTGTTTGGGCTGCTTGAGCGCGCTCACCTAGGGATGGACATGGGCCTGGGCTTTGGCCTCCTCTGGCATCACTCACCCTCATGTGAGGAGGCTGAAGGGTTCTTGGCAGGTGTTTGGGCTGCTTGAGTGCGCTCACCTAGGGATGGACATGGGCCTGGGCTTTGGCCTCCTCTGGAATCACTCACCCTCATGTGAGGAGGCTGAAGAGTTCTTGGCAGGTGTTTGGGCTGCTTGAGCGCGCTCACCTAGGGATGGACATGGGCCTGGGCTTTGGCCTCCTCTGGCATCACTCACCCTCAGGGGAGGAGGCTGAAGGGTTCTTGGCAGGTGTTTGGGCTGCTTGAGCGCGCTCACCTAGGGATGGATATGGGCCTGGGCTTTGGCCTCCTCTGGAATCACTCACCCTCATGTGAGGAGGCTGAAGGGTTCTTGGCAGGTGTTTGGGCTGCTTGAGCATGCTCACCTAGGGATGGACATGGGCCTGGGCTTTGGCCTCCTCTGGCATCACTCACCCTCAGGGGAGGAGGCTGAAGGGCTCTTGGCAGGTGTTCGGGCTGCTTGAGCACGCTCACCTAGGGATGGACATGGGCCTGGGCTTTGGCCTCCTCTGGAATCACTCACACTCATGTGAGGAGGCTGAAGAGTTCTTGGCAGGTGTTTGGGCTGCTTGAGCGCGCTCACCTAGGGATGGACATGGGCCTGGGCTTTGGCCTCCTCTGGAATCACTCACCCTCATGTGAGGAGGCTGAAGGGTTCTTGGCAGGTGTTTGGGCTGCTTGAGCGCGCTCACCTAGGGATGGACATGGGCCTGGGCTTTGGCCTCCTCTGGAATCACTCACCCTCATGTGAGGAGGCTGAAGGGTTCTTGGCAGGTGTTTGGGCTGCTTGAGCGCGCTCACCTAGGGATAGACATGGGCCTGGGCTTTGGCCTCCTCTGGCATCACTCACCCTCAGGGGAGGAGGCTGAAGGGTTCTTGGCAGGTGTTTGGGCTGCTTGAGCGCGTTCACCTAGGGATGGACATGGGCCTGGGCTTTGGCCTCCTCTGGCATCACTCACCCTCATGTGAGGAGGCTGAAGGGTTCTTGGCAGGTGTTTGGGCTGCTTGAGCGCGCTCACCTAGGGATGGACATGGGCCTGGGCTTTGGCCTCCTCTGGCATCACTCACCCTCAGGGGAGGAGGCTGAAGGGTTCTTGGCAGGTGTTTGGGCAGCTTGAGCGGGCTCACCTAGGGATGGACATGGGCCTGGGCTTTGGCCTCCTCTGGCATCACTCACCCTCAGGGGAGGAGGCTGAAGGGTTCTTGGCAGGTGTTTGGGCTGTTTGAGCGCGCTCACCTAGGGATGGACATGGGTCTGGGCTTTGGCCTCCTCTGGAATCACTCACCCTCAGGGGAGGAGGCTGAAGGGCTCTTGGCAGGTGTTTGGGCTGCTTGAGCGCGCTCACCTAGGGATGGACATGGGCCTGGGCTTTGGCCTCCTCTGGCATCACTCACCCTCAGGGGAGGAGGCTGAAGGGTTCTTGGCAGGTGTTTGGGCTGCTTGAGCGCGCTCACCTAGGGATGGACATGGGCCTGGGCTTTGGCCTCCTCTGGCATCACTCACCCTCAGGGGAGGAGGCTGAAGGGTTCTTGGCAGGTGTTTGGGCTGCTTGAGCGCGCTCACCTAGAGATGGACATGGGCCTGGGCTTTGGCCTCCTCTGGCATCACTCACCCTCAGGGGAGGGGGCTGAAGGGTTCTTGGCAGGTGTTTGGGCTGCTTGAGCGCGCTCACCTAGGGATGGACATGGGCCTGGGCTTTGGCCTCCTCTGGAATCACTCACCCTCATGTGAGGAGGCTGAAGGGTTCTTGGCAGGTGTTTGGGCTGCTTGAGAGTGCTCACCTAGGGATGGACATGGACCTGGGCTTTGGCCTCCTCTGGAATCACTCACCCTCATGTGAGGAGGCTGAAGGGTTCTTGGCAGGTGTTTGGGCTGCTTGAGCGCGTTCACCAAGGACTGGCACAGCTCAGAAATGTCCTCTGGTCACCAGATGGCTTTTATGCAGGAGGGACAATTTGCCATGGAACATGGCCCAGAGTCACCAGTCATCCTGGGTGCTTGATTGGGTGTATTATAAAATCCCACATTTCTAGAGCAGAGGACCCTAAGAAATTATTAGTTTAAAACACAGATTAGATACCTCATTAGCCCTTAGATGTATATTTTCTCAAAAATATGAGCAAAGGTTGGGGGCCCAGCTCCTTTGAGAAGACCAATTCTAGCCCTATCTGGGACACACTTGTGAAGAGTAACTTCCAGCATAGCAACTCTATTCTCACCCAGAATACTTCTGCACAGAGTGCGGCTTGTGGTGCATTTTGACAGTTAAAACGAAGTGATTGTCTCGCCAATGCTAGCCCTGGTCTGAATGCCAGTGTAGAGACAGAGAAAGCAAGTAGCAACTTCTGCATTCCCTCCCCATCCCCAGGCTACTTCCCGGGTCCTTTTCTAGGTTCCCCAGCATGGTAGCTTAGCAGTGTAAAACTGTAAAGCTACTGGGAAGAGATTGCCTTTAGTTTTATTCTTTATCCGCACCCGGGGAGCCAATCAGGGGGCTGGAAACAGCGGGAGAGAATACACATCCTTTGCCCGCTGTTTCCAGCAACCCGAGGCCTGATCCCGGGTGGCGCCATTATTTTAAAAAAAAAATGTATGCAGGGAAGCAAAAGAGAGACTCTCATGTTGCCTCTCCACCTCCCCCCAAAAACGATCCGAATCTCTTCTCCACCCTCTACCTCCCTCCCCACTTACCTGCGAGACCAGAGCTTTCTGCTCCCATCCCGGTTCTCCTCCCGCTCCCAACTGCCACCATAGAAATGAAAAAGGGACATAGTCCCTTAGCCCCATCGGCGTAATTTTAGGATGGGACAGGGGTGTTTGTACACCCCAACTTTTATGGCACACCATTTTGTCCCCATTCATTTGGCTGGGGCACCTTTTCTTCAGATGTCATGCCCCCCCAACATTTTCAGCAAAGTTACTCCACTGCCTGTCCATTTAGCCGGCAGCCACATTTTTTTTGTTTTTTTCCTCCAGAGATTGGCGCTGCTTGCGCCGTCAATCTCCAGAGGAAAAAATGAATAAACCATTTGCACCCCGGATAAACCCTGGGGTGCGAATGGTTTTTGCCCCCACGCTGGGCGGCAGACCTGGCCGGTAACGGCCCACAGCCCTCGCCGAGGCGCTCGCTTAGCTCAGGCCTACCTAGGCTTGGGCTGGCGGGATGTCACCGGCCATGTGTGCGACCCACCTCGGGAGTGAATGCCATATCCCATTTGCGTGGAAAACTAAACCAATGTATCTGTTGGGCAGGGCAGGTTCTACAGTAAGGCAGTAGTAGGAAGTCCTCTAGGTCATAAACAACAGAGTGCAGCACATTAGGCCTAACAACTTCTTACCTGGCTTCATTGTTAGGGAGAAGGCCATGAAATGGCTCTTCAAAAGGGGTACATTGAAGTAGCCCTGCCATCAAGCAGTGGATAGCCTGACACTTTGGGTGTCAATGGAACTCGGCTATTCAGAACACCATGAGGCATCTTCGAGCTTACATGTCCAAATAATGCATGGGCCTAGAAATCTATCTATTGATGGGTAATATCTGGTCAGATTTTCCAAATATTCATTGAAAAACGCTTTGGGGGGAATTGTGTTGTGATATGTTTGCAAAAATGCTAATAAAGACATTGTTAAAAAAAAAAGAAAAACTCTTTGAAAATCAGGCCCCGGGTGTCCCTTAACCCCCAGTTTACTTTTGTATTTGCCTGCTCATTTGCCCCCCAAAATATGGTGACACACACTTTTCATCGCAAGTTAGGATCTACAATTTGTGGAACTTGCAACTAGCAAAGGCTGACTATTATTATATTTTTTGTGAACCACAATGCGCCTGCAAAGTGTGGGGGATGACACCTGCTACTCTTTGAGTGATGGGTGCATTGCAGAACATGTTCGATGAGTCACATTTGCGTATTCTAAGAGAATGAGTAAATGCAGATGGCGCTTGTGTGGGTAATTTGTTTTCTTGTTTCAATGGCCTACAAGCATTGACTTCTGCCATCCACTTCACATCTACATGCTCTGATCCCAAAGCACTGATGTTAACTTTGTAAATTGTGTTTCTGTTTCAGGAGAAGCCAAAGGCGGATATTTTATCTTTTACGACTCGTTCACAAACAAACAAGGTAGGGAATATTTAAAATACTGCTCTGCGTGTGTCCCTGGTTGTTAGAGTGTTGTGTAGTTTTTGCAATACAGACAGGTCATCTTTAAAGAGCCCACCTTGTGACGCGTCATGCTCCAGCAGGGAACGGTTTCCGATTCCTGTCTGACCGGACGCTGGGCGGGTTTCCTGGGCATGATCAAGACACCCAGTTTGGTGCGTGTGTGCGCGTTAACGAGTTAACTAGTGTTTAATATGAATCGTTGGACGAACAGGCTGCATGTTTGCCAAATTTGAGAGCTGGGGCACCTGTAACAGTAGAGATCGTGATATACTCAAGATCACACAGTTTGATCAAGTGGGGGAGGCTGGATTAGAACTCAGGTCTCTTGGATCCACCCAAATGAGTTCAGCTACTTGGCGACGTGTCCTTTATTTCTGCCAGACAGGAAATTAAATTGTGAAGTGCTAGAATGGCGCATTATACGAGGGGGGCCCTTATGGCCTAAGTTGGATGTTACTATGGATGTGTAACTCACCGGAGCGCTGCGCTCCATCAATGTGGTGTTTTTTAGGTCAACCCGCAAACATCTATTAACATTATGGTGTCACCAACCGCACCTCCTTGTTTTTCACAAAAAGGTAGATGACATTGCCTATTTTCAACATTGTATTACAGTTACTGAACTCTCAGTTGAATTCCCCTTCCCGTCTTTGCTAGAGTGCTCTGGGAAGGGGAGCCAGTCTCCCCAATTGAGCGAAAATATCACTAAGAGTTACACACACTATTTGAGAGCAAGTCTTACTCAATTCAAATGAGTCCAACTCATCGGGAACAGGCCTCATTTGCTCACCAGACAGTTACATTGGAAGTACGACGCAATGGAATGGGCGAGCCTGCCCTCCCCTGTCACGCCTGCCTCCACTAGCCCCTAAGCTTCTAGCCTGCCTCAACTGATGGCCAACGCGAACCTTGGGTTTCGACCACTCCACCTCATTCCCAGCGCCCTTGGATTCCCCCTTTAGCTCCCAGCCTACTTTTCCTTTGAGTCTTGGCTTCCTTGCCGGACCCTCTCGTAAATCGAGGGAGAAATCTGGCCCTGGGAGTCAAAAGATCGTGGGGACTATGAAGCTTAGTAGCACAGTAGCACCAGGGGCCTGCACAAGGCGCATGCGTGGCATAGAGAACCGTTTTCCAAAATGTGCATACTGATGTGTACAGGGGGACCTTCTAGAAGGGTGTACAGGGGGACCTTCTAGAAGGGTGCACATGTTCACCTCAACACAGGCACACTCTCAGAGCGGGCCAGCCACAGGCCCCAATGTGCAAAGGCGCCCTCTTGCCCCCACCCCATGGACTTTGAGGCGGGGGGGGGGGGGGCATGCACGTTTCCACGAAGATGAGTGCACTCCTTGACTGCACCTACCCTTTCTGTAAGCCCATAGAACCCTATTCCCTCTCGAAGGTCAGAGGCCCAGTGTGGACCTGCCAAATACTGACTGCTAAGTCGCGCCTGCATTGCCAGGTGCGTAGTGAGCCCCTTCGACTGACTTTGGAAGGAGGCCATTATGCCATGGGCACTCCTTAGCCACGCGAGAGCAATAGAACATATGCCATGCCATGTGGCACCTCTTTTGCAGATGTATTTGGCTGCTACATGTTCCCCAATAGAAACATGCATCTGAGCAATGGGCATTCCCAACTTTGCATGGGGCACGCAAACATGGCAAAGAGAGGTAAGCCCAGACGGAATGCCAGGCCACGCGACACCACCCACACATGCCCTATTCTAGACTGGACCTTCCAGCCTCTTCTGTAATGCCAAAATGTGGATTTGAGAAGTCTGACCGTAACTCTGCCATAGGCAAGTCCAGTGTAATTTCTTTATCACCTGCCCAGTTCTTAAAAAAAAACTGCTTCTGGGTGTCTAGTATAACCTGGTATTTCAAAAGAAGGCAATGGTTCACCTAAATATATAAACCTAGACTGTGATTTGGAATGCTGTTTCATAGTTCCCAGCATGACCCATTCCAATATGTAGGTGCTTATCCAAGCCTGGCTTTTTCTTTGCATTCTGGGACTTGTAGTCTGAACTTTATAATGAGAACAGTGGAACTACAAGTTCAAGAATGCAAAGAAAAAAACGAGGACTGGATAAGCACGGACAGATTGGAATGGGCCATGGTGGCAACTATGCTGTCTGTGAAATTCTCTGTAAACCCACAAAGCCGGAGTGATGGGGTGATGCATCCAACCCCGCCTGCCTTTACCAAAAGCTCACAACACCCATTTCACCACAGGGGTGTGTGATCATTGCGATGTGGGTGAGGAGGGGTGGGTGCATCAATGGTGGGTGTTTGCACTCAGTAGAATGAATTACCCAGCGCAAAAATATCTTTCATTACAAAAATCATTAGAGGAAAATATACAGAAGGCACAAAGAGAACAGACATTTTTTTTTCTTTGGGGCCCGTGCCACTTAATGCCCTAGCCCGACCCTGAGGGGATTGCACAAAGGTACCGATATGTCTGCCCCCGTGGATGCCAGAGACTGGGGACTCAAAGCTCTTTGTGTGACAGAGAGAAGGTGGCAAGCGCCTGAGAGACCTCTGATTTCGCTAGGCTGCTTTTTTTGCTGGTATGAAGCAGCTCTATTTCTAAATCGGGCATTAGTCTCTGCTGCCATTGATTGCGTGCGCGGCAATGGCTACATCGAGCAGCAGCTCTGCAAGTGCAGACAGGAAGTGCGGCCTCCCAATCATGGCGCCCCCTAGTCTGCGCTAGGGCCTCTCCAATAGGCCATCTGCAGGCGGTGTGGCACCAGCATGGTGCTGCAAACAAAACACACCAGAGTCAGTTCTTGGTCGACTGGCGAGGGAAGCGGCTCGCCCCTTTTATTAGCTCGGTCACATGGCTTCCACCATGTGACCATTACACAAGTCCTGGGAGCTACCGTGCTCCCAGGAGGGGTGACCTACAACAGTACCTCGTGCGTCTGCGGCATCAGATTTGAAAGCGAACGTGTTTATTTATTTTATTTATTTTCATGTATAAAGCGCCCTGGCAGTCCAGGGCCATCGACGTGTTGTAACGTGAAAGAGGAGTGATGTACTCCAGACACAGACCAGCTGTGAGACTCCTAGTCGAAATGTCCGGACAGCTTCATTTGACATAATTAAAGGTTACATCGCAGTTCTAGTTACTCTTGAATCTTGCACACAGAGAGCACCCACGGCCGACTCATGCCCCCAGTTGACATGACCCGAACATTCACATGCCAAGCAATCTGCAACATTCTTCTGGGCTGTCACTGAAAGATTCGCACCAGCGTTCCATCAGCATGCATAGACGTCCAGCAGGACAAGACAATGTTCAGCCAGTCACAACACAATGCCCCATGGAGGTATTCAGAGAAGGTGTGGGAATGCAGATCAAATATTGGGGTGTAAGTCAGGAAAATAATCATCTATATGCCCAGTGGTGGACTGGTCTATAGGGAACTTTGGACATTTCCTGGTTGGCCTATGCACCCTGGGCCTCTTTTGTGTGGTATCTCCAAATTTTCCCATAGGAAAAGGGTTGGTCTTGCTTAAAATGTGTAATATGGGGCCACTTTGAAACGTATTTCCAGGGCCCCTTTGGGTTCCCAGTCTAGCCCTACATATGTCAATACTTTTTAAACGTGGGTCTTCATCTAGCCATAGGTGGTTACTAAGTGTGTGCTCCAATTTTGTTTCACTAACATGGTTTGTTGAGTGCTAAAATTGTGTCATAACAGAGCCACATACTAATGTTCGTGTTTGCTATGATTAAAAAGATTGCTTTTCAATGCGACTTTAACACATATATATATACACGATTTTCACACTAGAGTTTATAGTAACGACCATCATAGGGAACATTCAATAAGGCCTTAAATTTAAGGTAGAGCTCTGTGTTAAATTACGTTTTGACAATTGTTTGCTTAAAAAAACAGTGAGCATCATTACATTCATCCAGCACAAAGTTGCACATTTTGAAAAAGAGTATATATTTCATAGCTATTGTAGAACCAATGTTCATGAAAAACGCTGGATTAAATAATTTCAGGAAAAAACACTGGTTTTGTGCCAATAAATGTGGCAGCGACCAGTAACCAGTAAAACAAAAAAAAAATTACAAATGTTGGTCCTAGCGACCTCTATACCCTCACTAATTTCCTCACTAATTTGTGCGAGGAAATTGGATAGAAACTCCACCGGATGTCCATGCATTTCGGAAGAGAGCGTATGGAGCGAGCAATTTCAGTGTGTCACAGTGCCCAGCAGCGCAGACCTTTAAACTGAAGTGCAGGAGTGGGCGGAGCCTTCAATGATTCCTTATGGGGATTCAGTATGAAGATACACGCCCTTAGCACTTAAGGGGTGAAGGCCCTATCAGAACTGTGTGCCCCTCCCCATAGAATCACTGCATGCACAGTACACAAATACACATGTCACTGCCACACTGGGAAGATTGCCAATCACAGCGATAGGGGAATCCCTGATGGTTTAAAATATTGTGACATTATCTATATATGTAATAATTATTATTTTATATCGGGATTCGAACCTGTGTTGCGCCTCATTGTTGTGCTTCCAAGACAAACGCGTTGCCCCTGAGCTATCCTTCCTCTGCTACTTAACAAAATACTATCTAGAATGACTAGGATATTGATGACATGAGCATTGGTAGTAGTTGCAAGGGTGCAGCTCACACGTGCCAGGTTGTGTCTATCTAGAATGACTAGGGTATTGATGGCATGAGAATTGGTAGTAGTTGCAAGGGTGTAGCTCACACGTGCCAGGTTGTGTCCAAAGTGTTTATAAATAAACCATAAATAATCCAAAATTCTCAATAACAGTGTGTTGCCCAAGTAATCCAGGATGCTGCTATGCACGTGATATTTAGTATGCCAACCAGCTGCGGGTATTGCTCCAAAACGCTGCAGGACTCTCAAATGTGCAAAGGATCATGAAAGGTGCAGTCCTGTCACTTAACAGACTGCCTTGCCCAATGTCATACTGCTTAGCCATTTCCAAACTCCATAAGTGAAGCACATATTGTCATGCCACCCACGTGTTGCCACAGTTAGGAAGAGCAATGCTTCGTCTCCACGTTTCCTTCAGAAAGTCAGCATGCCGGTTGTAACCATACCATTCCAGCTTTGCCCCAGGTTCACGGTTCGCTATTCGAGGTTCAGCACTGACCCCAGTTAGACACCTCCCCAGGCCAGTATGTCTACTGCCACCAGAACGTGGCTATGTACGCCTCACACTGCATCATAGGACATCCGGGTTAGCTTCATATTCCCAATGAAATAACCAGACCATTTTCAACAGTGCTATTGCAGTGCTGCCCAGTTAAGCATATAGTCATACCAGTATACACACTGCCCAGGAACATGCTCATGCTAGACTCCTGGTGATCCCCTCCCAGCAATGACCCAGCCAATTTAAAGAATGTGATGCAGGTCCCCCCGCCTGCTGAGCATCCTGCCATGTCTCTATTACATTACCCAAAGTAAATGGCTAGCACATTCCCTTCACAAAAGAGTCAAGGGCATTTAACAGTGCCCTGCCTATATTGTCCGGTCAAGCACAGTGCATGGCTACATTCCACATTTCCCCAAGAAAATACCAGACGGGTTAGATGCTCCCCACACAAACTGCCATGCCACATTGAATCTACAGCATTGCCCCATACCACTTTCACGTGCACTCAGAAAAACATCCATTTCAATTTCAAGTTGCCCCGCCGACAGTGCCTGTTGCCACTTTTACATTTCCATCAAATAGCCCCAGACATAAGGCTGCTTCACGTTACCCGAGTACTGCTGCATCGTTCAACTTCTCATTTCTCTAGAATTTCCCCATACAACTCCACAATGCACCCGAAATTACCTTATGCTACTTTCAAGATGCCCCCAGAAATACTGTGCTTTCCCACATTTCCTCCAGAATTTCCTCTGGCACTTTGACATTGGCCAAAGCTTCTACTGGTTGTCACCAGAGCTACCTGGTGCCACTTTCTCGTTGCCTTCAGAATTGTTGCTTGCTGTCTCGCATTGTCCATGTCATTGTGTGTTGTCTTAATTTGAACCAGTGTCACTCCAAATTACCACATAATAGTCCATGGGATTTTGCCCCCAAATAAACCATCACACCTCAAATTACCTCCAGAATAACGGTTACAGGTCAAAGTTTTGACTCAAAAGGGTCGAATGACAAAAGGGTCGAGTCAATTCGACCGAAAAAAAGGGTCGAATTTTTTTAAAACTTTTTTGCCCCCCCAAACCCCTGTTTTAGTGTAAAAACACCTTTTCTTTTCCTATACTAAAGCAAAAAAATAAAAATATACATATAAAAATAAAAATTCGATCCTTTTGTTTTTGGTGGAATTGATTCGACCCTTTTGTCATTGGACCCTTTTGAGTCGAAACTTTGGCCGGACACCCAGAATAACATCATGACACTCCACACTGCCTCTCGTTTGCCCCATGCCACTTTGTTAGCTCCAAATAATACTCCACGTTGCCTCCCTGTTTGCTTCGTGCCACTTCACAATGCTCCCAGAGTGACCTGCAGCCATTCTGCCGTGCCCCCAGAATCGCCAAATGCCTCCCTCACTGCCCCATACCTAACTCGTGCCACATGGTATTCCCCGAAGAATTACGGTATGCCACTGAAACATTGCTCCAGAACAACTCCATGGCAATTTCACTTTGCCCTCGGAATTGCCACATGTCATTTCACCTTGCCCCTAGAAATACTCCATTCAACTTTACATTACACCCAGAATGTCCACATGTCCCTTCACATTGCCACAACATTGTCCCATAGCACGTTTCAGATTGTCACTGAACAGCCCATGACACTTTTACATTGCCCTCTGAATTTCAACAGGCCACTTCCCATTGCACCAGAATTGCTCCATGTTACTATAAATTGCCCCAGAATAACATTTCCCACTTAAAACTTTCCCCAGTACAATGCCCATTACGCCTGACAAAAACATCCACACATTGCTTACACTTGGTATGCACAAGTACACACACATTTGCATGGGTGTGCACACACACCCACACCTCCTTCCCACACAGACACGTAAAAACACAAACACACCCACACACCCCCCAAAATAAGGAGGTCTCTATCCTTCACTCCAGTCCCAGATTCTCAGTTCAGGCATGGGTGGTGGGGGTATGAGGGGTCATGTATTGTCAAGGTGAATTGCCTTTGGGCAAGCCCGGCCTATGATGGGAACCAGTCACAATTAGGTGCCTCACTTCAGTTCACCCGTTTTACCTGCTATTGACTCAGGCTGGGGATGAGGTCAGTGTACCGACCTTACCACCAATGTGTACCAGAGAGGATCAAAGCAAGTGAAGATGAAGTTCCCAGGATTGCGATAGAGCTGGCAACATCATCATCTGGCCAGCCCATGCACCCTGCACATTGATGCACATCATCAGTGGTGGGGGCGCGCGCCATGGCACCTGACCTCTAACCAATGTGCAGCACAGTGCATGGTGTCATGGAGCCTATCAAAGAAGCTACAAGGATGTAGATTATTTTCAACTACAAAGGCAGGACTATTTTAAGTTATGATATGATAGTTTATTTATATAGCGCCTATAAACAATGTGATTCAAAGCACTTCAAGGCAAGGGAGGGAAAAAGGGAAAATACAATGACATTCTTACAGGCCATGACCAGTAAGGATGTGAAATTAACTATCGTACTCAGCCTGACGACATTTCAGATAGTGCAAGAGCTTTCTATCACCAGGTTCTGCCTAAAAGAATTACATGTGTTACCTACCGTTTATTGTATCATATATCGCCACGAGTTGCCCAAATTGCCTCGTAATGCATCGCTATTTGCGACAGCCGCTCCAGAAACAGTGTAATATCAGCAGAATGAAGGCACATTGCGGATACTTGTAAGATTCTATGTTCTTAGATCAACACTTTTTTTCACAAAAGTTTTTGCCGAAAATATTTTCAGTTGAAAAAACTCGGTATTTGTTCTTTTATTCGGGGGTTCCCCCCAAGACCCCTTCCTTATTATCTAGTCCCGATTCCCTGCACTCCCTCACCCTTATATCCCGTAACCAGACCACCTATTTTTCAATGAGTTTTTTTCTGCCAAAAAATGTCAGCAAAATACTCAGTGGACAAAGTCTGGCGATGTAACAACGTCTTACCCTTTGTAGGCATCTTCAACCTTGCCTGCATATCCTCTCTACTGCATTACCAATCACTGTACACAGGGCATCCATCTCCTTTGCCTTGGCAACCAAAGAGCAGCCCAATGATGTCACAATATGGGAACAAAGTAGAGTCCACAAGCCCTACATGCTAATTGTCTTTGATGTGCACAGTAGCAGTCGGGCATCACCAACCATCATGCAGGCATGCAGTCCACTGGCATAATCCAATGTAGGTTCCTTTGCAGACACTCACTCTACAATGAAGCCAGCGCTGGTGCGTCCCAGCGCGTGGGTGGATCCCGACTGCTTAGGGTGGCGGCGTTCCACCGGTAGTGGATCAGCTATAGCTGGTGTGCTTCCTTCTCTCTCTCTCTCTCTCTCTCTCTCTCCCCCCCCCAAGATACATTTCCCGCTCCAAGATATTGCATTTCGTTAACATTCCCCTTGGCCATTATGATGGGTACGCGCACAACTGTGAAATTGTGCCTTTTGAATTGCCACATATACACATCAGCACACTGATCACAAGCCTGGGATGAGAATGAGCCCCTTTCTAGAACACTAACAACCCCACACATACACTTCAACCTGGAATTCTACTATAAACTACTTTTGCACATGGGAACATTCACAACCTCACAAGGACATGTGTTTTTGAAGGTGTTGCTTTTGTGGCGTATAGTTTAGGGGCGGATGGCAATGCATGTCCCACTGTTTTCAAGGCAGACAAGAAAAAAATTGATTACATAGACATGAAGCATTGTGATGGTGCAGTAAATCTGGCAACATCGTGTAAAATAGTGATTTTTGATTCCACAAATTCCCATCTATTGCTTCACAACTTCTCATACCGTAAGGTACACCTAAACTTTAAAAACAGATTTTCTAACCAATGTATGTGTGTACAAAATAACTATGAAATAATTTTAGGCTTGGAGCAGCTTGCCGTGAAGAGCTTTTTCTAACCCTGAGTTTTGTGGATTTAACAATTTAACACCATCAAGTCGGAGAACAGTTTGCCGTGGAGTGATGCATGTTTTGCTTTGTGCATCTAATGCAAAGGTATGTAAGTCATGTGACTATTTACTTCCTCCCTTCTTGCTGGTTTAAGTTCTAGTTTAGTTATTACAGTCAGACTTGGTAACACATGGATTCCTGATAAACCAGATTGGCTATGGATTGTAAGTGTGATGTTAGATCATATCTTGATCAAATGAATCTAAAATGGTGCACACCCAACCTTAAATAATAGTAATATGCTTGTAAATGGTGTGCCATGTCAGATTCATCCAGCTTCTAAGCATTGTAATAATAGTTCTTAATATGATTGTGTTTAATGGTATTCAATTTATTGACCTCAGAGAAATTAAGGTCTGAGTTAACCATGCTGGGATTTGAACCTGTGTCTGCAGGTTGCACATAGAACTCCGAAGCAAACGTTTGATTTGCTGAGCTATTTCCCAACAGTTGTGGGACATGAAGGGACCAAGTGTGACTGTAGTTAGCTGTTATGCATTTTTCCCTAACATATTAGGATGGTCCACCAGTAAGGGGTGATACTGATTGTTTGTCTTTTTGTCTAAGGCGGACAGAGATGGAGATCCAGGTGTCATCATCAGTGGCTGGGAAGAAAGTAGAGGGGGACCTGCCTCTCCCACCACCTCCACCAGATTCCAGCCAACCTTCTGCAGACTTTTCCGGGAGTCAGGATTCTGGAGCCCTGCCTTTGCCGCCTCCTAAGGAATCCTTTTCTAAGTTTTACGAGCAGCGGCAAGTCAATGAATTGAAGAGACTTTATCGGCACATGCATCCCGAATTGAGGAAGAACTTAGAGGAAGCCGTGAGCCACGATCTCGCTGAAATACTAAATCCTGATGATGGGAACCAACAAGCACTATTGAGCTCCGACCCAGTGGTTCCTGGCGAGGTTCAGTCCATGCGCTGGATCTTTGAGAACTGGACTCTTGACTCCATTGGGGAGCACCAAGGGCTCAAAAAGCTAACAGACGAGGAAAGTGTTCTCAGTGGAAACGTCAAAAGTACCTCTCTGCAATTTATAAACCAGGCACCCAGTGGAGATGAGCTGTCCAACTGCACCACACTGCCGGACAGTGACAAAAGTAAGGGAGATGTGCACACCGCCCTTTGGCTTTTTGAAACTCAGCCCTTGGACTCACTGAATAAAATGCACCAGCAGCAAATAGATGTGCAAGAGGCAGTTCTGCGGGAGCCTGTGGCTCGAGGAGATGTGGGCAGTGCAAAGCTCCTCTTTGAGACATGCTCCTTGGATGCGATTGGCCGCTGCAAGTCAGTGGAGGAGCAGAACCTCCTACAGCTCAAATCTGAGATACAAGAATCCAAAGGCGATGTCGAGAAAACGGTCAGACTCTTCCAGACAGAGCCCCTGTGTGCTATTCGAGACCAAGCGGGAAACATTCACGAAGTTAAATCCATATGCCGCGAAGACATACAAAGCAATGCCGTGAAAAGTGTCCGCTGGTTGTTCGAGACGCAACCGCTAGATACCATTAACAAGGACACTTCGGCTGTGCAGCTCATTCGAGGAATTTCCTTAGAGGAGGCAGGAAAAGGTGGGGTTAATGCGGCCAAATGGATGTTTGAAACACAGCCCTTGGACACTATCAAAGAGCGCATCGATGAAGGAGATTTCCAGGCATGCACAGAGAGTGTCAGCGGGGCCGATGTGAGCAAGCACCGCTTCCTCTTTGAGACCCAACCTCTTGACTCATTGAAAGGAGAGGAAACAGAAGCTGTTGGACCCAAGGAAAGTGTGGTTGGTGGTGATGTTAAGTCCACACTTTGGTTATTTGAAACTCAGCCAGCAAAAATCCCAAAAAAGCACTTTGAAGTCGGACATTTACAGAAAGTGGAACTTTTGGATGCAGAAAGGGGAGATGTAAAGCAGAGAAAGAACGTCTTTGAGACATGCTCCCTGTCCAGTATTGCAAAGCACTTTTCCGATGACCAATCTGCAGCCAGTGATGCGCAGGATATTGTCAAAGGGGATGTAAAATGTTTTAAAAATCTGTTTGAAACTCTCCCACTGGACAGCATTTCATCTTCTGATAAAGACACAGCAGTTCAAGAGGAAGAGATAGTTCCTGGAAATGTGAGGGCCAACCAACACCTGTTTGAAACAACACCCTTGTATGCTATCAAAGACAGTTTAGGAAACTTTCATAAGGTTACATCTGTCAGTCGGGAGCAAGTCATGAGCGGTGATGTTAAGAATTACAAGTGGATGTTTGAAACCAAACCTCTGGATCAGTTTGATGAAAGTGCAACAAAAGTGGATGTTATCAGAGGCATCACGAAGCAGGAGGTCATGGCTGGCAATGTCGGAACAGCCAAATGGCTCTTTGAAACACAGCCTATCGATGTTATCCACCACAAAATGAGCAAAGCCGGAGAACAGATGTTGGCTAAGACTGAGGCCGACCAAAAAGGAGATGTGATGAAATGTCGGTGGTTGTTTGAGACGCAACCTGTGGACACATTGTATGATAAGATCGACACAAAGAAGGACGAAGAGCCAGTGCCTCAAGCTGATGTCAAATCGTACACATGGATGTTCGAGACCCAGCCACT
This sequence comes from Ambystoma mexicanum, assembly GCF_040938575.1. Taxonomy (NCBI): domain Eukaryota; kingdom Metazoa; phylum Chordata; class Amphibia; order Caudata; family Ambystomatidae; genus Ambystoma; species Ambystoma mexicanum. The sequence goes on from NC_090924.1 coordinate 608,251,484, forward strand.
GGACACACTCAAAGAAAGTGAAGAGCAGTATTTGAAAGTTAGTGCAACAACCCAAGAGGACTTCAGTGGGGTTGATGTCAAAACCACCAGGTACCTCTTTGAAACCGAACCTCTAAACAATGATCAGAGTGGGGCGCAATCTAAGAGAATTGTCAGGTACTCAAGTAGAGTGGAAATGCCATCAGGTGAGGTCTCCAGAGTGAAAGAGATTTTTGAAAGTAAACCTGCGGCTACAAGAATGAACACTTCAAATTTGACAATGAAAGAGTCGGACTTAGCTGCCAATGAAAGCATTCAAGCGGGATCAGTGAACAAGTTCACTTGGCTCTTTGAAAACTGCCCGATGGATGCCCTGGCAAACAACTCTGAGGGTATTCAAGAAGTTCTTCCTGAAAAGGATATCAAGGCAGGAGATGTTGGTGGGAAAAGGTTTGTCTTCGAGACATACTCCTTGGATCAGATCCACGAAGGAGCCGATGGAACAGAGACTCGGGAAGTTCAGGAAGCAACAGTGAAACAAGGGGCTGTTAAATCGAGCACCATGCTATTTGAAACCATGCCTCTGTATGCTATTCAAGACAAAGAAGGGGACTACCATGAGGTGACCTCAGTCAAGAAAGAGGAAATCATGAAAGGGGATGTGAGAGGGGCGAAGTGGCTATTTGAAACCAAACCCCTTGATAGCATCAAGACGGGGGAGGAGGTCTTTGTAATCAGAGCCGTCACCCAAGAAGATATTCAGAAAGGGGACGTAAGTGCTGCTCGATGGAAGTTTGAGACTGAACCGCTGGATTCCTTTTCCAAAGAGAGCGGGTCAGTAGCTAGGACTGTTGCCGATGTCCAAAGGGGAGACGTGCAGTCCAATAAGCAGCTCTTTGAATCGCAGCAAGTGAGCCAAAAGAAATATGTACGGATGGTGAGTGTGAGCGACGTTCAGCAAGGAAACGTGAGGACATCCACCTGGCTCTTTGAGAACCAGCCTATTGATTCCCTGAAAGGCGATGCAGAAGAAGAGTCAAACCTATCGACGGTGCAGAGAGAAGATAACCAAAAGGGTGATGTCAAAAGGTGTACGTGGTTATTCGAGACTCAGCCCATGGATCGTTTGAAAGACTGCGAAGGTGATTCAATCCAAGCAACCCAAGAAGTTGTTCCTCCGGCTGATGTCAAAAGCACAACCTGGTTATTTGAGAGCACACCACTTGACAAATTTGATTCCAACAAAAATGCTGACAATGAGGTGAAGGAAAGAAATGTAAAGGATTCGTTAGACGCCCTGTGTTCCTGTAGTGCTATTCAAGACAGCGGGATTATTATAGAAGGGAATGAAGCAAATAATGTAAAGATGGCTAAATACAAGCTCGCAAATCAACAAGCGCCAGAAATTCAAAAAGAAGAGATTGTAGGGGGAAATTTGAAGAGAATTATGCAGCAAATTCTTCACAGAACCAATGTGCAGTCCCAGGCAACATTGGTTGAGGAGAACGAGAAGGGCGACCTTCAAGTGGGCACAATGCAACTATTCAACCAAAGGGAGCTCAACTTGAAGGAAGAGGAGAGCAAGCAGGATGTGTCAAAGGTTCTGCAAATTCTTCATAACCAAGCGGCCGCCATCAAAAATGGAATTGTTATGGAAGAGACCAAGGCAGGAATGATCAAAATTACAATCTATTCCCTTCTACAGCAGTCAACGTCCAGACATGCCCAAGAGGAAGTTGTCAAGGGAGACGTAAAATCAACCATAGGAAGTTTGCTTGCTTCGACGCAAGAGCAAAAATGTACTTCAACGGTTAAACGTGAGGACAATGAAAAAGGAAATGTTCAACTTTTTGCAACCTGCATTGAGAAAGGGGATCTGAGCTATCTGAAAAGTCTCCAGCAGGATTCAGAAATTAATTTGATTGATTTCTCTCAAGATGCAGTTCAAGAAACCCCTCGCATGGATGTAGCACAGAATATGATCCATCTTGAAAGGGAGTTGAAGGGTTCCGAAATAACAGTTCCAAGTATAGCCCCAGGTGACATCAGAGGGATTAAACGACTTGTTACACTAGACAACATAGAACAATGCCATCCGACAAACAAAGTAGCATGTGATAGCACCACAGCTACTGTGCAACCTCTTTACCAACCGACATTTGTGAATGTGGCAAGGAATAATTTGCCATGCGATATCGAAGCAAGGACACAGTCACATGAAATAGCAACGAAAAATAGCACAAAGCTGGATGCCGAGGAACATACCTCAAGAAATGTCAGAGAAATTAAAACTGTGTCCAGTGGAGGTCTCTCCACCAAAAGAAATACAATGCCTGAAGATATGGCTTCCATGCCAGCCACATGTCCCGTACCGGATGCAAGCCTCATGGCTCCTCTCGTAGAAGACCGAGTTGGGAGTGAGCTTCAAGCAGCTCTTCACAGTCTGAGACAAGCTACGGCAGAAGCAGAAAGCATTCAAAACCAGGTCCGGAGCAAACTGCATAAGAGCACCGAAGAGATACATCTGTCCAGCCGGCAAACCGCTGGGGATCAAGGAAGAGTAGTGGTGACGGCCCAGCCGGTTTTGCAACAACAAGCCGCTGTTTCGAAGCAGCAGGCCAGAACGGTGGCTACTGTCCAAGAAACGCACAAGTCATATTCCAGCCAGCAGAAGACGACGACGGTCACCAAAAAGGTCAGTGCTTCTGAGGAACAGCCGGGGCAACAGCTGGGCAACGCGCGTCAGGACAGTGCGATAGCGACTAGTGCAAACAGTAGCATTAAAGATGGTGTGTACACGGCCAGACCCGTGAAAAACTTTTATAATCCTTTTATTGAAGATGATTATAACGAGATGTCATTACGAGAGGACGTAGAGCAAGATGAGATTGTGAGAGGCGACGTTAAGGCCGCCATAAGAGCGCTTCAGGGTGCATCCTCAGAACAGAAAGCGCTAGAAAAAGAGGATGTTGTCCGAGGTAACTTAAAGGCCACACTCCAGTCTCTGGAAAAATCAAATATAAATGTCTCCAAGGGTGATTTTAAAGCTGCGATGATTTACAAAAATGCAGGGATGTCCCATTCAATTTGCAAGCAAAGCTCTAATGATCAGGAGATTAGAAAACAAGCACTTTTAATGCCCATGTCGCTGTCTGATAATGACTCTCCTCCTTCTGCAGCTGCTGTGATGCAAACAGTTTGCAGTGGAGCTACAGCGAAGGAACATGCTATCCACCAAGCAGGCAACACAGAAGTATCCCAAGGTTGTTCAACGACAATGCAAAATTTGGCGCCAGTCGTCTCCAAGGCAAGTGAAACACTGGGACAGGCAGACCAGACCCTTTCCATTTCAGCAAGGTCAGTGCCAGGTAAAAAGCCTACCCTGCCTCCAAAGCCAGCACATCTCGTTGGAAACACAGGGAGGGCGCCATGTCTGGACAATAGAATTAGACCGACGTCAGTCGCCCCTCTCCTGCCGCCTCGAACTGCAGCTTTAAGTAACATCCAGCCAGTATTGCCCACGGATCATCCCAAACTGGTCAATTCTGCAGTATACTCCGAAGAAACTGAGAGACACCCGAAAAACGACCCCGCCTGCAGGTTTCCAATGGAAAGCAAAGAAAATTATATTTCAGAAACGAAAACAGCAAAAAACAAGAAAACAGCACTCCAAATTGCAGAGGAGAAATATAGAAAAAGAAAAGAGGAGGAAATGAAGACAGAAAGTTTCCCAGAGAAAGGACATCAGGAAGTGAGGGTTGCCAAAAACCAAATGAAAGACTTTGACGTAGCAAAAGACTGTGACAAAGAGAACACCTTTTCGCCTAAAATGTTCTCTCCTGCTGAAGAACTTCAAGACAGCTTCCCACCATGTGTGGAAGCCGATGCAGCAAAAGACGACGTCCCTTATAACTTTCGTGCAGCGTTCAGCCATTTTGAAAACCAGGCCTCTTCTTCTGAGAGAGGTCACATCGCAACAATGAAGAAAGGCGTTGTGGTGACAGATGGCACAAGTGTGATGCCAAACAAAGCACATGTGCCAGAAACCTGCCAAATGAAGGGTGCCTTTGAAACGTCACGAGCAACGAATCAATCCAGGCAGGAAAGGGTATTTACTGAGAGTACATCTTGCTTGAAACAGTCCCAGGAAAGCAGTCTTCAAACTCAACACGTTGTCTGCCAACATAACAGGAGGTTGACTGCCGAGGACTCAAAGCCGCAGAATGCCCCTCACATGTACCAGCCACGGGCAGAAAAGCAGGTGGTTATAATGAGAGAAAAGCCAGGCAGGGAGTCTGAGGATGAACGTCGCAAGAGGTTGTCAGTCCACAAGGACGAGATCATGAGGGGAAATGTGAAGGCAGCAATGGACATTTATGAAAATCTGCGCAAACACGAAGAGCTTCAGAAAATCCTTTCTAAAGTGGAGGAGTTGGAAGAGGAGACCTCCACTGTTGACGTCAAATCGCTGAAGGGCCTATTTGAAAATGTTCCAAACTGGGTGGTGGGGGTGCAGGATGTAGTTCAGCCACCCAACGTCAAAGAGCAGGCCAAGGTGGCATATTCTGGGGCGGCAAAGGAGGACGCTGAAAGTATATCTTCTGTGGAACTTGCATTTGGGGATCTTGAGAAGGCCAGTACGGAGATCACCCATTTGAAAGAGCAGACACTGGCCCGTCTGCTGGACATTGAAGATGCTATCAAGAAAGCCCTGTACTCTGTGTCAAATTTAAAATCTGAATCTGACATTGCCGGCCTCTCTGGCCTTTTCAAGGAGTCTCTTGGAAGTAACCCCAGTCCCTCAGCCATTAATAACATTCGTAAGATCAGTATAGTGTCCAGCAAATCCAAACCAGAAAAGGGGGTGCAGGTTACGGAAGGTAGAAATGGGGAAAGTATGAAGTTAGTAGAAAAGCAAGAGATGGCCAAGCAAGAGTTGGAAGTGGTCAATGTTCCACCGCGTGGGAGTTCTCCCGTATCCCCATCATTTATTTCTATTGAATCTGCTGCTAGGCGGCCTGCAGAATTATCAGACACTAGCTGCTGCCCATCTGGCCTACCTTCCAAAAAACCTGTCAAAAGTGAAAAACATATCCAGGATAATTTGAGCTTTCTGTCATATCTCTCTGCGGAATGTGGCAACAGCGACTCCGTTGTTCGGGAGCATGAAGAATGCGGCATGCTGAAACAGCAGCCGAATGCTTCCAATTGCCCAACTGAAGCAACTGTTCAATTCGGTCATAGCGGCACCAATTGTAGTAGCAGCACTCCCACTGCTGCTTTTCAGGGCTGTCCTTCTAACAGCAAAAGAGGGGTCTCTTGTGATTATAAACCCAATGCATCTTCCAGCCCGCTCAACCCGAGGCGACAGAAAAGCGTGCTTGAGCTCAAAACCATACCTGAGTTGCCCAAAGTCATTGGAACGACAATTGTAACCGAGGAGTACGAAGAGTACGATCAGTTTGGAAACAAAATAGTTACATCAAAATCCTCTAAAACTGTTACAAAGCAATCTGAATCAAAAACATCCTCTACGTATGAAGCTGTGTCCACCCCAACCAGATACGGGGTGACAGCATCTCCTCTTCTAAGGAGGCATTTGCACAGCACTGGTGAAGACTATCAACCAAACGGTGGCGCCAACGAAGCCGGCGTCGTCTTTGTCACGTTCGGGAACTCAAGCCCTGCGAAAAAATGATCATTTAGCTGCTTGTAGCACGTGTAGAGTATATGCACTGCAATCCAATCTATTTATTTTTTCAAAGAGTATTAGTTCAGTGTTTGAGAAGAAGTCTAATGTGTATATTTGTAATTTGTATCCCATGACCACAATGTCCATCATTGTGGAACATCCCTTTTCTATTGCCATTCCCAACACCCTCTTCCAAAAATTCTAGACAAATGCAATAGTCCAAGAAAGGATCTAATAAAGGATTTTTAAACAACAACAGAAGACATCGAATGCTTTTCATTTAAACTCGCTGTTCACTAATGTGACAATTTAATGTCTGCAGGCAAACAGTGACTCTATTTTGTGCAATAAGCAGCCACTTTCTAGTGCACCTCAAATCATCACACAGCCAAAATTGTTCTAATATATTATGTGGAGCAGGGCTTCTACAGAACATTACATCTATTCAAATGTATTTTTGGATCCAGATTCAGAGTAGATCTTATTGAGCGTTGGGGAAGGGGGCCGTCAAGTAATTGGTGAACAGCTGCATTTATTTGAGCATCTATAAGGCAGGAGAAGAGCTGGGACGGTGTGCCCAACCCTTTGCTTTCAGGAGGCGAGGGGCACAGCTTGGCTGCTCTCTTCTTGCTTTGCTATGTCTTGAGACACAGAAACATCTGATGTGTCCAAACACACAGAAATGTGTGTCCTCTCCGGCACCAGATCCAACACTGAATAGGACACATTCATGCCACTCAGGGCTGGACAGGCCAATATGGAACTCTGGAGATTTCCTGGTTGGCCTCTGCACCCTGGTCCTCTTGTGTGTGGTAACCTATTTTATTTCCACATTTTCCCATAGGAAAAGGGTTGGGCTTGCTGAAAATGTGTAATATGGGCCACTTTGAAACTGATTTCCAGGCCCTCTTTTGGTACCAAGTCCACCCCTGTCTTGCACTTCTCTTTTTAGTTGAGTTGTTGAGTGCTCAGTTGAGCGTTAGTTGGGCTTGACACTCAAGGCAAGTCCGTTAAAATAGGCTAATAGGCCGGGGAAGCGGATTACATGTTCTTTCAGACCACAGTATATTTATTTGGGAATCTTGCAAAAGTAAACATGGCCTTTTGGAACATCTTGCAATGTATGTGGGAAATGATTCCCAAATGCAATCAAAACCATCGAGCTACATTATTGTCTAAATGGATTCTAGGCAATGATAATGTATGTTGGGTGGTGTCTATAAATGGCAATTAGAGCACATTACACTAGATTTTTCCTTCACTGAAGCACCCCGATTCCAGCACGTGATGGGCCTCGGAGATTAAACCATTAGCCCAAGATCACACAAATTGTTCAAGAGGAGAAACCAGCACTAGAACTCAGGCCCAGAGCCAACAAATGATCTATTAAACCACAAATAGATCATGTCATGTGATATATGGACCCCATTGTTTCCCTCTAAATGTAGCAACAGTTTGGGAGGAGTTTTTCCATCAACCCCTCTGATCTCACGTACCACCTGTCAGCATCCTTCTTCATCCAGCACGCACAGCCATCACATCAGCATCAACAAATACCAGTGGTGGGCTCGCCCTCCACCCAATCATTTGCAGACTTGCCATCCACCAAAGCTGCCTCTGCATTTGTGTGAGGGCCTACTTGCAAATTCCCCCTTGAACGGGATAACACTTTCCAATGCTATGCAATTCCAAAATTCCATGAATCAGACCCTTTGTCTTTCAGTCCATTCGGAATTAGTTGTGCTTCTGGCATTCCATCCAAGAAGTTTGAACTAAAGCACTGAAGGAACTGTGACACATTTTATTAAAAAAGAGTGCATTATTGTAACTCGAAGATCTCCCTACAATTGGAGCTCCGCCTTTAGAAGGCCCAAGGAGAGGCCTAATTATATTTGTGTCTGTTATATTTATTCCGGACTTTCCAATATTTAAGTTTCTTTTATGTTATGTGTTTGCACCTTTGTAAAACCACTTTATCTTATATTACTGTTTTGTACATGCTCGACTGAACTGTTTTTTGAATATTGTGTCTGTATATTAAAAATACTGTTGTACATTAAAAACAAAGTTTATCCTAAGAATAAATTGCTGTTGTCTCCTTTGGTGAGGTAGTCTTTGTCTTCAAGGCTTCGCATCTTTCTTAACGATGGGTTTACGCTCCAAAAGTGCGCCAGAATGTTCTCTTTGGACATGAAATGATATTCAGCCGGAAAGGTTTCTGGGAATCCACGGTCTCTTCCAGGGAAAACAAACAAGACTTTTAGAGTTCTGTCCTTGGACCAGGAACGGATTCTGTAGACAAAGACCTCAAAATGCCCAAACAAAACTAAAATAAAATCTTAGTGGCGCCTCCTGCTGGCTGGGGGCTAAGACACCCTTACCCCGATGTGCTCTTAGAACTGCAGCAGCGTAGGAGCCCTAGGGTGACCAGACATCCCAGTTTTGCTGACAGACATCCCAGTTTTGCCGAGAGTGGTCTTTTTTTGTTACACTGTCCCAGAGATGGGACACTTTTTAATGTAAAACAACATTTCCTGGGTTCTGGCACGAGGGTAAGGTTAGGATGAACACGAGTTAAAAAGGGGTGCATGCTCAAACTTCCTCCAGCACCTAGAGGCATAGAAAACACTGACATTCTGGGGTGGAGGGACAAGGCACATCACAGGGTTGGCAAATTGCACACACGCGTTTTCAGGGATTTGCATGGCTAAATAGAAGAATTACAGTGTTTTGGGGGGATGTCGAACCCTGTTTGCCATTCTAAGAACCCTGGTTGGCTTGGAAAGACTTATACATATGTACTTTGCATTTCTTGGACTGGGATGTGTGAAGAGGCCCTTTCAGCTTGCAATTCTTGCCCCACCAAAGAGCTCTAATTTGCATTATAGGATAAACCTCAGTGGGGTCGTTTCAATGTGGCTATGCCCACCTTCAGAGGCCAGGGGAATGATTGTCCTTTTCCACTTTAATCTGACACAAAGCAGCACGATCATTGGAACAGCGTGGGCCCCTACTGCTAGTCTCAGCAGAGAGGCCAAACGGGAATGAAATGGGCGTAAAGTGTGACTCCTTGAGGCAAGTTGGAGGCGCATGTAGTGCCTTCCTCTTGGGATAGTTACTGGATTCCTCTATCATATACTGATCCCCTGCGAGCCCTCCTGGATAGTCTTACTCTCATGTTGTTTAAGGCCCTTGTAAAGTACTTGTTAATCTATATACAATATTCATCATCAAAATGCTTTCCACACCAAAAGCATAGTCCCTGAAAACTAAACTGGTAGAAGGTTACACTTCACTGTGCTGTCCTCTTCTCTCCCATCTGGTCCCTTCAAGCACTAAATCCACCTGGTGCCAAAATGCGAATGTGCTCAGAATATGCAATCTGCAAGAACACACGCCCATTCCCCTGGTAGCTCAAAGCCGCAACTCTTAGCGCTGGGCAGTGAAGTCGTTGGCCAAGCTATTGTGTGTCCTAGCCTCATTGCAGAGGTCTGTTGCTGGGATTGCTATTTTAAAGTAAACTGGGCACAGTTTTCTTAAACTTTGCGGTTTTTACTTTTACATTTGCCACGTCAGGACTGTGAGCTTCCCCCACGTGAGTGTCTGATCTCTGATCTCTTAGAAATGAATAGCATTCAAGGCCGCAAGGGAACCTTCCAAATGAAAAGACTGAAATGCATTGATGCCGGTGGCTGGCCCAATCCCTCTCCATGCAGCACAACATTGCCTTTCCCGAGACTAGACGCAGCACAGACAGGGCCATCTTAAGGGTTTCTAGACTAGACGCAGCACAGACAGGGCCATCTTAAGGGTTTCTATGGCCCAGGGCTCATTACATTTGTCACCACCCTATAGAAATAGGAGGTCCAATTACCTCTTTTTGCAGCCGTGCCGACCCTTATCCCATTCGCAACCCCAAGCTTTATACGTTGCTGTGGCAAACATCAAAATCGATTCCCTTGCCGTCTTCTCAGACCCCTCATCTGGGCTGAAATCAGAATAATGAACATGTGATCATTAAAGAGCAAAAATAGAAGCCCACGATGAGGCTAGTTGTGTTCTAGCAGTGGCACATGACACCATTTACCAAAAGCAGACAAGAGGAAAGAGTACATGTCATATTCAACAGTCAGGGACAGAGATCAGTAGCCATCTGAAAAAAGTACTTCCCCACCTTGTCCTCATAGATACAGAACTCACGTTAACTGCGCCACCGAATCAGCAAGTACCCAGGCATGGATGACGAAGGCCGGTGGGAAGCGAAAAGGAAGGTACACATGCCATAGAATAAATGGAGAATATATCAGGAAGGTGCACATACCATAGAATAGATAGAGAATATATCAGGAAGGTGCACATACCATAGAATAGATAGAGAATGTATCAGGAAGGTGCACATACCATAGAATAGATAGAGAATGTATCAGGAAGGTGCACATACCATAGAATAGATAGAGAATATATCAGGAAGGTGCACATACCATAGAATAGTTAGAGAATATATCAGGAAGGTGCACATACCATAGAATAGATAGAGAATGTATCAGGAAGGTGCACATGCCATAGAATAGAGAATATATCAGGAAGGTGCGCATACCATGGAATAGATAGAGAATATATCAGGAAGGTGCACATACCATAGAATAGATAGAGAATGTATCAGGAAGGTGCACATGCCATAGAATAGAGAATATATCAGGAAGGTGCGCATACCATGGAATAGATAGAGAATATATGAGGAAGATGCACATTGGAATAGATGGAGAATATATCATGGAGGTGCACAAACCAAGGAATAGATAGAGAATATATGACGAAGGTGCACATACCATGGAATAGATACATAATATATCAGGAAGGTACACATACCATAGAATAGATAGAGAATATATCGGGAAGGTGCGCATAACATAGAATATATATAGAATATATCAGGAGGGGGCACATACCGTAGAATCGATGGAGAACATATCAGGAAGGTACACATACCATAGAATAGATGCAGGAAGGTGCACATTCCATAGAACAGATAGACAATATATCAAGAAGTTGGTCATACCATAGAATAGATAGAGAATACATCAGGAAGGTACACATACCATAGAATAGATGGAGAATATATCAGGAAGGTGCACATACCATAGAATAGATCGAGATACATCAGGAAGGTGCAGATACCATAGAATATATGGAGAATATATCAGGAAGGTACAAATACCATAGAATAGATGAAGAATATATCAAGAAGGTGCTCATACCAAAGAATAGAGAATATATCAGGAAGTTGTACACACCATAGAATAGAAAGCGAATATATCAGCAAGGTACATATACCATAGAATATATAGAGAATATATCAGGAAGGTGCACATGCCATAGAATAGATGGAAAATATATCAGCAAGGTGCACATGCCATAGAATAGATAGACAATATATCAGGAAGGTGCACATGCCATAGAATAGATAGAGAATATATCAGGAAGGTGCACATGCCAAAGAATAGATAGTGAATATATCGAGATGGTGCACATGCCATAGAATAGATATAGAATATATCAGGAAGGTGCACATACCATAGAATAGATAGAGAATATATCAGGAAGGTGCACATACCATAGAATAGATAGAGAATATATCGGGAATGTGCACATAACATAGACTAGATGGAGTAACATATCAGGAAGGTACACATACCATAGAATAGGTGCAGGAAGGTGCACATTCCATATAATAGATAGAGAATATATCAGGAAAGTGCACATTCCATAGAATAAATGGAGAGTATATCTGGAAGGTACACATACCATAGAATAGATAGACAATATATCAGGAAGGTGCACATGCCATATAATAGATATAGAATATATCAGGAAGGTGCACATACCATAGAACAGATAGACAATATATCAAGAAGGTGGTCATACGATAGAATAGATAGAGAATACATCAGGAAGGTGCACATACCATAGAATAGATAGAGAATATATCAGGAAGGTGCACATACCATAGAATAGATAGAGAATATATCAGGAAGGTGCACATACCATAGAATAGATAGAGAATGTATCAGGAAGGTGCACATACCATAGAATAGATAGAGAATGTATCAGGAAGGTGCACATACCATAGAATAGATAGAGAATATATCAGGAAGGTGCACATACCATAGAATAGTTAGAGAATATATCAGGAAGGTGCACATACCATAGAATAGATAGAGAATGTATCAGGAAGGTGCACATGCCATAGAATAGAGAATATATCAGGAAGGTGCGCATACCATGGAATAGATAGAGAATATATGAGGAAGATGCACATTGGAATAGATGGAGAATATATCATGGAGGTGCACAAACCAAGGAATAGATAGAGAATATATGACGAAGGTGCACATACCATGGAATAGATACATAATATATCAGGAAGGTACACATACCATAGAATAGATAGAGAATATATCGGGAAGGTGCGCATAACATAGAATATATATAGAATATATCAGGAGGGGGCACATACCGTAGAATCGATGGAGAACATATCAGGAAGGTACACATACCATAGAATAGATGCAGGAAGGTGCACATTCCATAGAACAGATAGACAATATATCAAGAAGTTGGTCATACCATAGAATAGATAGAGAATACATCAGGAAGGTACACATACCATAGAATAGATGGAGAATATATCAGGAAGGTGCACATACCATAGAATAGATCGAGATACATCAGGAAGGTGCAGATACCATAGAATATATGGAGAATATATCAGGAAGGTACAAATACCATAGAATAGATGAAGAATATATCAAGAAGGTGCTCATACCAAAGAATAGAGAATATATCAGGAAGTTGTACACACCATAGAATAGAAAGCGAATATATCAGCAAGGTACATATACCATAGAATATATAGAGAATATATCAGGAAGGTGCACATGCCATAGAATAGATGGAAAATATATCAGCAAGGTGCACATGCCATAGAATAGATAGACAATATATCAGGAAGGTGCACATGCCATAGAATAGATAGAGAATATATCAGGAAGGTGCACATGCCAAAGAATAGATAGTGAATATATCGAGATGGTGCACATGCCATAGAATAGATATAGAATATATCAGGAAGGTGCACATACCATAGAATAGATAGAGAATATATCAGGAAGGTGCACATACCATAGAATAGATAGAGAATATATCGGGAATGTGCACATAACATAGACTAGATGGAGAACATATCAGGAAGGTACACATACCATAGAATAGGTGCAGGAAGGTGCACATTCCATATAATAGATAGAGAATATATCAGGAAAGTGCACATTCCATAGAATAAATGGAGAGTATATCTGGAAGGTACACATACCATAGAATAGATAGACAATATATCAGGAAGGTGCACATGCCATATAATAGATATAGAATATATCAGGAAGGTGCACATACCATAGAACAGATAGACAATATATCAAGAAGGTGGTCATACGATAGAATAGATAGAGAATACATCAGGAAGGTGCACATACCATAGAATAGATAGAGAATATATCAGGAAGGTGCACATACCATAGAATAGATAGAGAATATATCAGGAAGGTGCACATACCATAGAATAGATAGAGAATGTATCAGGAAGGTGCACATACCATAGAATAGATAGAGAATGTATCAGGAAGGTGCACATACCATAGAATAGATAGAGAATATATCAGGAAGGTGCACATACCATAGAATAGTTAGAGAATATATCAGGAAGGTGCACATACCATAGAATAGATAGAGAATGTATCAGGAAGGTGCACATGCCATAGAATAGAGAATATATCAGGAAGGTGCGCATACCATGGAATAGATAGAGAATATATGAGGAAGATGCACATTGGAATAGATGGAGAATATATCATGGAGGTGCACAAACCAAGGAATAGATAGAGAATATATGACGAAGGTGCACATACCATGGAATAGATACATAATATATCAGGAAGGTACACATACCATAGAATAGATAGAGAATATATCGGGAAGGTGCGCATAACATAGAATATATATAGAATATATCAGGAGGGGGCACATACCGTAGAATCGATGGAGAACATATCAGGAAGGTACACATACCATAGAATAGATGCAGGAAGGTGCACATTCCATAGAACAGATAGACAATATATCAAGAAGTTGGTCATACCATAGAATAGATAGAGAATACATCAGGAAGGTACACATACCATAGAATAGATGGAGAATATATCAGGAAGGTGCACATACCATAGAATAGATCGAGATACATCAGGAAGGTGCAGATACCATAGAATATATGGAGAATATATCAGGAAGGTACAAATACCATAGAATAGATGAAGAATATATCAAGAAGGTGCTCATACCAAAGAATAGAGAATATATCAGGAAGTTGTACACACCATAGAATAGAAAGCGAATATATCAGCAAGGTACATATACCATAGAATATATAGAGAATATATCAGGAAGGTGCACATGCCATAGAATAGATGGAAAATATATCAGCAAGGTGCACATGCCATAGAATAGATAGACAATATATCAGGAAGGTGCACATGCCATAGAATAGATAGAGAATATATCAGGAAGGTGCACATGCCAAAGAATAGATAGTGAATATATCGAGATGGTGCACATGCCATAGAATAGATATAGAATATATCAGGAAGGTGCACATACCATAGAATAGATAGAGAATATATCAGGAAGGTGCACATACCATAGAATAGATAGAGAATATATCGGGAATGTGCACATAACATAGACTAGATGGAGAACATATCAGGAAGGTACACATACCATAGAATAGGTGCAGGAAGGTGCACATTCCATATAATAGATAGAGAATATATCAGGAAAGTGCACATTCCATAGAATAAATGGAGAGTATATCTGGAAGGTACACATACCATAGAATAGATAGACAATATATCAGGAAGGTGCACATGCCATATAATAGATATAGAATATATCAGGAAGGTGCACATACCATAGAACAGATAGACAATATATCAAGAAGGTGGTCATACGATAGAATAGATAGAGAATACATCAGGAAGGTGCACATACCATAGAATAGATAGAGAATATATCAGGAAGGTGCACATACCATAGAATAGATAGAGAATATATCAGGAAGGTGCACATACCATAGAATAGATAGAGAATGTATCAGGAAGGTGCACATACCATAGAATAGATAGAGAATGTATCAGGAAGGTGCACATACCATAGAATAGATAGAGAATATATCAGGAAGGTGCACATACCATAGAATAGTTAGAGAATATATCAGGAAGGTGCACATACCATAGAATAGATAGAGAATGTATCAGGAAGGTGCACATGCCATAGAATAGAGAATATATCAGGAAGGTGCGCATACCATGGAATAGATAGAGAATATATGAGGAAGATGCACATTGGAATAGATGGAGAATATATCATGGAGGTGCACAAACCAAGGAATAGATAGAGAATATATGACGAAGGTGCACATACCATGGAATAGATACATAATATATCAGGAAGGTACACATACCATAGAATAGATAGAGAATATATCGGGAAGGTGCGCATAACATAGAATATATATAGAATATATCAGGAGGGGGCACATACCGTAGAATCGATGGAGAACATATCAGGAAGGTACACATACCATAGAATAGATGCAGGAAGGTGCACATTCCATAGAACAGATAGACAATATATCAAGAAGTTGGTCATACCATAGAATAGATAGAGAATACATCAGGAAGGTACACATACCATAGAATAGATGGAGAATATATCAGGAAGGTGCACATACCATAGAATAGATCGAGATACATCAGGAAGGTGCAGATACCATAGAATATATGGAGAATATATCAGGAAGGTACAAATACCATAGAATAGATGAAGAATATATCAAGAAGGTGCTCATACCAAAGAATAGAGAATATATCAGGAAGTTGTACACACCATAGAATAGAAAGCGAATATATCAGCAAGGTACATATACCATAGAATATATAGAGAATATATCAGGAAGGTGCACATGCCATAGAATAGATGGAAAATATATCAGCAAGGTGCACATGCCATAGAATAGATAGACAATATATCAGGAAGGTGCACATGCCATAGAATAGATAGAGAATATATCAGGAAGGTGCATATGCCAAAGAATAGATAGTGAATATATCGAGATGGTGCACATGCCATAGAATAGATATAGAATATATCAGGAAGGTGCACATACCATAGAATAGATAGAGAATATATCAGGAAGGTGCACATACCATAGAATAGATAGAGAATATATCGGGAATGTGCACATAACATAGACTAGATGGAGAACATATCAGGAAGGTACACATACCATAGAATAGGTGCAGGAAGGTGCACATTCCATATAATAGATAGAGAATATATCAGGAAAGTGCACATTCCATAGAATAAATGGAGAGTATATCTGGAAGGTACACATACCATAGAATAGATAGACAATATATCAGGAAGGTGCACATGCCATATAATAGATATAGAATATATCAGGAAGGTGCACATACCATAGAATAGATAGAGAATATATCTGGAATGTACACATACTATAGAATAAATAGAGAACATATCAGGAAAGTGCACATACCATAGAATAGATAGAGAATATATCGGGAATGTGCACATAACATAGACTAGATACATAATATATCAAGAAGGCACACATACCATAGAATAGATAGTGAATATATCGGGAAGGTGCGCATAACATAGAATAGATATAGAATATATCAGGAGGGTGCACATACCGTAGAATAGATGGAGAACATATCAGGAAGGTACACATACCATAGAATAGGTGCAGGAAGGTGCACATTCCATAGAATAGATAGAGAATATATCAGGAAAGTGTACATGCTATAGAATAAATGGAGAGTATATCAGGAAGGTACACATACCATAGAACAGATAGACAATATATCAAGAAGGTGGTCATACGATAGAATAGATAGAGAATACATCAGGAAGGTGCACATGCCATAGAATAGATAGAGAATATATCAGGAAGGTGCACATACCATAGAATTGATAGAGAATATATCTAAAAGGTCTCAGGAAGGTGCACATACCATAGAATAGAGAATATATCAGAAAAGTGCACATATGCCTCCATATACTGAGATTAGAAATAGTGATGCCTTGAGTAAAACAAATAAAAAATGCACACTTCAGGAGGTGAGTCACTGATCGATTGATTGATTGATTGATTGATTGAATAGGTTATTTATAATGCACCTAAACATAAGTGTTTCAAAGTGCAACCAGGCAGGCAGGGGAAAACAGGGGAAAACAAGACAAAGGGCCTCATTACGAGGTAGGTGGAAAGGTATTACGGCACCGGTAAGGGCACCGGTGCCGGTAATCCCTTACCTCCCTACTACGAGTTTCCTTTGCGGGTCCATCCATAACGCCTGGTTTTTGCAGGCGTTAAGGACGAGACCCGCAAAGGGAGTCTAGAGCTAATAACAGTACCGCAATTTGCGGTACCATTACTAGCGCCTTCCTCATTCACATTGAGCCCTATGGGGGCTCAAATGGGAATGGGGAACGGCCCTGGTGAATGGGTAATTACTGGTCCCTCCGACTTCGGAATGGACCGGTAATTGCTCCATTCACCAGGGCGGAGTCGGAAGGGTTTTGGAGGCAGCCATGGAGCTAGTAGCTCCATGGCTACCTCCAACCTCGTAATGAGGCCCAAACTATCTTACTAGGCCTAGTATCATTTAGATCATGCAAGTGAGCAGACAAGAAGTGCAGGAGAGAGGAAAGGGGGAGAAGTGCACCCAGCGCAACAGGGCGCTGGGTTAAGTGCAAGGAAGGCAGGGCCTCCAAGGTGAGCAAGCCCCAGAAGTGCAAGGAAGGCTAGGTGGCGGTGCAGGAGGGCCTAAAGGCAAGTGCGAGGGACAGGACAGTGGGGAGCAGGTGTCCTATATGACTCAGAGGAGCACCAGGCAACCAGTCCACATAAATGTGCAGGTGGAGGGTAACGATAGAAGAGGGAAGGCAGACAGAAAAGGAGGAGGGAAAAGGTTAGCAGGGGAAAGGCAGAGAGAAGGAAGAGGAGAAAAGAAAGGTCTTGAGGAGCTTCTGGAACTTAAAGATGCCTGGATCGGGACGTGGCTTAGAGCGCCGACGATGCAGCAGCTCCACTGAGGGCCTCCATGCTGGACCCGCTGAGAATGCGGTTTTAAAGGAATTTGGCAACATCATTCAAACCCTCCTTCTATGCAATTCAAAATAAGGTGTGAGGATCCTGCGGCGCGAAGATGAGGGCTGACCGAGCCCGGTGGACCCCAAATCCACTTCTCCAACTTCACCCGCGGGAGCCGGAGGACCCAAGATGGCGGCCTGGGGCGCGCACTAACTTAGCCTCCCGGCATATGAGAATCCCGCTGGTGGGGTTGCCTTCTGGCGGAGTTCCCCCACCCGCCGGCTATGCCAGATGACGAGAGCCGGCATACGCCTTGAGGCCCCCACCACCCGTGGGTGGCCTCGGCGGAGGCCCCAGTCGCAGAGGGATCTTCTTCCGCTGTCACCCACCCATTTCAGGGCGAGCTCCTTGGTACCTGCAGAAGGGGCACGGCTGCTGCGCCCAGAGCTCCGGTGGATCTCCGCCATCATGGTGAGTGCGCCCCTGGTCGTCTCCCCCTCTCCTCCTCTGCAGGGCCGTGGCCCGAGCTGCCTGTAAGTGCTGGGGGGCTGGGGGTCACGGGCCGGGTGTCGGCTCAAACGTCTTCAGCCTGTAAGAGATTGCAATGAAAGGTGTCTTCTAAGAGGGGCCTGCCTGGGAGCCTCCCCCTCACTCCAGCCACACATTCACAAGGGTCTCTGATACCCCTTGGGCTCCGGGGGCCCCTCCACCAACTGCTGGGGTGCTCCGGCCCAACCAGCTGCTCTTCCCTCCCTCCCCCATCTCAACAGCATCTGAAGGGGGCCGGAGCCCTAACGGCAGTCTCCCCGTCTAGGAACATATCCTCCACCCCTGCCTGGCTCTTGGTGGTCTACCTGCCGCCCGAGGATTCTGCCTGGACCCCCCCCCCTCCTCCCGACTTGAGGAATCGCTGCTGGGAGCATTCAAGGGTGTTACCCACAGCCTATTCTCTGTGATCTCCGCACCTCTGAGGCTTCCCGGAGGCCCCTCCTACTCATTCCTGGGGTGCCCCGGCCCACCCAGATGCGCACTTCTGGCACCCCCTCCAGGGAAGTCTGCAGCCACAGCAACAATGACCACTCATACTGGGCCAGCTTCTGTCATAAGGTGTCTCTGAATCCGCAGGAAAACCTGCATCCTCTGCCCACCATTTCACCCTGAATAAGGAACCCTCATACACGGCTGGCAGCACTACCCCACAAACAAGACTCTTGCTTTCTCACTTCCTGGGGTGCCAAAGCCCACGCAACTACTAGCCCGCTTGCTGCTACACCGCCCAAGGGGTGCCGGCCTCCTCCGCGGCACCTGGCCACCACCGGAACCATGGTTAACCGCCTTGGTTCACCCCCTAAACAGCACCAGATAAATGCACTCTGCCTCCAATAACCCTACAAGCTATTGAGGGCCAGCCCAAGGACTCCCACCTAACTGTCCCTGCGAGTCAGATACAAGCAACTCCACTTCGCCCCTTCCAACGAGGGTCCGCCATGGCTAAACAATTAAAGGCCAATAAGAATGCAGACATCTCCACAATGCTACTAGCGGCCTACAAGGCCAAGAAACCCGACCCTCCCCTCCAAATGACTCCGCAGAAGGCATCAGACGACAGAGATTCCGTGGCAACTAAAGAGGATATTCAGGCCTTTATGGCAGACATTAAAACTGAGTTCAGATTGTGCATGACCAAACTCACCACAAAGCTTCAGCACACTAACCAAGGGGTAACAGAGGCGGAACAACGCATAGGGGAAATTGAAGACCTCTCCCAGGACCAGACCGCAGCCATGGGGGAGATCCAATGCTCCATTCAATCCCTACAGGACAGATGTGAGATCTTCAAGTTTAAACAGGAGGACCTGGAAAACAGAGCCCGGCGCAACATCCTCTGAATTTCGGGCATCCCAACCTCTGTCCCAGACAAGAACCTCCAGAATATGTGGGCAACTTCTTTCAGGCCCTCCTCCCACATCTAGACAAACCTCTGTTATTGCTGGACCGAACACACAGGCTGCGCCCTCGACGGGGAGTGGAGACAGACTCCCCCCCGACATAATAACCAGAGTACACTTTTTTACAACAAAAGAAGTCATTGCGGCAATAAGCCGCACCCAAGATGAACTGTCTTTTCAAGGGGCGCCCCTCCAAATCTGCCAAGATCTCTCGCTGCACACCTTGCAAAAAAGAAAATCCCTCCGCCCCCTTACTCTCTACCTCCAGAACCACCACATTCGCTACAGATGACTCTTCCGAACAGCCCTTCAGTTTACCCATAACAGCTCCATCTGCAGAATTAGCCATCTGGAAGACGCTGAGAAGATCTTACACTCGGATTCCCCTAAAGGGGCTCCAGCCCCCTCTGCAACCGATGACGTAGGCGAAGCCCCTGCTTCCCTAATGAAACCCAAGGAGACTTTGTGGTCCAGAGTCCTGAGATATGGGAAACGAAAATTACTGTACACACGCTTTCTATAGAACCTCGCCTCCCTCAAATTCTTCAAGTCCTCAACCCGACCTCTGAAAAATGTCGACCCTTCATCCTCTAGAAACAAGCCCTTCAGCGGGTCCCCCACGGCTCATGCCCGTTTCCAAGGTACATACCACCGATGAGTCATTGGAATGGTTCCTCTCTCCAGAGGCCAGTCCCCGCCACGTTGGCAGGGTGCATGGTTCCGGCCAAGTTGGCCAGAGGGAAGTCTGATTCTGAAACCCCAGACCCCCCCACACGTTGAACAGCTTGCGGTACTCCCGTTGGAGACTCAGTTTAAAAAATGCAGAGACAGAGTGACATACAGCTGCAATCCCTTTACAATGGCGGCTGACCTTGACCCATGCTGGCCCCCCCACCCGATTCTTCCAACCGACGCGGTGGACCCCCGGACTCCTCAACGCTCAGATTCATCTCCCTTAATGTCAAGGGCCTGAACTCCCTGGCTAAGCGCAAATCGATCATCCAACGGCTCTTGGAGGAAGACGCGGGCGTGGCCCTACTGCAGGAGACCCACCTGCTCCCGGTGGACTTCGGGCGCCTCAGTTCTAAAGACTTCCCTCTACAGTTTCTGGCTTCAAATAGCAACAAAAAAGGAGGGACGGTGATCCTTTTTAGAAGAGGCCTGAATCTGCAGATCCTAAGCTCCAAACTAGACCCTGAGGGCCGCTATGTTGCCATTAGGTGCCTTTTACTAGACCAATTATATACGCTGGTCTCCGCATACGCCCTTAACGTGGGCCAAACCACCTTCTACAATTCCTTGGGCACGATCCTCCCATCCTTCTCAGGTGGCCTAAAAGTGATTGGAGGTGACTTCAATGGATTTCCGTGCCCTACGAACGACAAATCACAACCCCCCTTGCCCAAAGATCTCAATACAGCACTGGGCATCATACGCTTCTTCAGGACCCTGGAGGTGGTGGACTCATGGAGAATGCTTCATCCCACAGAAAGGGACTTCTCGTTCTATTCATATGTCCACAGGACCTTCTCCAGAATTGACCTCCTTCTAACGTCACCAGAGATACTGTCCTATGTCAAGGAAATCTTGATTGAGATACGCACCCTGTCGGATCACGCTCCAGTAGCTCCAGAACTCCAAGCCCACCAGGTTACCCCACCTCCACCGTGTCGCTGGGCGCTATTCGACCCGATCCTCAAAGACATGCCCCTGAGAGATACAATCGCCTCCACGATCCAAAACGTTTTCAACAAAAATCGGAATGAAGATACCTCGCCGGCGAACACATGGGACGTCATTAAAGTGGTGGTCCTGGGGGAACTGATCGTCCAGCGGGCGGCATACCACCGAGCCAGGCGTCAAACCCACCTATCCCTCGAAAAAGAACTCCAAGAAGCCGAGAGAACACATAAACTGAAGGGCTGGTCCCCGAAGACACAACGGGCAATCCGCACTGCCCGCAAGAAAATTGAGGCGCATTACGCTGAACATACAGCTCATCTCCTGGCCAAAACTAAACAGTTCTACTATGCCAAAAATAACAAAGGAAAAAAACTATTAGTGAGCAAGCTAGCCAAGGCAAGCTGGAACAACACAATCATTGGGGTACGGGATCGCCAGGGTGGGGTCCAATACGCAGAGCGGGAGAAACAACAACTGGCTGCGGACCACCTGGTGCAGGTGATGACCATACCCCATAGAGACCAAAGCAAACAAAGGGAATGTCTACAACAGGCGGCTCCTGAAGGACGCAGCCCGAGAAAACCTAGACACACCCATCACAAGTGAGGAAGTCGAAGATGTCATCAAGTCCCTCAAATCATGGGCCCCGGGGCCCGATGGGTTCTCTGCAAGATTCTACAAAGTTTTCCGGCCACAACTGGTGGCTCCCATTGTAGCCTTCTTCAACTCATTCAGGGACTCGGGTACTGTCACTCCCTCCATGGCGGAATCCATCACAATCTTACTGCCCAAGCCAGGAAAAGACCCCAAAGACCCAGCCTCGTACAGACCCATCGCCTTGCTGAACATTGATGCCAACATCTACTCGAAAATCCTGGCCAACCGCCTCTCGGCCATTCTACCCGAAATAATACACCCAGACCAATCGGGCTTTATCACCAATAGATCCACGGGAGACAATGTCCAAAGAGCCCTGGACCTGGTCGACCTCACAGCCCGGAACTCGCAAAAACTAGTGCTGGTGGCCCTGGACGCCATTAAAGCGTTCGACGGGTGGATTGGGCCTTTATGGGTCAAACCCATGAAGCCTTCCACATCGGGTCCATATTCCAGAAGCTGGTCCTCACAAAGTATTAAGCTCCAAAAACCCTCCCTAGAGTCAATGGCGCTCTTTCTGACCCAATCCCGCTCACCTGTGGGACGAGGCAGGGATGCCCGCTGTCCCCATTGCTCTTTGCCCTGGTGATGGAGCCGTTCGCCCAGAGAATCAGGGCTAACCCTAACATCAAAGGCCCTCAGATCGGCATTACCCAACACAAAATAGCCCTTTACACAGACAATGTCTTGCTCGCCTTTGCGGATCCCACCTGCTCTCTGCGGCACGCCCTGGCAGAAATAGACAACTACGGGAAAGTCACGGGCTTCTCCATTAACTATAACAAATCGGTGGCTCTGTGGATCGGCCTGTCGCCTGACGACCGAGAGGCCCTTACCTCATTATGCCCCGTACAATGGGAAAATAAGTCACTCCCCTACTTGGGAGTCCACATCCCAGCAGACCCAAAATCAGTATATCAAGCAAACTTCCCCCCACTCTTCCGCAAACTAGAAAGAGACGTGAAGAGGTGGGCAGCGCAAGAAATCTCCCTGATGGGGCACATCACTGCGAGCAAAATGGGTCTCCTCCCCAGATTCCTATATGCATGTTCCGCTCTCCCCATACCTATTCCACCGGCCGCCCTTCAGGGGCTCCAGAAGAAACTGCTCCAATTTATCTGGAAGGGCAAAAAGGCTAGGATCCCCGTGAGAACGATGCTGGGGAATGCAGGCCTGGGAGGACTCGGAGTCCCCAACCTTCAGAACCACCAAACAGCGGCGCAGTTAGCCCACATCCATGCCTGGCTAATGACTTCGGGGCGCCCCAGATGGGTGGAGATAGAACAATCCCGGCTCCCCCTTCCTCTGCCTTTCCTCCCGCATATTCCATCTCACCTTCGACCGAGCAAGAATGAGCTGCTAACTTCCACAAAGCACACGCTGAACGCATGGGACTGGGCAAAACGTTGCAAAAAGATCCCGAAAGGCCTAGGCCCCTTCTCCCCAGTCTTCATGAACCTTTCCTTCACCCCCGGAACCAACCCTCACAACTTCAAGAATTGGATCAGGGGCGGCCTAGAGTCATTCAGCCAACCTTTCTTGGAAGATCGCCCCCGAACATTCGAACAATGCAAAGAAACTTTCCAGCTGACGGAAGCAGACAGATTCACTTACATTCAGCTCCGACATTGGTGCACCCACCCGCAGACCCGGCAAGCAGCAACGCGCTCCCCCTCCTCACTTGAATTAACCTTGCAAGAACTCCCAACCCGAGGAAGGATCTCAGTGCTATACAAATGCTTCATGGAGGACTTCCATATCTCCAAGACCCGGGCTATGGCCCAGTGGGAGGCGGACCTAGGGCACGCACTATCTGACCAAAATTGGGTGGACATATGGTCACAAACCCACACTCATCATCCACTTGCATCACAAACAGAGAATGCGCATACAAACTCTTACTGCGCTGATACTAACCCCCCCCCCTAAGGTTCCACCATATAAACCAGGCCCTGAGCCCCTCCTGTGGGAGATTATGTGGACAACCGGGCTCCTTCTATCACATGTGGTGATCGTGCCCGAAGGTTCAACTTTTCTGGTCACAGTGTGTAACTATATTCGCAGATATTACTCAGACGGTGATCCCCCTCGAACCTAAGCCTGTCTTCCTAGGGGCCCAACATTGGGAAGAAAAGTTAAACTCCTAACCCAATGCTTGCTGGCTGCGCGAATCGTGGTGGCTCGCACATGGAAATTCACTGAAGGTCCGCTGGTGACGCTGTGGTGGGGGAAAATGTGAGACATCCTGGTTGCAGAAAAGATAACGGCGCCAGAACTGGGGTCCTGCATCGCTTCCAGGACAACTGGGCTCCTTTCCTAGATTCTAACAGAAAGTTCCTGGCCCTAACCTACTTACCCCGGAATGCCGCAAGAATCCTGGAGGGGACGGAAACTACCTGAGCGGAAGAAGAAACACAGTGAATCCAGAGACCCAAGCTGGGAGGGGTGTTCTGGGAGGGGGTGGGCTGGGTGGAGGGACGGGGAAAGTTAAGAAACTGATTGCCATGCGATAATGATACCTGTAATGTATTCACTCTGCACTGTTTCAAAAATAAACACAGTAAAAATAAAATTTAAAAAAGAGTCCTGGATCAATGAAGAGAGCAGCAGGGAGGATATTCCAGAGGGAGTCACCCACAAAGTAAAGAGATTTACTGCCCGGTCTCTGCTTGGAGAAGCAACTCTCCCGCAGGGAATTGGAAGTAGGCGAGTGCAGGGCTCTGGAAGGAAGATGCTTAGGAAGAGAGAGTTGAAGATAGTATGGACCCCGGCCCCAGAAAGCCTTGTGGACAATGCAGAGGGTTGTGAACTTGATCCTTGCAGCCACCGAGAGCCAGTGGAGGGATTCCAGATCCGGAGAGATGCAATCCCTGGGATTGTGGCCAAGGATAAGTCTTGCAGTCCTATTGTGGATGAGCTGCAGAGGGTGGAGGGTAGAGTTAGGTAGTTTGAGAAAGAGGCTGTTGCAATAGTCAAGCCTAGAGACAACCAGGGCTCTGGAGACAATGAGCTTCTGGGGGAAGGTGAGAAAAGGTAGAATACATCTGAGGAGGTGCAGTTGGAAATTGGACTTTTTGGAGATGTCCGTGATGTGTGAAGAGAAGGAGAGCGTGGAGTCGAAGATGACTCCAATGTGTTTTGCCTCATAGGAGGGTGAGGGCAGAGGGCCAAGGGAGGCCGGCCAAAGTGAAAGGGGAAAAAACGGGAACAAGGGTCCAAATGAAATGGATCTCTGTCTTACTGGCATTAAGGAAGAGATCACCAGAGGCGCACCAATCCTGAATAGTGGAAAGACAGTAAGGGATGAGCGAGGAGGAGGAATTCGAGGGTAGCCTGAAACAGAACTGCATGTCATCTGCATAACACTGAAAGTTAGAGGAAAAGGTAGAGATCAGGTGGGCCAAGGGGGCCAGGTAAACATTAAAAACCAGGGCGAAAGGATAGCTCCCTGTGGAACACCACATGTTCATGTTAAGAGTGTGATGGTGGAGCGGAAAGACCCAAGTTCAACTTGGGAAGGTCGGTCCAAGAGGAAAGAGAATAGCCATGCCAGTGCCTGATCCGTGATGCCCAGGGTATCTCAGAGACGAGGGATCAGGATGTTGTGGTTCACTGTGCCAAAGGCAGAAGAAAGGTCAAGGAGCATGATGACAGAGGGAGAGTTAAAGTTAAAGTTAGAGAGCATATCTTCAAGGGTGTTCAGGAGAGCAGTTTCCATTCCTCTGGCTGCTCCAAAGCCAGGTGGATGGTCATGGAGACAACCAACAGATTCAATGCGAAGGTTAACTGGGAGATAGCCAATTTCTCCAGCAGTTTGCCCAGGGAAGGAGTGAAAGAAATCGGGTGAAGTCTGTCCTTAAACACCCCAAATTCACTATGCAGACAAAAACGTCCAAAAAGCATTTAAAGTAGAATATGCATCCATTTCGGACTAAATAGTTTGCTTTTTGCAAGCTGCAGCTATAGCATGTTTTATTTTGACTTTGTATCTGTTATGATCATCACAAGACCTTCCATCTCAGTCACTTGACAAAATCTGTTTGCCAAAAAGCTTGTGTAGAGTGTAGACATGTTTGACCATAGCACATAAAGTGGCCCTTGATTTCATTGTGCCACAATGAATGCTTTGTTGTAATGTGGCTATCTGTTCTCCATGGCATGCTGTTCAGGATGTTTGTTTGCATGTGTGAGGTAACGAGTGCCCAGAGTATGGGATGCTGTGTGAGTGAGCTGCTTTCCCTGTGCTATTCTAAATTATTTAATACACAGTTATGAACCCTCCCAATGGTATGAATTTTGCCAACATCTAAAGCCTGAAAAGAAGATCCACGCAGGCGTGCATGTGGCCAACTTTGCACCAGATCTGCAGATGAACTGGCCTGCTGTTAAAGCTCAGTTACCAGTTCAATGATATCCTCTACAGAGTATCATTTCCTTTCGGACTTTGAGAACATTCAGACATGTAATTGCTCATTTTACTTTAGCTGGTAGGCTAGCTACAGCCGGTAAGATAGCTCAGTGGGTTGAGCGCTCGCTGCTCTGATATGTGTGTGTGAGCTGCAGGTTGCAGGTTCGAATATCAGCAAGGCCACCTCAGCCTATCATCCTTCTGAGGTTGATAAATAAGTACCAACATAGGTTGGGTGATATTGTGTGTATATATGTTCTATATAAAGTGCTTAAGCGTAAGTGCCATATGTATCATTTGTCCTAGGACATCTGCTTGCATTCGCTGTAATTTGGTAACATGGGCCTATCTATACACACTGATATTAATGATACATATGGTGATTCGTTCTTGTATGAAATGTGTATCACATTACAGGGATATTGTAACCATAGTGTACTTAGGAACAATGCTATGTGATGCCCCTTCCCGTTATGTCAAGGGGTGAAAGGTTGTGTTCCATCACTTTCCCTGATGTCACCTCAGGGTGGGGCCAAATGATATCACTTCCTGTGATGTCATTGGAGGTCAAGGGTTGTGTGATGTCACTTCCGCTACCCCAGGCATTTTGGTTAAATGACGTCCCTGCCCCAGAGGTTTTAAAGGAGAGATGTTGGAAGCACAGAATTGTCCACTTCTTAGCTTGTGAGCATAGGTCTCTGTAAACAACACAATGAAACGAATAAGCATCTAAGGTTCATGAAAGACAAGCTCATGAGCAACATTGGTGCAGGTGCCACGAGTTAGTCCCTTTAGAGAAATAGGTTCCGCAGCACTACCCGGAAGTCAGGCAGCCATGGTGGACAGGCTGCATGACTACAAGATAGTAGAGCACCCTTGTGTTTCCTTGCTAAATGGAGTCCTGACCTGCCCCACAGGTCAAACAGACACACATAGGGAAATTATAGGCTGTCTCGGTCCCTTCCAGTCAGAAAGCCTGCTCCAATGAGTGCACAGCTGCTGTGGGTTTCCATTATTACAATTATGTACACAGAGTATGCAAGGAAGAACAAAGAAGAGGATGGAGTGGGAGTTGGGAGATAGTTGGTGAACAAGGAAACAACCGAGAGAAGGGAGAGGTTAGAGCGGTGGAGCAAGTGATTGTAAAAGAAGAGGAGGTGGAGGAGAAATAACGGAAGAAAGGAATGGGGAAGTGGAGGAGAAATAGTGAAGGAGGAAGGAAAGGAGAAGGAGGAGGAACTTAGAGATGGAGGAAGAAAAGGAGTCAGAAAAGGCAAACACGAAGAAAGAGAATGGAGGGAAGGAGAAGGAGCAGGTAGAGGGCGGAGAGAAGGCAGAAGAAGACCATTCAGAGAGGAGAAAGGGAGTGGAGGAAGAAGAAAACCAACGTAGAGTGAAAGGAAAGAAGCAGGTGGAAGGAGATCTAAGAGGAAAGTTAGAGGAGGAGGACAAAAGAGGAGCAAGTACCGGGAGGGAGAAGATATGTGTAGAACTAGTCAAGGCCTAGGCCAGGAAGGGGATGCTATGCTAGTAGAGAGGTGCCAGATCAAGGACCAAAGATACACTGGTAATAATGGTCTAGAGCAAGTGACCTAGGGCCTCATTACGAGTCTGGCGGTAACCGAGGCGGTAAAACCGCCTGGTTACTGCCGGACTCGTATTACCATTCCGCCTCCGTGACTCCCAGAAATACCAGGGCATTACGACCCTGGTGTCCTGGGAATACCGGAGGCGGAATTCGGTAAGTCCCCATTCCCATTGAGTCCTATAGGACTCAATGGGAATGGGGAAGTGGAAACACCGGCACCATCTCGTGATGGTGCTGGTGTTTCCACGTCCGCCTGCAGGCGGGAGGTGTTCAACCTGCCAGGTCAGACCTGACGGGAACATCACCTCCCGCCTGCAGGACTCGGGATTGGGCGGACCGGAATTAACAGTGGCGGCGGGTTTACCGCCACTGTTAATTCTGGACCGCCCGACCTGTAATGAGGCCCCTAGTCTCCATCCCTAAGTTTAGCTGCAGTGCTTTCAATACTAAATAGCATGGGCAAGTTTATAGTACCATGTTGCCCAAGTGTACGAGCAGTTCTGATGGATGAACCCCATCAGAAGTCCTAAGGTATCAAGTTGGTGGTGTCTGGAAGGAGAGTACAGCAGAGTCCAGGAACATGTGACCTGATGAGGCCTGCACTAGCTGAAAAAAGATACTGAGTCAATGGTCTGGCAATATTAACAGGCTAGGAACTATGATAGAAAATTAGTTGCCCGGCGTCACATACTATGGTTAAGTGGCAATGCTAAGATTTGAGCCCAGTCTGCAATTATGGCACTTGGCCTGATTACCAGTTCTTCTCAGTTCCTGTCAGACAGCAAATAGCTTTTATGTGTGAGTGTTTGACTTTCAAGAACTAAAATAATATCCAGCTTTTTAGAACTGTACACAAATCACATGATAAACCAAAATGACAATATCAAAAACATGTTTAAAACATGTTGCATGACAGGAATGTGATTTTAGCTTTATTTTCCCTCCCCATCATAAATGGAAGTTCTAAAGTACCAGAATGTAAATTGATGTGCACCTAAATAAATCTCATATTGGCTGCACTGCTGAATTTCATAATGTAAATACACTGAGCCAAGGAACATGCAATAAGCGCCTGCTTGTGCTCATCTGACAGCCTGATAGTTATTCATTACGTGAGGAACATTTCAAATTCTAAATGAGCAAAATGGTGTTTATGTAGAATAAGCAGACCTAACCAAGAATAATCAAGGAATGTGCTAAATAATGTTAGAAGGCAAACCTTTTCACTGGAGACAGAAAAGTACTATACCAATATCTCTGGGATCACTATATCATGCGTTGGAAAAAACAGGATCTGAGCCTCAAAGCATTGGCTATGCGGTCTTGAAATGTTCCACCCAATTGCCTCTCCTGAGTAATGCATTATGCTCCTTATTGAAGGTGACGATCACATTTTATCGGCCCTGTTTTGGAGGAACAAGATCTAAACTACCACCCTACTGATGTAATGTTAATGTTTATAACTAGTGCTTTCTGGTATATGACTTTGGGCCTCGTTACGAGTATGGTAGTGTGGAAAAAAAGAGGCAGAATTGAAATTGTCATAGTATCAGGTCTGAGTGATGTGGAGGAAAAACCTCTAGGGTTCATCCAGTAAGTCCTGCCCCGAAGAAGGCGGTTTTGAAAATATATATTCTGCCGAAAATTCCAGCGATGATTCACTAACTCCTGTGGACACAGAGGAGTTAGGAATTCCAGTTTTAGTGCATATTCATCCAGGAATTTGTGCACATACATTAAGTGGGCATGTAGGCACAGGATTAGTAGGATATGGACCCTGGTCATTATGTTTGAGTAGTATTAATGGAGTTTAGTACTTAGTAACCCTTAGATAAATACATCTTGATGCAGACATTAGTAGTTAACAACTTCTTAGTTAATTTACTTTGAAACATTATGTGAAAAAGTGAGGAAGGCGAGGTGCGCACTCCAGTTCCCAGTCAAAATATACTGATGCAAAAAGTAACTGGGTTAAATCCCAAGAATGTACAAGTATTAACAGGGTTGAATCCTAACTACTGCAGTTCAGTTGTAAGTATTAACAGGGTTACTGTGCCCCACTTTAGAGAGCCATATTGATGGTTTTATCCCCTCCCCCAATTTTGGGAAAGATGTGTGCTCTTGGAGGGGTGTTGGTTCCTGGTCACCAGAATTGTAAAAATGTTATCACTACAGCTACCAGAATCCTTTGAGACTGAAAGAGCAACTAATTAGTAACACCTGTAAAGAAATACAGCCTCCCTGATGATTAATTGTGACAAGAAAGCGCTAGGAGGAGAAGAACAACAGAGCAACTGAACTGCAGCAGAAGGGATTCAACCCTGTTAATACTTGTTCAATTTTGGGATTTAACCCAGTTACGTCTTGCAATTGGTATAATTGACTGGGAACTGGAGTGCGCGCCTCGCCTTCCTCTTTTTTCACATTATTTTGAAACATGTATGAACAAAGAGCTGAAGTATGCTGTTTATAAATTTGTTTGTTATGTTCAGTGTGCCTATGACTAACTTTCAGCAGTTTTGTACTTTTATATTTTCTTGTATTGATGTTGCTTTATTTGGAACACTAGCACTTTAATGTATGGTTTGTTGCACTTTAGAATTACACAGTATCTGTTTACATTGTAGATCGGAAGTCTAATGCTGATTCTTTTTCATCGGCAGCATTAGTTGGATCACATGAATGAATTCCTCTTGAGAAATTAAATTGAATTGAATATGTCTAACTAACAATAGTTTGATGAATGCGTTTTTCCGGATGTGGTAGTGTTGCGCTACAAAGAACAAGTGATCCTGCCCTGATTTACCACCGATAATGACAGGTATGAGTATGTTTATGTCAGGAACCCCTCTGTTATCATTTTCTTGATTCTCTGTCCCCAGCTCCTGGACATTAGGGGACGTCCCGCCAGTATTTGTGGGAAAACCTCTAGTCAGGTTTTGTTTTTTTTTCCTCCACATTGTCTCCCACAAAGTCTCTTTGCACTGCGCTAAAAGTTCCATGAATTAGGCCTGAAGGGCCTGATTCACAGAGGGCCTAATTCACAGAGCGGAGCAAAGTGACTGCACTGCAAACATACTCTTGGCAATGCGCTAAATGGGCTTAATTCCCCAAAAAAGCACCAAAGGCCTATTTTATGGAACTTTTAGCATGGTGCAAAGTGTCTGCCAACAAGCACAGTGAACCGGCCTTGATTACAGGACGAGGCAAAGTGTATGTTTGCAGAGCAAAGTCACTTTGCTTGTTGGCAGTGCAAAGTCATTTTGCACCAGTTCAAAGTTACTTTGCACTGCGCTACAAGTTCCATGAATTTTGCGCTACTTAGTGCTTTTTGTGTGGATAAGGCCCACTTAGCGCAGTTTCAGTTAAAAAGCTCACAGATTCTTGGAAACGTCCATGTTTCTATCCTAATAGCAGTGTCACTCTAGCCCTTATGAAAATGTGTCATTATTAGCACACCAGAGGCTCAATCACAAACCACCCAAGTCACAGTGCTACGGATTAGCGCACTTGAGCTGTCATAAAACTTTTTCCTGTACATCATTTCACAGTTTGCCAAATAGGATGATGTCATAATTGATGCAGATTGAGGTATAAAACCTTTGTATAATGAAATGTGTGCGTGAGTGTGTGGCCTACAGCTTGTTGTTCCCCAGATTGCCCTACTTTTTTTTATTCTGATAGTAAAGTATTACTTTGCCATATTCTTTGAGTCTGTCTGGTTACTTGGGTCCAAGATCATTATTGGTAAATCCATCTAGCACAAGAAATGCTTCAAGGTGCTAAAGCACAGTTTTCTTTTGGTAATTTCACAGTTGTTTGAGGGCACTTCATGGGGATCCTGCTCTATAATTAACCACACTCTATATGCCACATTGTACCAGTGAGTATAGTGGGGAAACAGCATACCCACAAAACACAGCTGCAAGGGGTTAGTTCATTTGCCATTTGCTCTGGGATCTGCAAGAAACATAGCATGAATAATGGGGCCGGCGGGACGTCAGAAGACTGGCCCCACCGGCTCTCATTATTATGGCAGCAGTGTAGACACGCTGCCTGACAGGAGAGGAGCCTGTATTTTGCTGTTTTCTGTGTACAAATGATGTGTGAATGTGTGAAAGTGTTTGTGCAGCATGAGTCAGCCCCCACCTAAATGTAGGGGCTCCATTGAGCGGGCCTCTACTTTTAGTTTTGGGGGCCACTTTGGGTATGGCATTCTTTTTTGCTTTTCCATGAATGCACACAGTACCGTGAATCCAGGGTAAACCAAAAAATTATGAGTGAAGTGTTATTAAGTGGTTAAGCTGGCCCACATTTAATGTAGGCCAGACTATGCATGTAATAACCCTTATCTTGGCGTTACTCCTGCTGCACAGTTACTGCCCATCAGGGGGTAAAGCGAACATGATTTTCCCAAACGGGCGTACATTCAATGTAGGCCAGTCTATCCACGTAATAGCACTTGTAATTTCTTTACAGTTGATGCACATCTTACCGTGCCTCAAGGGAAAAGCAAAAATGGTAAGTGAAGCATTATTACATGGATAGGCTGGTCCTCATTAAATTAGGCAAGTCTATCCACTTACTAACATTTGTCTTTGCTTTAAATGCATCTAGGGTAAAGCAAACATGATTTGGTTAGACTGGCCTTCGTTCAGTGTCGACCTTGGGTGTGGGCGACCTGGGAAGTCACTGAGGGTGCCAAACTAACATAATTTACCTTGAGCGCTATAACTTCTGCCAAGCCAGCATGGAGAAGCCTTTGTGCTAGTGTGGCAGAAGACGTGGCGCACTATGTAAAATAAAAGGCTCCCCCATGTTGGCGCTCCACTGGCGCCCTTTGTAGGTGAAAAGCCCTCCTCCCCCGTGGGAGGAGCTTGTTGCCCCAGCATGAGGGCAACTTTTCTATTACAAATGGCACTGCTGCTATGCAATCTTGGGGGCGCCTATCAAGGGCTCCCCCAAACTGTCGTGATGGAGGCACCCTATTTAACTGAAAAGTGTGTCGCTCTCATGCTTGCGCCGGGCACTCCAGCATGGGAGCGGGGGGGGGGCTTTTCATTTGAATAGGGTGCTTCTGCATGCTAGCTCAAGGCAGCCTTTGAAAAGCTCCCCAGAGCTGGCGTAGTGGCAGTACCTTATTTAAGTGAAAAGCTCCCCACTCCTGAGAGGGGAGCTTTTCACTGAACTAGGGCGCTGCTGTCCAAAAATAAAAAAAAACTCTGGGCTGCCCCTTCTCCTTGGGTTTGGAGGAGGGCAGAGCCAAGGGTCGTGGCCAAACTTGGCCTTTTTCATAAAAGCAAATAGAACTTTAGGAATAATTATGTTCCCAAAATGCTCTTTGCTTTAATGCAACATGCATGTTTAAAATTTAAAAGTGTGGGCATTCTTGAATTTTAAACATGTCTGTGACAGAGATTCAGCTAGACATCCTTTCGAGTGACTAATGGAAGTTGGACCCTGTTGTTTTCATTGGTCACAGAACTCACCCTAACACATTTGTATTTGTAAACTGCAAGACATATATAACAATGCAGACCTCTTTTTAACCGGACTGGCTGGAGGCTGGCTGTTTCTGCATGCAGTCTTGTGCCAGGTCTTGTGAAGCAGATCTTGGAGTTTCCTGGGTCAGCCCTGGTCCTCAGGACAGAAATGCTTCCTCTGCTTTTGCCGGGAGCTTTTCTTGGCGCGGTGGCAGACCCCGCCACAAATGTTTTTGAAGGGTGGCTGGATGACAGTTTTGAAAGCTCCTCGTTATTGTGATAGGGTATTGATATTGCCTGGGAGGGCTTTTATCCTCTTCCACTGTAGGTTTGCTGCTGCTGCCATGTTATTAATGAATGATTAAATGTAAATAGTTTGCTCTCGCAGGTCAGAAATTTGACCGGATCTTGGTAGCACCCCTTTACCATCATAGCCCAGGGCGTAGCACTCAGACATCAAGGCAGAGTGCTGCCTTCTTCCTGCAACCTCCTCAAAGTGGCAGGCTTAAACCCTCCCAAGGCAGGGGCTGGCACTACTCAAAGTGAAGAGCTAACACCTCCCGTGCTGGTGACGGTGGTGCCAAATTGTTTTTCGCCCGGGGCACTGCCAGAGCTAAGGCAGTCCCTGGCTACCTTGAATGTATGCCAGTCTATCCACATAATAATACTTGTCTTTGCTTTACAACTGATGCACAGTTACTGTGCATCAAGGATGAAGCAAACATGGCATGTGTAATTACCCATAGATGCCAACTTTTCACAGTGTGCTCGAGGGTCATTTATGCATTGCTCACACTCCCATGGCTCTCACTCCAAAAATGTGCAGAATTTGTATATCTCTGCCCACCTCAATAAAAGGACAAAATGTACTGTGAACCCATGGCATTGAGGCCAATTCCATTAGAATTAGAAGCAATCACAGTTCCTTTTTATGTACATTTTTTGTAATAGTGTTTAATAGCATAGATAAGAGCATTTGCCCCAATAGAGTTGTTGATTAAATATGATTTGTGATTAGTTTAAAAGACAAGCATGTCATCTTGTTTGCATCACTGAGCTTACGTGTGCACTGTACCTTTGAGTTACCCTTTAATAGCTAATTAGCAGTGATGGGATTGCACTGGAGTGCCTTCGGATCTTTGGCAAAACTGTTCTGGGAATGTGTAATTACTAGCAGTGCCTTTCTTGACAAATTGAAACATTAGTAATGAATACAAGTAGTGATGGGGCAACAATTATCTTGACCTACAGTTAACCCAATTTTAAACCATTGCCTATCAATGCATGATTTACATTCAGAATGCAGCATTTCTTTCAACCCAGGCTCACTAATAACTTGGACGCCTGACTTCAAAGCCTTTAATCGCTTGTTTTTACGATGTACAGCAAGGATGTACACTTCAGGGTTGTGAAATCTGCCAACTCCCAGGAGGTCAAACCTCTGTCACTAGCAGAAGCAGCCCCCAGTAAATCCATTGTACAGAGATTAAATGTTCGCTTTGCATGTAAAAGGGTTAGCACTTTAGTAAGAGACTATCGTTTTTCTAAATAAATATATAAGTGAACCGTTAGGTCCTTTTTAAGTAAGGAAGTGCGTCATTACATGGATGGGGGGTGCAGAATAACTCTTACACCAATAACATAACTGACTCAGGAAGTTGGTAAACACATTTTTTTTATTGTCAGCTGTCTAAAACAGGGAGTACAACAGACATCATCCGACGTCTCACAGCATAATCTCAAAGCATCACATGAAAAAACATCCCTATATAGCAAAAATTAATCTTAAGTGATGTCATGCTATGTGGAAAACCAAGAAAACCTATTTGGGATTGTGATAGGTCTACAGGGAACATATAGGAATACTTTCTGTAGGGGATTGGGTTGTGATTGGGTCTCTATAGTCAGGTGGACAATTTATGCCCACCCTTTGTGCAAGTAATCCTCAATATTTGTCTGCCATTTAAATTGTCTTTGAACTCGGCCTTGCAAAGTATCACTGCTCCTGAGAATAGAAGGGATTGCAAGCACATTCTTATCTTCAAGTCTCGATGCAGCTTGCCGATTTTCTATTTTCATCCATCACGCGTGACAGGAGGCCGCATTTGAGGTCCTTTCTTCGTATTCAATAATATTAAAAACGTGGCATTCATAGTGTTTCCTTCGCACCTTAACAGGAGCTTGCCTTGTTTCTCATGTTCTTTGTATCTCCCTGAATAGATAACCAGTTCTTGACTGCCCCAACCTTTGATACTGGTCCAGGCAGCCTTCTCGATCCTTCACTGATTTTCAGGTGCTTTTCTGTAATCGGCCACACCTTTAGCCCTTCTCTTCCACAGGTACTGGCTTACTAAAGTTGCGACATCGAATATCCAGACTCTATACATATATATATATTGGAGGCACCGCCTGCAGTCTATTCGCTACGTATAGCCAACCTTCATGATTACTTAGTCTACTTGCGTTCCAGCATCTGTACAGTTATAAAGTGACTTATATTTTCTTCAGAGTTCTACGTACACACGTGAAATCTTCATTCTGTGCATGAAAGGTTACTCCATTCTTTATTTCAACATCAGACTCCATCAGGTCTATGCATTCTCTTCTTGGATCATCCGTATCAGTGCATTACTTTCACTTCTTGTGTGGTCACCAAACTCTTACGTTCACTGCTTCACACTTTTTCACGGATTTCCCCTATGAGGCTGTCATCTCTCTGCGGGTACATCTTATAGGGCCTTCTCAATGGATACCTTGTTTCGAAGATCTTTCTCGGTATTGGGATCATTATTGGCTTCCAACATATAGGCAAAATAGGGGCGGGATTTCCGTTAGAGGCATTTGGCTCCTCCTCTACACTCCCCCCTCTGGTTGATTCATTGACCACTCTCCCATCAGTCTTCACATCTAGACATCCTCTTTTGAAAAAGTGCTTCTTTGGAGTCCATAGCTTCATTTCTCCTTTCTGAGATCCTGCTGACTTTACATGGTCATCAACACTCCAGGTCATGTGGCTACATTGTCCATTTGGGCTGCTGTAAATCCATCATCCCACATACTTCTTGTGGTTTCTTGGATACAGGAATTTCGTTCCCTCAGGTGCTAGAATGCTTGCTTCTATATATTTTCTGATTTCTTCATCTGTCAGCTCCTTGGGTCCAAACCCAGACTCAACATCGATCATAATCTTCATTCTTACTGCTTTCTTTGCTGTCTTCTTACACTGTGGGATTATTATGGTGATTACACAGAATCCAAACATGATCATCACCAGCAATACTCCAAGAAACGTAAAAATATTCGCCATCCATTGTGGAATCCATGAGACAATCGATGTAAACCAGCCGTCATCTGCAATATCTTCTGTCTCATCTTCCATCTTGATGTGCAAGTTTGTTAGCAACATTATGGCCTCTGTCAAGGTCCCATTCTCGTCATTGTGAGAAGGTATGAATGTGCAACATGATTCCCCGATGTTGGGACACACACCTCCATCCATTGCCATAATCATGTCCAGGACATACCTATTCTGGAGAGTCATCAGTCTTATGATTTTCAATTCTTCCTTGATTGCGTTGAATCCCTGTATAGTAGTATTGATCACATGCAGAAGCTCGCAGCAAGTGATTTGCAACCACTTCGCAATTGCCATGGCCTGTATCCCTGTCATGAAAATAGTTGTAAATACTGCAACAGTCTGACTGAAAAACCTGTGTTCATATGGAATAGAATGGAAGGCTTCTATCAAATTGGCTGAAAGGTAATGTTCCCTTCTTGTCCGATTGAGAAATCCAAATGATCTCCTCTTCCTCATGTGAGCATCTGCTTTTGGAAACTCTCCAATGTTCAGGTCACTCTCTGGAATCACCAATGCTGGAACATGATCAAGTACTATGGAACACAACCCTCCCCAATCTTTGGGCAACTGCGTATAGACTCCTCTGGATCCACAAGCCCAGTAGCGGTCCATTAACACTACTGTTCCGTCCTTCATTCCTGGTACATCGAAGATTCTGCCACACTGCTGATTCATTCCACATTCCAACCTTTCTTGTGCCATTGTTTCTGAAACACAAGGATGCATTGGCTAGAGGTACTATCTGCAAAGGCCCTCCTTTACCATCAACCCATGTCAGCAATTTCACAATGTTCGACCAATCATGCTTGCATTAATTCTCTGCATGCCACACTATTGCTTCAGGTTGTCCGGTCAGTGCTGGCGCTTTGCACACAATCAGGCCTTGCGCCCGTCCTTCTGGAGTCAGCACTGTTCCCTTGATTTGCAGCTGACCACTCTCCTTGCATCTTCGTATTTCTTAGTGGATCTTTCCTTGACAATTGAGCATTTTATTTCTTCTCTTCTGATTCCTGCTCCATTTATTCCAGTCTGTTCATATCTGATCACTTGATTCCTTGTCTCTGATTTATCTCTTGTCTTTATATCTTGCACATAGTCATCTTCTCTTGGAGCTGTCGTCTCAGTCACCCATACCAAGGATGCAGTTCGACCCTCGAACTTACCTCTCTTCTGGCAGAGTGCAAGGTGCATCAGGCAATGAGCTTTTTGGACTGCTACTTCTATAGCTATGAGTATCTTAGAAGTCTCCCATAGCATAAGGTAGAAGAGCACAAACATAGAAACTCTCTCTAGATGTTCTCCCTTCTACCCTTTTCATGTGCTGATACAACATGGCATTACCCAAATGTGCTGTACTGTCTAGATAATTGTTTAATTCATTATCATCTTCCCTTATGCTTCTCTTGTGTCTCCCTCTCACAAAGTGAGTGCTTGCATAATACTCAAGAAGCATATCAGTATTGGTCCTTCCTACAGAGGAAATCATAGGAACATTTGTTTTAGCAATAGGCAACTCTACATGAGCTACTGGTGTGGGGAAAATCACTAATGGTCTTGGTCTCTCAGTAATAGAAAATTCTGTGTGAATCACTGGAATGGGAAGAATACAAGGGACTTGTACATTGCTTGAACCAATGAAGTAAAAAGTATGAATTAAAAGAACCAGAAAAACAAGAATGAATGCTGAGCATTCATATATTATACGCCAATACTTTAATACATTAATCCCCACCATTTACGATTCTCCATACGTCGTTGACTTGACAATGTTCCTCATTGTGCCTGTGTAATACCTTTAAGGAAAAAATGTTTTTAATCAGGCAATTCTGGTAAATTAGGTAGCTGCAGGATCTGTTCAACTATCGCCAAAAGTAGCCTCCTTATTGCAGGGACACTTTTAGGATCCTGCGGAAAAGTAGGTATGTTGACACTACCCCCAACAAGAGCAGGATAAACTCTAAGAATAAATATGAAAACAGCAATAAGGATCTTATGGGCATCGTTGTTTGGATTTAACCAAACAATTGCATTGTATGAAAAGAATCAGTGTATTGCTCACATTTCCAATCTCTTATTAGATGCTGTCACTCAAACATATCCACAATATATCCACATTTTCTAAAGTTCAATAGTCAAAATATTCCGGCGGCTCAAGAACTGGGTTTGCACTCCTGCTATAATATCTATAAAGAGTGTCCGGAGCAAGCCACAGTCCGAATGCACACTTGCATTTATTTTTGCAACAACCTTAGCGTCCTTCTTCCTCGTCATCAATCGGGTCTGCATGTGCTGAACTTCTTCTCCTTGTTTTGATTCCAAAGTCTGCAAGCGCTGAACTTCTTCTCCTTGTCTTGCTTCCGAATTGATTGTTGTGGGTGTGTCGGCCTTGTCAGCATATAACTTTACATCATTCAAGTGAATCCAAGCACGTCTTCCTAGGACTTTCACTGCTGAGGAAGTAACGTTGTCCACTAAAAAAGGTCCTCTAAATCATGGCTCGTATCACTTTCTGGTAAAGTTCTGAATTAGAATTGGGTCTCCAATAAAACGTCTAGGTACAGGGAGTAATTCTGCAATTCCGGTTGTTGAATGGTTTTCATTTGTGTCCTGAGACCGACCCCCCTGGTGTTTGAGTTGATCTGAAATGACAGAGATACTAGCGGTCATCCATGCATACATGTAACTACACACATAACTCATTTCCTAACATTTACGCAGGCTTCTGGGCATCACTTCTGCTCCTCGATGGAGGAGACAAAGGCGTTCTCGTTCACCTCCCTATCACTAACTCGTGGGGTGTGAGTAGGTGGTCTGACCCAGGCTGATTCTTTAATGCTTATAAGGCTAGGGGTAGGCAATATAGCCATCCCTTCTTCAGTGTCAATTTAAGTTTTGTGATCCTCTCTTTAAGAACACCATTGAGTCTCTCATATATTCTGTTCACTTGCGAGTGATAAGCAAAAGAAAACGTGTGCTTAATATTCAATAATAGACTAATCTGTTTAAATACTTCATTAACAAAATGGGGCCCATTATCGGATCTCAGCACCTCACACACTCAGCATCTCAGAAATACTTCTCGTACTAAAAACATTGCTGTGCAAGTGGCATCAGGGTGTGTAGTCTGTGACTGTAGTCTTTCACTTGTTACAACCTCAAATTCGCCATTTGCTCTATGTCTCACCACAGCTGTAAGGAATGCCTTTCCCCACTATTCTGATCAATTTTCGAAGATCCATCACTAGACAGAGTCTGCCCCCCTGCTAACGCATTTTCCTTTAAGCACGGGATGTCATTGTAGAATTCTTCATAGTTTGCGCAATCATGCACATGCTCGCCCTCTTCCACAGGCTCAGATACAAACGTGTCAACGTTCACTATTTTACATCTGACTATTTTAATTTCTGGATTTGATATAATCACCTCATATGCAGGAGCTCTCTGAGATGTCAATTTACCCTTAGGTTTCTCCAAAATAGAACACAAAGCAGGCTCCACAAAGAGTGTCATAGAACACCCCATCACAATAGTGGTAGACTTCTCAATTGGGAACGCGGCTGCCGACAGCGACTGTTCGCAAGGAAAGTGTCCCTTCATAACTAGATCCAGAAACCCACTGTGATATGCCAGAGGCGTATACCCTAGTGTAGTCCTCTGTGGAAGTACTTCTGTCATAACTGTCCCTTTTGTGTGCAAAAATAAAAATAACTCCTCATCATAATTGGGAATTCCTAAAACCGGAGCTGTACAAATTGCTTTCTTCAATTCTTCAACCCTCCTTCCATTTCTTCAGACCAATTTATGTTCTCATTGTTTACCTGTGCTTCTTTTAGAGCTTGCGAAAGAGGTCTTGTGTAAACACCCATGCTCTGACATAACTGCATCGAACCAAAAACTGCTGCATTTGCTTTACTGTGTGCGGTTTTGCTGTTTTCATAATCGCCTCAGCTCTCTCAGGTCCAACCCTCTTTCGCTCATGTGAAATCAATTGGCCTA
This sequence comes from Ambystoma mexicanum, assembly GCF_040938575.1. Lineage (NCBI taxonomy): Eukaryota > Metazoa > Chordata > Amphibia > Caudata > Ambystomatidae > Ambystoma > Ambystoma mexicanum. The sequence goes on from NC_090924.1 coordinate 608,292,506, forward strand.
TGTACAACACATCTTCTTGACAATACTGTAACATTTCCTTGTCTACCTTGTATCCTTTGTCTGCTAGGATTGTTATTAACTGAATCAAGTCTTGCCTGCACTCGTCTTCTGTTAATCTTCGTCATTAAATCTCATCCTAGAATATTAACTGGTGTCTGCCTTGAATACAATCATGGAACAGACATATCACACTCTCATATGGAGACTGGTAATTTATCAGTAAAAGGAACTTGACTCATAGCTGCAGAGAATCCCTGAGTATACATGGCAATCCCCGACATTGGGTATTTTCCTTCTCATATACATGAATGAGTGGCCACATTGTCTACTAGAAATGAAAAAGATTTGCCTCCTATCGTCACATCAACCCTTGGATCCTCTTGGGGGTCTGGTGTCTGAACTGATAGTACTGAACACATCAAGTCTCCCTGTGACCTACCCTATTGTGGATACATGCATACCCCTGTACCTGTGAAAGGGCTTCCTCCCACCACAGTGATACCCCCTATTCTAGGTGTCAGTAACTGTCCTGTCTTCGCGTTCTGCTGTATCTGCATGGGTGCATGCTGCAACTGCCCTTGTAGTGGGTTCAATGGTGCTTGCTGTGGCAGCAATGCTTGTACTTGCGGTGCTTGTGCTTGATACACTGTATGATCTTGGGTGAACCCATCCCTAGCTTGTGAGCTATATGCTGGAGGATAAGCTGTCCCTCCTCTTGAGAATTGCCCATTCTGTACTTACCCTTGGCTTCCGCATGTATGTGCAAGGTGCCCTATCACCCCACAAGTCCAACATACAGGAGGAGCTCTTCTGAATAGCCCCTCTTGGTTAAATCCTCCTTGCGCATTCTGATTATCATTCTGCATATTCTGAAAACCGCCTTGGTTATTCTGAAAACTACCCCTTCCTCTGTAGCCCATTCCTCTGCCTTGCAGCACAAACACATTCCCCGTTGATCCATTTGGCGCTGAATATATGCCTGTGATATGCTCACTGCTTGCTGTATTCCCAGTCCCTCTCTGCTTGTCAATACCACCTCTTCTGAACTAACTTGTCTTCCTCAAGTTTTCTAGCATCTTCCTTCTTCCTATTTTTCTCCTGTAACAGCCGACAGTGATGTACTATGGTCAACTTTGTCTCTGCCCATGGCTTCGCTTCCATTCCCACTAGTTTCTTGAATTGCCTTTGTACTTTATCGGGCACCCCCTGACATCAAATGTGGTAACATTATGCCACTGTTTTTCCCCACGGCTCTCAAGTTTCAAGAGTCCACTGTTCCTGAATGTCCTGAATGTAAACAAGTGGATCCTCATCTTCTTTCATCTTACGTGTCTTAATTGCACCCATATCTGATGTGTCAGGATACTGCACTCTGAGAGCTCTCCAGACATCTGCTCTAAAATTATTAAATGGCACTCCACCATGTGCTGTGTTCTGTGCCGTGACACTTGAATACCCTGCTCTCATCCAAATGTCATCAGCTCTTTCCCAAAGAATGGCTGATAGGAGACCCTTACTGTCCCCTATTGCCAATGCATTTCCCCCTGTCATTTTTTCTAATTCATAAATCCATTTTCCCACACCCGGCGTCAAACTCGGAAGTTTGCACCTTAAATTATCCTTATCCATTTGTGCCCACCGAATATACTGTGGTCTGGCCCTTCCTTTCTCCAATAAAGGCAACTATGTGAATCCCAAACCGCAATCAGCTCCCATCGTCTGCCTGTCCATAGTAGGGACAATTATTCCTGATTGCCTTCCACCTGGCAATGACTTCAGCCTGTTCACATATGGCGGTGACTCCCCTTTCTCGCTATAGAATCGTCCTCTAGGACGCTCTGGATATGCTACAGGATCTGGCATCCTATCCTTAGGTTGCTCTAAATCAGACCAACCTACTTACTTGTCTGTCTGCAGACATCCCTCAAGGCCGCATGCACCTCCTCCCTCTTCCCCATGGAAGGTTTCTCTCTCTTCGTCTGACATATCTATCCCCCAGCTGGTATGGCTCTCATCCCCTTCACCCTTATCTAAAGTCAGCCTGTCTAAGGACAAGGCTCTATGCTCAAGACTAAACGGGTCTCTTTCTTCGCTTTGTGATAGGAAGACCAGGGATCGATCTCCCTTCCCTCGGCTTCCCAATTTGATCCCTTCTCTCAAGTCTTAATATGCCTTATCGATCTTATCTATGATGCTCCCTATGTCCAAATTCTCTGCTAGGGCTACTCTAGAGAGCCCTGGCATTGCCTCCTTTAACGGAAGAAACTCCTCTATACTACCCCATGGTATTGCTGGACTTGGTTCCATTAACTCCTCTCCTTCAGAATGCAATCAATGTTGCGCTCCCACTGTCTCCTTTTTCGTTCCAATACTTCGTCTAGTTCTCTTCGATTTATCGCTTCTCATCTAACTCTTTCCTCTTCTTGTCTTTTCTCCTCTCTTCTTTCGTTCACTCCACGCTCTTCTTCCCTTTGTCTTTGCATCCTTTTATCTCTTAATTTCAGCACTTCTTCCTCTTCTCTTTCCCTTTCTTACCTATCTCGTTCTTTGATTACTCTCTGCCTGTTTTCATACTTCCTTTGCTCCTCTGCCCTTTCTTCTTTCTTTTGTTGCTCTTTCTGATACATCTGTTCTCGCCTCTGCTCTTTCTTTTATGCTCATCCTCTTTCAATCTCTTTTCTCATTCTCTGTCTTTTCTTCCTGTTCGTCTTGATCTTCTCTTTGCCTAACCTCCTCGATACTTTTCCCATCGAGCGTGAGCAATTTCTGTCCTCCCATCCATTCGTTCTGTACAAACGTTAACTCATTAGCCTTACCCTTTTTTAGAAAACCATGTGTATACCTAATGGTATGAGACAGAGTGTGAGACTGAATAAGAGTGTCTTTTTCTTTTCAAAATATCTGAGCCCGATAAAGACATATATTGAATCGCAATATGTCGATTGATTTGTGCATGAGTATCTGTATAAATTCCAAAAAGTACTCTATTGAAGATCATATGTATGTACCGCTTATAACATCAGCAGCACGTAACTGTCATGGCCACTGGGCAAGGACCACAAGCTCCACTATGCGCCAGCCTTATGCGCCAGGCTAATGAATAACTGTGCTCGGCACACTTTATTCTGGTGCACATGCCTTTTTTCCCTGCAGGGCCTACAAGTGCCTCCGGGTTAGGCATGGCCATAGGAACTACTTGGGCTGCACATGCAGCATCCCCTAGGAGTGGCAGGGTGGAGCCACGAGTCGGAACAAATGGGCGTGACCGGGACCAGGCTATTAAAGCCTGCCCCGCCTGCATGCAGGTGCTTCGTGTTAATCTGCTTACAGCAGCGTAACGCTCACGGCCGCCTGAAGCACTGATTCCAGCAGCTTACCTGATTCCAGCAGCTTACCTGATTTCAGCAGCAACCACAGTCAGAGCGCATCCTTACCTGATTCCAACAGCAACCTCAGTCGAAATGCATCCTTACCTGATTCCAGCAGCAATCGCAGTCGGAGCGTATCCTTACCTTATTCCGGCTCCCAGCCACAACACTACTCGGGAGTCCACTTTCGGCCAGCTTCATCGCAGATCCAGGCATTCTTCATCTGCTGGCAGATCTCCGGATAACAGCATTCCAGTCAGACTTCGCCAGGCCATCCCTGCAAGAGAAAATGACAAAATAAGGTTAGAAAAACTATAAAGACATTACGCTAAGGTCGCACTCAAACCAATCCTCGGGCTTGACCTAAGAACCAAACTTACCACCTAGAGAGACATCGTGAACTTCCCTTTTGTCCATTGGGGCTCGCTTCTTGCACTGCTACTACCGCTGGGCCTCATATCACCTATTGGGGAAAAGGAAAGACATTACAAGAGATACAGACAATAATCAAGGGAAAAGACATTACAAAAGGATACAGACAATAATCATTATCGAAGGATACTTACCTTTGAAGTGGTACAGTCACAGCCGGTCTGGGTTGCCACGCACATGGACCAGTGAAGAAACTCGGTCTATCTAAAAGCGCCCTGCAGTGAGAAGCAGGACGGAGAGCTCGCCATCATAATTAAACAGGTGAGACTATATGGGTGGGCGCATGCTCACCACATTCTGGGAAGAAGAGTTCAAGGGAGACCACAGTCATATCACAGCATTCTCACAGTATCTTGTATTCTCGCAGGGGCAGTATCAACAACCAGCGCAGTCCACAACACAGGAGCAGGCAAAGAAGCCTGACCCAGGGGAGCCAGTTCCAGGGAGAGCTGCAACCGTGCCCCAACGTCCCCGCAGAGACCAGGTGAGCGTAACAGAACGCAAAGCCTCTCCGAATCTCTGCCTGGGCGTTATGGAAACCTCGGAAACAGACCAGTTGGCCCAACTACTGGGGGCACTACGGGCAGAAGTTCATGTCTCCAGACAAGAAACCAATGCCTTAAGAAGGGACCTTATTGTAGCTTGTGAACAAACTGATGACTTGGCAAGACAAATGCTTCAGACCCACGCAGATCAGTTCGATTACCTGGGCTTGCCCATCCTGCGATGCCACAGCCATCACCACCAGTTCAAGTGGTGCTTCCAGGTGCAGCGCACTGGCCCCGCCTTAATGCTTTACCGGTGACCCCAATAAGTACTGAAATTCATGAACCAATGTCACCTCCACTGTGTCGCCCTGGGGCTTTTCCTAATGGCAGCACAAGAGTCACCTTTGTTCTTTCATATTTAGGAGGCAGCACAGCGGACTGGTCGATACCATTAGTAAACCAGGATGATCCTCTACTCCGAAACTTTGGGGAATTCCAGCGCAAGATGGAAAAATTGTTTGCTAGACACACCCAAGAACAAGCCTTGGATCATGAACTATTGTCACTCAGGCAGGGAAACCAAGATCTGCTGACCTATATTGCTACTTTTAATTGTCTCATAGCACAGACAAATTGGCCAGAAGAGAAGAGGACCACACTCTTTTATCGGGGATTGCGTGCAGAACTAAAGGATGTTCTAGCCCAAGTTGTCAATCCTCCTGAAGGTTGTGCAGAATACATCAATCTGACTGTGCAGCTTGACCACAGGTTGCAGAATCGAAAAATGGATCGCACAAGGACTGAAGGGAGGTCGGTCTATATGCGACCCAGGGACAACCAAACAAAAACCCACGAACAAACCGAGCCAATGCAGATCGGGGGATTACAGACTCCTATCTCCAAGGGTGAGAGAGAAAAGAGAAGACAACAACAACTCTGTTTATACTGCGGAAGAGCAGGTAATTTCCTCTGGGAATGCCCGGTAAAACCCCCCAAGAAGATAGTTGGTGCCATAAATGCCAACGGACAATGGCAACGATGAAAAGGAACAAAACTCGGAAAACTCCAATGAAGAATCCAAGGAGGAATCTGTACAGACCTCACATCTAGTCATCCCAGTACTTTTGGTCAACCACCAACAACCGTCAAAGGTACATGTCTTAGAGGCATATATTGATAGCAGAGCGTTGGGAAATTATATTGATCAAGATCTGGCTGCACGAATAGGCCTTCCTCTCCAGCAAAAGCTGATATTGGAAAACGTCACAGCAGTGTTTGGTTCTCAGTTGTCATCCGGACCAGTGACGCAACATACTGAAAAAGTCATGCTGATGTGTTAGGATGGTCATCGGGAAGACATCTCTTTTGATCTCATAGGAGCTCCCCAGTTCCAGATGATCTTAGGAATGGCTTGGCTGGAAACCCAAAACCCTAGGATCGACTGGTGAAAACGAGTGCTGACCTTCCCTCAAGAATGTGCTAACATCTGCTACCACCGAAATGTGAAGAGCCTGGATCTGAAGGTAAAATTTATCCTGGGGCTCTCTGGTTCCCTACCCCCTGAATACCTGGATTACCAGGATGTGTTCCAGAAGGAGCAAGCGAACACACTGCCCCCACACAGACCTTACGACTGCCAGATTGATCTGTTGTCCAGAGCACAAATTCACTGCAGTCAAATTTACGCAGCAAGAAAACCAGCATCTGAGATATTATCTGGATCAATACCTAGCTAACGGCTTCATACGTCCGTCTAAGTCCCCTGCCTCCATGGCTCTTTTTTTCGTACCAAAGAAAGAGGGCGACCTAAGAACTTGTATAGATTATAGAGCGTTTAATCAAATCACGGTAAAGAACAGATACCCTCTGCCACTCATCCCGGAGCTTCTCGACCAGGTAAAGAATGCTCAAATTTACACTAAACTGGACCTACGAGGAACCTATCACCTTGTGAGAGTTAAAAAGGGGGACGAGTGGAAGACGGCATTCCGAACCAAATATGGGCTTTTCGAGTATCAGGTCATGCCTTTTGGACTATGTAATGCCCTGGCGGTGTTCCAATTCTTTATGAACGATGTGCTTCACAAATGATTGGATGTTTGCGCACTCGTCTACATTGATGATATTCTTATTTATTCAGCATCCAAGGAGGACCACGTCGGCCATGTAAGAGCAGTTTTGGAAAATACTCAACAGCATCGGCTGTTTGCCAAATTAGAAAAGTGTTTCTTCCATGTTATGGAAGTTGAATTCGTGGGCTTCATGCTCACACCAGGAGGGGTACACATGGACACACGCAAGGTGGATGCTATCCTTCAATGGCCATCACCAATATCCACAAAAGGAGTACGGAACGTGCTCGGATTTGCCAATTTTACCGTTGGTTCATTCAAAGGTTTTCGCAAATAGTTCATCCAATAACCTCGCTACTGAGAAAAAATAAGAAATTCTTCTGGTCCCCCAAAGCAGAGAACACCTTTCAGGAGCTGAAACTTTCCTTCACCACAGCACCAGTTCTTCGACACCCTCGACCAGACCTGCCATACATGGTCGAAACAGACACCTCCAACGTAGCCATGGGAGCGCTATTATCGCAAAAGGACCCTGACACAGGGCAATTACATCCCATAGCATTTTGGTCCTGTAAGTTTTCTGTGCCAGAATTGAACTATGCAATCACTGACAAGGAACTACTAGCGATTAAGCGATCCTTCAAAACATGGAGAACCTATCTTCTGGGAGCAAGACACACGGTCACAGTTATCACAGATCACCATAATCTACAGTACTTGAAGACTGCCAAGGCCCAATCCTCAAGCCAGCTTTGCTGGGCTCTCTTCTTTGCCAAATACGATTTTGTCATTACTTACAGATCAGGAGTACGCAATGGGAAAGCAGACGTTCTATCACGCATGGGTGAGGACAAGGAAGCTTTCACCACATCTAAGCCCATGGCCACCATTCCTGAAGAACGGATCCAGAACCAAATCGCTGCAACCGCCTGTTTGGATGACTTGAAAACCGATCTCCAATCGCGGATGAACCAAACAGCACAACAGGAGTGGCTAGCTAGAGAAGACCGATATACCATCAAAAATGATCAACCTATTTTCAAGGGAGAATATATATTCTGGACAAAAAATTGCAAGACCAGATAATAGAAAATTACCATGAATCATTAGTGGAAGGACACCCAAGGATTGCCAAGACTCGAGCTAAAATACAAAAGGGCTATTGGTGGCCTACCTGGAGGAAAGACATTGCCCAATTCATTGCGACCTGTGGTGTCTGCGCGCAACACAAATCTCAGAAGTTAAGTCCAGCAGGGTTACGACATCCCTTGACTGTACCCCCAGCACCATGGCCTACCCACGCTATGAACATTATTACCGATCTTCCTCCCTGCAACGGGTTTAACACAATCCTGATTATTGTAGACTTATTCTCCAAGATGGCCCATTTTATTCCATCAAAGGGGCTTCCCACTACTTCTGCCCTTGCCACCGTATTTTTTGAGAAAATTGTCAAGTTACACGGTTTTCCATAGGTATTGGTCTCAGATTGTGGAACACAATTCATCTCAGCACTCTGGAGGTGTTTCAAAATAGACAAGATTGATCTCCGGCTATCCACGAGTCATCATCCCCATACCGATGGCCAAACCGAACAAACCAACCAGACACTGGAGCAATACCTGAGGTGTATGTTACAACAAACTAAAGAGTCCTGGAAAAACATCCTTTGGTTGACCGAATTCACCTACAATAATTCTATCTACACTAGCACCGGACAGACCCCATTCTACACAGTGCACGGTCGACATCCTCGAACGTCCACTTTTGATTCACTTGACGAATTAGAAATGCCAGCAGTTACAACCTTGCACAAAACAATCACTCAAACCCTTAAAGAAGCAGTTGAAAATCTGACCACAGCCAAAGAACAACAGAAAAAATTTGCAGATCGACACCAAAGAGAGGCTCCACATTATCAGGTCGGGGATAAAGTTTGGTTGGCATCCAAGAACATTCCCTTGAAAGGACCACGAGCCTTCCACCCCAGGTACCTAGGGCCTTATCCCATCAAACCCATAATTAACCCTGCTGCCATGAAATTAGGTTTACCATCTAATATGCGGATCCATCCGGTGTTCCATGTTTCTCTCTTGAAACCGATGAAACCAGGTACTCGGATTGAGACACCACCCGAGCCCGACATCATAGAAGGAGAACCGGAATACGAGGTCAAGTCTATTCTGGATTCCAAGATAGTACGATCTAAACTGTACTACCTTATAGAATGGAAAGGTTATGGACCTCGCGACCGTACATGGGAACCCAGTGACTACGTCCATGCTCCACATCTAATCAGACAATTCCATCGCAACAACCCCTCCAAGCCAGGACAAGGAGGAAGAGCATGCGTGAAACGGGCATTGACGGGGAGTGCTGTCATGGCCACTGGGCAAGGACCACAAGCTCCACTACATAAAAGGTCCAGTTGGACCCAGTCCTGGCACCTTTGGCACCAGGGTCATGAGAAAGTGTGCTCTGCACACTTTATTCTGATGCACGTGCCTTTTTTTCTCTGCAGGACCTCCACGTGCCTCCAGGTCGGGCGTCACCATAGGAACTAATTGGGCTGCATGTGCAGCATCCTCTAGGAGTGACAGGGTGGGACCATGAGTCAGAACAAATCGGCGTGACCGGGACCATGCTATTTAAGCCTGCCCCACCCGCAGGCAGGCGCTTTGCGTTAGTCTGCTTACAGCAGTGTGACGCTCACCGCCGCCTGAAGCGCATCCTTACCTGATTCCAGCAGTTTACCTGATTCCAGCAGCTTATCTGATTCCAGCAGCAACCGCAGTCAGAGCGCATCCTTACCTGACCCCAGCAGCAACCACAGTCGGAGCGCATCTTTACCTGATCCCAGCAGCAACCAGAGTAGGAGTGCATCCTTACCTGATTCCAGCAGCAACCGCAGTCAGAGCACATCCTTACCTGATTCCAACAGCAACCTCAGTTGAAACGCATCCTTAGCTGATTCCAGCAGCAACCGCAGTCAGAGTGTATCCTTACCTTATTCCGGCTCCCAGCCACAACACTACTCGGGAGTCCACTTTCGGCCAGCTTCATCGTGGATCCAGGCATCCTTCATCTCCATCTGCTGGCAGATCTCCGGATAACAGCATTCCAGTCTGACTTCGCCAGGCCATCCCTGCAGGAGAAAATGTCAAAATAAGGTTAGAAAAACTATAAAGACATTACGCTAGGGTCGCTCTCAAACCAATCCTCGCTCTTGACCTAAGAACCAAACTTACCACCTATTGGGACATCGTGAACTCCCTTTTTCTCCATTGGGGCTCGCTTCTTGCACCGCAACTACTGCTGGGCCTCATATCACCTTTTGGGGAAAAGGAAAGACATTACAAGAGATACGGACAATAATCAAGGGAAGAGACATTACAAAAGGATACGGACAATAATCATTATCAAAGGATACTTACCTTTGAAGTGGTTCAGCCACAGCTGGTCTGGGCTGCCACGCACATGGACCAGTGAAGAAACTCGGTCTATCTAAAAGCTCCCCTGCAGTGAGAAGCAGGACAGAGAGCTCGCCATCATAATTAAACAGGTGAGACTATATGGGTGGGCGCATGCTCACCACATTCTGGGAAGAAGGGTTTGAAGGAGACCACAGTCATATCACAGCATTCTCACGGCCTCTCGTATTCTCGCAGCGGCAGTATTAACATCCAGCGCAGTCCACAACACAGGAGCAGGGGAAGAAGCCTGACCCAGGGGAGGCAGTTCCAGGCAGGGCTGCAACCGTGCCCCAACGTCCCCGCAGAGACCAGGTGAGCGTAACAGTAACTTGATATGTAACCATTCAACCATAGGGTGAGGCCAAGAGCAATTATTCACAGTTTTTGATTCTACACGTTCCCTTTGTTTAAAATACTATTCAGCTTCCCTCTAAGAAGAACATTGACTTGGAAAAGGTCTATTCAATTTTAGCATACCGCAGAGGGAATTAACGTCCATAGGGTCAACAGTTTTGTGACCAAATACATTGTTTTTAACAACTTGTTCAACTCATAACAACAAAATTGGATTTACATCCATTCCTATCTAGATGATCTAGCATAGAGATAAACACACCTATCTCTGTTATGTCGGGGCGAAAAAAGTTTTGTAAAAATGTGTTTATAAATATTTTTTTTTCGGTCCTATAATTTAATGTATACCAGAATGAATGTAAATCAGAAGAAAATGGGGAAAATAGGCATATTTAACCAATTGAAGAGTAACACGAATAATAAACACAATCATTCTGTCACCCGTACCAAACATAGCACACTTTGTTTACATCATGACATCATCACGCCGCAATTACGCGATGACATCAATAAAAACCGCTGCTATTTAAGTCGACCATTTTGTCCCAAGAAAACACACGGAAAACGTGAGAGAGGGACATCAGCCACTGAAGGCCTTACTGGGTAAGTTGAAGCTTGCAACAATAGTCCTTTTAGAATTGATCTTCTTACCTAGAAGTCGTTTTTTAAACTAAATCCCTGATCATTACTCTTTCAGTAATGAAACTTGATACCCTGTGGGCCACTTTGCTGAACTCTGAGATACAATCTGATTGCGCCTGATCACTTCACCTTTAACTGGATCAGCCCCCATACAAATGGTAAGGCTCTAATCATACTTACCCTTACCCTTTGTTTACTTTTGCTTTTTGACTAAGATATTAAAGTGTCTACTTTGTATAATTTTTCTCTAGGAACTCATTTGAAATAACCGGTTAAGATATCAAAATTCTGAAGGTCCCCTGGACCAGCTCTTCGAGTAATCACTATCATGAACAGATCGGCTATAAATTAGGTATGATATGTTCTTCATATCTACTGAATTTATTGTACAATCTTTTTTCATCTTTAAACACTAAATGTCTCTTTAATTCGACCCTAGAGGATCATATCCCTTTCTGAAACCAGACACATATTTACCTACCTGGAAGACCCTGAACATCATTTAGACACAAAACAACAGCCACTGCTAGTAGCCCAAAGGAACAGAAGATTACGGTGATAAGAATAAATATTCTATCACCACATTGAATAAAATACCTAATATTTCTTTTACTTACCATAACTATCCTTTTAGGCAGGATCTGAGTTAACAGAGCAAAATAAAGATATCCAGATAAGGCACGCTGAGCTGTATCCATTCCTAGATAGGGATCCACCAAGTAGACCACCCAGGTCAGTATAACATGACCTGGGTATAAAACATACCCTCTAAGTATAAAACATTTTTGTTACTACTCAAGGTAAAAATAGGGGACACTCCTAAGTACAGTAGAAATTGGTAATGTTTACAGACCCTTTAATTACGAGAAAGACAAATTACTTCATGTGAACAAATTCCTTTGCTAATATAAATAGATTTCAAGGATAAGTGAAAGGATGGATTTAAAGAAATGTACTTAACATGATCTAAGTTTCGTTTGTTAGAATTATATATTTGAGTCATGTGGATTATAAAATAAGTAATGATATGTTTTGAAATGTCTCTTTAGATACTTTATGAATGTATAAATTGCCCCTGAAGAAGAGAGCATTGTCGAAACGTGTTGGGCCCCATGAATATTAAAGCACAATGGAAAACCTTAAGGAATCATCTTTTTTTGTTGTATAATTTGAAATAACATTTTTTTTTTTTATTGATTATTGTAAAGTTGAAGAATTGTAGAAGGTAAACGTATTGATATACTCCAAACTGTTTGGCTCAGTTAGAAAGTGTGCAGGGGACGGGAGTTCCTCTATTAGGTACTTATTGTTGTTTTCAAATGTTTTACAACCATATGCCAGGGTTGACTGTTATCTCCCCTGCACCTTAAATTCCTACAAAGCATACTTGCCACAAACTACATCTAATTTTCTCTCTAAATATTACCACTAAAGATAGGAGTGCACAGTGAATAAAATTGTTTGGATTACCGGTAGAAGCATTTGGCTTCTCCTCTACATAAGTCATAGATGCCTTTCTTCGAGAACGAACATGGCTAAATGTCCTGTTCTTTGGGACAATACCCACTCGAGAGTCCACAGTCACACTTTAGCTCACTGTACCTTTCACAGAAGGGAAATATCCATTTGTATATCGGTCTTTATCCCACCCACATGGGCAGTCCAGCATCAAAATGCTGTGGCAATTCTCTTCTGAACAAGTGCACCAACAGCAACCCCAGACACGTGTTTCATTCTTATTGGGCCTCATCAGTGAGGTGGAGCTGTGCCACTCTGAGCACAGTGAGCAAGGGGTCCACATCTGGATGGCCCTAGGAAATGCAGGGTGACTAAATCTAAGTCTGTTAAACAATAAAAAAATATAGTCATAGGCGCCCCTCTGCGAGAACAAACATGGCTAAATGACTTGTTCTTTGGGAAGGTACCCACTGGAGATTCCTCAGCCACACTTTAGCTCACTTTAGCTTTCACAGAAGGAAAATACCCATTTGCATATCAGTCTTTGTCCCGCCCACATGGACAGTCCATGGGAACGAAACACCACACTATGCACAAAACCACAAAGAAAAGCAACATTTCTTTCACAGACAGAAGTGTGATGCTGATTTTGCAGAACAGGTCGAAGTAGATTCCAGTGCAAATCCCACACTTTTCGCTTTGCAGGCGGAAATTCTGCTCACCCCTACTCATTGACCCTCACTGGTGAACCTGGTTAGGAGGTGCACATAACAGGGGCAAGAAGAGACGTGATATAAAATCCAAAGGTCGTCCAGGTGAGATGTGGCCATTTGTTGCAGAGAGAAGGCTAGAGGCAAAGGGGGCCCACTGTAAATTAGTTGACTGCTGGAAATGGCTGGAGGCAGGGGAAAGCTCTGGGTGGAAAGGTAAAGGGAGTACCCAAAGAGGTGGGCAGAGTTTGGGAAGAGAAGAAGAGTGGTAAAGGGACTTAGGGGAAGCAGCTGACCCACGGTGCATACAAGGAGATTGGCAGGAGGGGTGAGGAGAAGGAGGCTCGACGAAATAGGAAAGAGATTAATAGCGAGAGTGAGGAAGCAAATGAGGATGAGAAAGACAATCAAGGAAGTTAGAAGGGAGTTGGCATAAATCCCAATAAGGAAGACAAGAGAAGTTGTAAGAAAGTTGAAGAAGAGAACATCAGGGAAGTGATTAATAAAGAAGACCAAGAGAGATGTGTCCGTTGTGAGCAAGAAGGGAGTGCAAACTCTAAGAAGGAGGTGAAGTGAAAGGAAAGAAGGAAGGTGGATATGTCTACAGTACAGGAGGTGAAGAGAGGCCGTGTCAGAAAAGAACCTATAGGCACAAGAGCATTGTGGATCGTCAAGAAAGGAGATGAAGGTAGGAGTTCAAGAAACTGAGTCATACCCATTGCTCCAGAGGGAAGTGAATCAGAGGTAGAGGAAGACCTCAGATTTGTAGGCAGAAACCTATAGGAGAACCACCTCGAGAATAGAAAGGAAATAGCAAGTGAGATGCAGAGAAGTTCCTTAGGAATGAGAATGTCATGGGCAATTGAGGAGGACAAGGAGCATTGGTTGTCGTGGCACAGATTCAGTGCCTATGGGAAAAGGGGAGTGAATAAACCAGGGAAGTTGAAGCTAGGATATACATTTCATGGTGGCTCCTTCAGGGATTCCATAGCTACCTAGAGCATCATCGTCAAACCCTAAGATTCCTAGTGTACAGGTGCCCGTGGGGCTCGAGGACTCTTTGAAAAGTGTTTCTCTAAAAGAGGTGAAGATTTTGATGACCCAACTTCTTGAAAGAAGGAGACAAAAGTGAAGTGTCACGGACACATAAAGAACTGGACTGTGTTTAACTCCAAGCTTGCAGTCTATACTGGAAAGAGATTTGGACAAGGGAACCCCTTCAGGAACAGAGTTAGGAATACTTGGAATTTTAATTTATTGAGCTTGGGGGGACAACAAATCAACTGCCAGTGTGGCGAGGTGTTGCAAAACCCTATTGGAGGAAACCCCAAATAGGAGCTCTCTTGGTTGTTAGGGAGAGTGGGGGTAAACATCTCCAGGTTTAGAAGAGGAGAATCCATTCTGTCACTGTTGGAGAACAGTGTTCTTAGTTGTGTTTATTTCTTTATCTTATTCCAATTCTGTAAAAACCCAATAAACCCTACTGAAAATATTATTCTGTGTTTCACTTTTTGTGATTCTTTTCAGCTTCACAGCTTTATTTGGGCATTAAAGACTTGAGCTAGTTTCGTCTTTAGGTAAACTGACCTAAGTGTTATAGAATCTAAATGGAAATATCCTGAACAATACCCTTTTGTGAGATCATGGGGTAGGTTACCTCTGATCAGAGTTGGCATAATACACAGGAGATGATGGGGTGACATTTTTATTTACTATATTTTGTGTTGGGACCATTCCAAGATGGCTGAAATCTTTTTCAATGGGATTAGCCAGACAATGTGACATTATAGATCACATTACGTGGCGCCTTCTTGGATATTAAATGTCGAGCTCAGGCAGAGGACTGGATTTCCAGTCACTACCCCACTGTTCATAAACATCAGAGAAAGGTAAGAGATATTGGCTAATGGAAGCCAAAAAGTACTTACTTTATACAACACCATACACACTATTGTTTTTGGGTGTTAGATGTTGTTGGCAACTACTTGGAGGTATTCACTTGAGAAATATCCTCGATTGGAATGGTGCGCTTGATATTGAACACATCCCCATTGAAGAGGTAAGCGCTTTATGGTAGAGAATAACAAAGTCATATGTGTCATAAGGTATAAATAAGGTATACATACGGCATATTGTATATTGTATATTAAGTATTGTATATTAAGTATCTTTCTGCAGGTGGTTGAAAGGATTTTGGAGATGTAAAACGCTGAGTCAGCTGTTGTAAATGTTTGGAGGCAGAAGTATACATAATCCATAGGTTCTGCCCCGCACCCAAGGTCGGACCTGGCGGGCATACCAGCAAATGCGAGCAGAACCTGACGGTAGCACCAGCACCGTTATTAACGGTGCCTGTGCTACTGTGCTCCCCATTCCCATATGAGCCCCTAATGGGGCTCAAATGGGAATGGGGACTAAGAATTACTGGCACCTGGCAATGGGTAATTACTGGGTCTGGCAGGGTTGGAATACTCCAGTAATTGCCCATTGCCGGGTGCCGGTATTTTCACGAGTTTAGCCACTGCCAAACCCGTAATGAGGCCCATAGAGACAATCTGAGCTGAATATGGCAAAAGTGGTCTACCTGACATTGTAACATGAAAAGGCGCACACCATAGACACAGGGTAAATATGCACTCCACCTGAAAAACACGTACACTAGGTCCAATGTGCATTTAGTCATGAAAAATATTAACATAGCAACCACAAGACATGAAGAAGATAACAGAACCAATGTAAAAACTGAATGAAACACAAACGACACGCGAGTATGGATCACTACCATAGAAACTAGAGTCCACTAGGACAGCCATCTTCTTTAAAATGGATGCTGCAGCATGCTTTTAAATAGACAAAAGCCTCGAGACCTTCACAGAATTCACAAGGCTAAATCCACAGAAATACAGAGTTTAGCTGATCTCGTGAAGCAGTTAGCAGTTAGTGCCAAGGCCAGAAGGAGATAGGTTGGATGGAAACAGCGGATCAAAGACACAAGAAAGTCATTCCCAGGACATAGGTAGGATACTCCCCAATTGACTGAAGCCTACAAGAGCACAACCAACCCTTGTTAGTCAGAGGCCACGGCAAAGCGAGCAAAACAGACTCCATGAAGCATAACTCAACAGAGTCCCCAAAGGCAGCAGAAAACATGGCACACACTTAATCATAGCTAAATTCCCAATAAATAGGAGGTAATTCCACTTCATACATGATCCTCTAGCATGTGGCTCGTAATTGAAGACACTGGCTATTCATTAGGTGCCAGCAGAAGATAGGACACCTGTGGTACTCCCTAAAAGGACACACAGACATAAGGTCAAGAACATAGAGATTGCTGAGCTCATTATCTAAGGAATAAGGGATGGTAATTTCTTAAATAAATAGAAGACCGTTCATGGGTGTATCTCCCCTACTACCTGTCTGGCGTATATATTGATGACCTATCAAATGTCCATGGTTGGTTAGCAAGAAGCCAAACAATCGAATCCCTTAGTGTCATGCCACCCACCATGTAGTATGCCAGCCAATTAGGTGCCTTACAAGTGATGTTCTCATGAGGAGCCATCAGATATTTACCCAATGAACTGTGTAACCCTTATATTATCCATATGTAAGCATATCCCTTAACCAATCCCCATTCCATGTAGGTTTTGTAAAATTGTGACGAGGTATGACGCAATGAATGACACGTCAGAGGTATTTAAAATGTTGTTTTGTTTGAATTTGGTGACAGTCTCCAGATTTGAATGTTTACATGCTGTCCCTGCTGTATTTGGATGACAATAAAGTTGAGCTTTGATGTGCACCTTCTCTACTCCACCATTGAGTTTGGCTTGGAGTAATTTCAGTACCTCTGGCATACCTGGGACTTTGGGCCCCGCTCAACAAAAAAGTTAGTTACTTCTTTAGTATAAGTCATAGTATTGACTATGTGCGATTAGTGAGCTGGTTTAGTAGTAGTGTTCATTTCTTGTTTGTGAATTGTTTTTCTAGGAAGACAGTGGGCCTCATTACGAGTTTGGCGGCAGCCATGGAGCTATTAGCTCCATGGCTGCCAAACCGGGCTCCTTTACCGGGTTCCCAGAATGGGGAATTACCGGGCCATTCGGAGTTCGGAGGGCCCGGTAATTCCTCCCTCTGGGAACCCCGGCCCGGACCTTCCCCATTCCCATCTGAGCCCCCATAGGGCTCAATGGGAATGGGAGAGGGAGCTAACAATGGGCCGATTACGACCTCCCTTTGTTAGCTCCCTCTTCCCCTCGCGGGACCCGGTAAGGACGCCTGGTTTTACCAGGCGTCCTTACCGGGCCCCGCGAGGGGACCTCGTAATTTCGCGGAACGGGTTTAACGGGTCCGCCTCCATTAGCGGAGCCCGTTAACCCGTTCCGCGAAGGTCGTAATGAGGCCCAGTATGTTTGACCCCTGAAGAAGGATATGTTAGAACCAAAAAGTGTTGGAAAAATGGAAAGGAAGATTTCTTTGATTCCCATAAACAAGACTGTCAATGTAATGTACTAATGCATCGGCGTAAAGAGTGCATAAGAAATAAGAAGATCGATTGTCTACAAAAGAAAATCATATGGATTTGAGCATGCACGTTGTGAAAAAATCATGTGCATGTAGAGCTATAATCAATTGAATTAAGGATTTTTCCTTTGAAAAATAGATTTAGTCAAAAAAAAGCTTTTAAAAAAAGTAAATATATATATATATAGAGTGTGGTTTGGAATTATTTATTTACAAAAAAAAAAGTGGTTTAATACAAAAATAAAGAAAAGGCTAACACCCTAATAGAGAGCGCTTGGGTTTCGCATTAAGATTAATGTGTGTTGTGTGTTAATAATACAGCCTTGACATATTGGTCATGGGCCAGTTGGCCACATAAGTGCAGCAAAATGAAACATCATCACAACCTCCTTAAGCCCCTCTCGCACCTGCGGCACTGGTGCAGATGTTTGTGCACAGTGACAAACCCGGGGTCTTTTTCCGTAACTTCGAAAGAATTGCAGAAACAGACAAATGTGATAAAAGAATGCTGAATTCAATACATAGCCTCAATTTAATGAGAGACCTATAAAAAGCCTTAACGCAGTCAAGAAACTGAGATAAAGGTTGCCACAGGCCATTAAAAAAATATATAATAATTGGGGTGAGGAGATGTCGCCCATTCAGTAGCAACCAAGAGTGGTCTTAGCCCCAGCCCACAAAACCACCAGCTAGAGCATGCAGGCACAGAAGTCAAGCCTCCAAAGCAGAGAAGAAATGGGCTTACCATAAAGAGCGGCAGTGACAGTAGGGAAACCAGGGGCACATCAGTAAGTCGAGCGGGAGGGAGAGCACCGCAGCAAGAGGAGGCAGAGGCAGGTACGTTTCTATGGCACCACTGCAGGAAGCATGACCCACGGAATATCATGACATGGTAAGGTGACTCTTTCTGAAGTGACTCAAACCGAGAGAATCTCAAGAGAAGTAGCTACAATAGGAAAGGGAAGCTGAGGGAGACACAAGAAGTGCCACTTAGGAACATGATCATTGAAGATTTTTGAGGAGGAGTAAGAGGTTGTGGTTTTGGCAAACAGACCCAGTGTCAGGAAGAAAAGGATAGTAACCCAACCAGGGAAGTTGATGTTGCCATATCCATTACCTGGGTGCACCTTTGGGGATTCCCCTAACCGCCCAAGCCCCAGTTCCATGACCTCGTGTACAGGTGTAAATGGGCAAGGGGGACTCTATGAGAGGCGTTCCTCTACACCTTAATGACCCAATTTCTCTGAAGCAGGTGCCAAGTGAAAAGTGTCAGGGACACATAACAACCCAAACAAGCATTGGCAATGGCAACAGTTGGCTTTGCTAATGATTGTTTTTAACAAGACTTCAGTGAAGAACACGCATGCAGCTTATGAATCAGGTGACTAAAGGCAGACTTGGTTAAATACATTTGTATTACACCAGTAACTCATGTATAGCACCAATTAAACCATTAACTCTCAGAAGACTGCTTTGAAAAAACCCTGGCAGGCACTTCGAGTTCAACTTTTGATTTTAAGTCTTGATAAAGTTAGCTCAAAGAGATCCCAGGAGAGTGCGTTTTGGTTGGGGAGAGGCAAGAAGTGGGTGGGAATTGCCATAGGGATTAGCATGACCATGGCAGTCAATGAGTGGGTAAATATCCAAGAAACACCTACAAGCATTCTGATCCTCCTCATATGCCATCTCTCCCAAGTTGTACTCCAATGCATTGGTTTTGGCTTATATCCAAAACTAAAAATGGGCTACACGCTTTAGAGTTAAAGGCCCAGAACTACCTCTGGGTGAAT
The DNA here is from genome assembly GCF_040938575.1 of Ambystoma mexicanum. Lineage (NCBI taxonomy): Eukaryota > Metazoa > Chordata > Amphibia > Caudata > Ambystomatidae > Ambystoma > Ambystoma mexicanum. Next base: position 608,311,820 of record NC_090924.1, read on the forward strand.
AAATTAGTCCAAACTCTGAATCACACACATTTTCACTGTATTCAGAATTCACAGAGTTCTCCACATTTTTAAGAGATTCGGGTGGAGGATAAGCTCATGCTGATGAAATGTTGCTGTAAACAGTGGGCAGGAGCGGTCAGATATGTTCCTGCCAGCACATATTCAAGGCATATAACATTTAGACTTAATGGAAAGGATAAGAACCTTTTCTGCCAGGGATATCCAAAAAAACAAAGTGTTAAATTGACTAATGACTAACTTGCATGTGTGGCTGTTTCTTTAATAATACTCCTATGTTACATGTTTTCCCCAGGTAAAGAGCTTATAACAGGCCAATACTATCCAACTAAATTGTATTTATTCAAGCAACGTCAGAGAGGTGAGCACCTGCATTATGAATGTTTGACATATGATTCTGGCTCATCCCTCATCATGGCTTTATCAAGATTATTGACTTGCAGCCATGGGCTCGCCCTATTATAAAATAATTGTCCTCAGTGGTCTACATGGATGCAAACTCGGCATGAGGAAACTTCATTCCCATCTAATGCATGACGTACTTCAGCCATATAGTCTTTTCAGAGGTCCATGTCTGTTATGAATTACCTGTATTGTCACATTATAAACCTCAGCAATACTCAATGACTTGACCTGCGACCAATGAAAAGCAGACCCAGGCTTCTCTGACATGTGACTGGCTTTACTAATTTTATCATCTTCAGAATGATGAAAGGCTGAGCTGTTAATGCCTAACTTCAGACCTGGGAACTGCAGGATTCATATATATATTTGCAGAAGGTAAGGTGCATTTGCCTACTGAAAAATCTTACGGCAGAGTTTAGTTTACTCTAGCTACCCCCTATACATCATTAACCCCACCTCTTCACCACCCCAACCTTTCCCGCCCTTCGTCAATCTGAACCTGCCGGAGCATCTGCCAGATGTCCTGAAGTTATGTGGCTCTTATAAGAGATTTGAGAAGATTTGGACTGAATCTCACTTGGAGACTCACAAGAACCAGTGGATCATGTTTGAGAAAAGATACCCTGGTCTACCCAGAATTGTGGAGCCATTGGAAGCCAACCGAACCAAGTCATCCGTAGTCAGTCATGACATCAGCATATGGTTAAACATTGGTATTGAAACATAATTCATTAATAGCAGTAACCGGCCTAAGCCGTTTAAACCCTAACTCTTGATTTGCACATGGCTCGCATGAATATTCCCCTTGATATGAGGAAGGCTGGATTAATGATTTCTCTTTGAGTTAGTGACGCTATCTCATTCCCCAGGGCACTGTTCCATTGAAATTTTCCAATCTGCAAAACTCAACTTCAGCACATAATTGAAACTCCTGAATAGCCTAACGCACTAGCTTACTCTGTGTTTTACTACTGACCAAAATAAATAACGAAACTCCTTCTGTCACGATTGCATGCATCAGGCTACTATCTGCGATACTTATCAGACCATAAAATCTCATGGCTATTTTCTACAGCTGTACTGGCCGTGAAGGTTATGAAGTTACTTATTCACCTATTCTCTGCCTCCTAAAACATCAAAAAACCAGTTTCAAAGTTTTGTTTGCGAAACAGCCCTCGACTACCGCGTTTCAGATTCATCTGTGATATTCATGAATTCCCCATGTATTTGTTTTATTGTACATGTATGCTTTTTACATTTGGTGGGTTTATTTATCTTTCAGCACGTGTGCAAGCTAATATGCATGAATTTCTAGACCAACAGGAACACTAAAGTAACATATCTCATCCATAATTAACAACAATTTAATACCTATGAAATTGCAACATGGTGCCCAGCTCGTCGCCACCCCCAGTTAGCAATATGGTGGGTGCAACATGAATGCCTCGTAATCACGGGGACCTTCACTGACCACCACAACACTTCCTGGCTTAAATGATTTACTCCTAGCTGTTGCCATGAGGTAAACATTATCAGCATTTGTTGGTTGATTTTGCCCCCTTAATCAGGGAACATTTACTGCATGTGGTACTCTGGGATATGGTTAATACTTCAGGATTCCTTAATTGGAAGGGTGGTAAAAACAGCTAGTGTTTGAGATACCACCCTGTGTTTACTGTCACCACCAACCCTACAATGGGGGCCAAAGTCTCATCAAATTGTTAAACTAAGCCCAGCTCTTTTCTTCTGTGTTTTATTGTCTCCCCATCAGCACAAGTGAAAGAAAAGGAGTACATGTGTTACCTCCATCCATTGACCCACAAAGGATTTTATTTGCAGATTATATAGTGTTGTGTATTGCTATGATGTATGTATTTTTATAAAAATGCGGACGTTTATCTCCATTGCCCTCTTAGGAGGGATGAGCTAATGCCTGTCTTGTTGTCACTCTTTGAACACTTTTGGTGAATTGATTGCATTTTCGTTCATTATTTTAGCATCAGTCGATGACAAGGGAGATCTGTCCTGCATGCCTCAAACCAATATATTCCATGGAGCGCCTTGTCCTAGATAGAGCCGTTTTACATCAAACATGCTTCCTATGCAAGCACTGCCACAAGAAGCTGAGGTAAGAAAATGAATGTGAAAACCTTGATGGGCAGGCCAAGCAATGTCAAATGACTTAGGGCTCCCATTCTGCACATAGGCCTGGAGTGCGACTTCCTAGCACTTTGTGTTGTGCAAAGTTCTGCTTCTTGACGACTCACTATTAGGTACGAGTTCCATAGCATGTGTGGCCTGAGGAGGTATTCATTAAAGGCACCCTGGCTCCATCTTGAGGAATATGGAGCTACACAATGTTTGGTTTCCATGGCGTTGTATGACTAGTCACTGAACTAACCTAACATATCTGCCCCTCATCAAGCAAGGTTGGAAGTATATTGGCTATTCCTGACTTCAAGGGTATATGGGATCATAGAGCTATATTTGAAGGGTTGCCCAAGATCAATTTTGAGTTTCATAAGATTTCCTTCAACTTTGCGAGGCTTCCCATATGACACAGTGACCATCAACCATTAGCTATAAATTGCTGCCTACAGATAATGTCTCCTTATTGCTCCAGGCACAGGCTGGATAGATCGGTGGATGTCCAGTTAATACCAAGTGAAAGTACGAAAAACATGAGAGTAGCTGTGTGGTTAGGGATATTGTTAACAAAGCAACTATTGCGTGCCCCGCACCATGTACTCGACATATTGTCACACATTATTTATTTATTTATTAACATTTATAAAAGTGCCCAGTAGCCCTTAGGCATCGTGGCGCTGTTACAGAGAGACTTGCTGGTTACAGGGAAAGTGGTGTGCTTAGTGGTTACGCACGTTGACCTAGCTCATATGAAAAAAAGGCTCATAAAAAATAGTGTTCACGGTCCACTTGGGCAATTTGTTGAGTTGGCTTTCAAAACAAATATGAAGCTCAGCATAATCATTCTGGGGCAGTAATATTTTTCCTCAGCTGTTTTTTTGTCATACGCCCTGTGAGAAATGATTGTACCTGTATGTCAGCCAAAATATCATGTGTGACCTCATGAGCAGTGGATAGCGGGGGAAGTAGGATGAATTACGGTTGCTTTCCTAACCATACATTCGGAGTGCCTGTGGATTTTAAGTGTTTCGTTGCAACCACAACAACATTTCACCAAGTAGCTTTTTAAATTTCAAATGTGTTTTAATACAAAAGGTTACACCGACGGTTATTAAATAAGTGTTTTATTTTACTTGTTTTAATGTCATGTCAACAGTGCCCTCTTGTACTTTTCTAAAAGCTATTGTTTCAGCCAGAGAGATTGGAGAATTAGAGCTCAGCTTTGAGACTCCTCTTACTTTCCCCGTGTGCTCATCACTTAGGCGTGACCCCTCATTTACACCAAAAGTGGTATATATGTTCCACCTGTCTCTGCAAATGATCAACCTTCCTGAGTGTCTGTCTTGAGAAGAGGAGAAGAGATGAGGCCACGGCCTGCTTGGATGTAAGAGTAGCCCTTAAGACTTAACTTGAAATAACAGCTTCCTTCTGAAGGTCCATCAGTCTATTTGTGACATTTGGTGCCTCGGTAGGGGCTGTGGGGGCTGTGACAATTCTACACTATCTCTCTGCAGATATCTCTAGTAGTCTACTGTATTACTCCCTGAGGGGGTTGTAGTGCTCAGCAGGAGCCTCATTCAATGACCAGAAGCTGCTGTCTTCAGACAGAATTCCCCATTCATGCGCAATGGCCCCTTTGGGTAGGTTCACTGTGCCTGGGCTCTCTGGATAGTGTCAGCTGGGCATGGCCAACGGCTGTTCCCCAGGAAAAGTGCCCTATCATGCCTAGTGGGCTAAGTGGGTATTTATGCTCTTCCCAGGGCTTTAGGCTCATTGTTAACAGGACATGGCTGCAGATCATGCACAGTGGGCACTGTGGGTATGTTCATGAAAACATGTTAAATTCAGTAATACCTTCTGTAATGCAAACATTTGAAATTCACTTTGAAATCATTAGTTCACAGCATGTTATGGTTGACACACAAAATGTACAAACCACATAAATTGACCATTCATGGTTAGCAAAGCATCTATACCTCACCCCCATCATGCAATGGTCATGATGTCATACAGGGAATCAGAGAGGCATAATGGAAATAAGAGCTTACTGATAAAGTGTTTAACCTGGACCAGCTGGGTGGAGATAGAAAATGGAGGGCTAACACAGTGATGTTCCGCCTTGCAATAAGGCAGAATTTACCACCAGCAGTAGATACCTCCAACCCTGTAAAGTGACGGATGGTAAAACAGGCAGTATTTGCCAATGCAGACTGATCATTGCTGTCACAGGCAATCAGGACCAAAAATGTCTGTGTCTACTATTGAAGAGCTCCCACATAGGGCCTCCAAGCAGTACCATCACAATCTTTACAAACTGTTAAAAATAAGTAGCATGAATGTTTATTGCCACATCCTACAGATATGGAATACCAGGAAAGGTTAAAATAAAAAATAATATTTAAGTTTCTCTTGTACTGTATTATCGGTTATTTGGTCCTGTCACCAGATGACGCTCCATTTGGACAATGGAATGATGTGTAAAATTGACTGAGTATTTGTCTGGGCATGGTACCGGAAACCAAGCAATAATCTACTGCACAGACAGTTTCCATCCATCAAATACCTTCAAACGTCTACAATATAGTCAGTTTCTCTGGGTTTCGTGAATTGTAAAGGATGAAATGGAATGCACAAGATTACTTAATGAAATGGCAAAGAGATTCAAACAGAGGGGTACCAAGATGAAGGAATCAGGAGTTCACTACTTAAGACTGACAACATCAGCTGAAAGACCATATTAGAGAAAGAAAAAAGTACTTTACAACCACCTCTGATACATGTAAAATAAATATTCGACACACAGCAATATGATTAAAAAGATAGTATAAAAACATTTGCACTTCCTATCGGAAGATAGAACTTGGTAAACCTCTACACCACACCACCAGTGTTTGCTTATGCATGCAGTAAAAACATGAAGGGCATGTTGGAAGTGACACAAGGAAACTCCCTGAGAAACCTAGGAAACGTGGAACATACTAATGCCTAAATTGCACCAATTCCAATATGGTACAAAAGGGAGATGTAGGATTTCATCCAAATAAAGGCACGAAAATATACCAGAAGAAATATGCAACATGTGATACCCCAATGTAATATACAGTGTCAAATGCCCTTGTGGCAAATACTACGTTGGTCAGACCATCAGATAAGCCAAAATACGTTGGAACGAACATCACTACAATATCCACCCAGGGAACTCGAAATCTCAAGTCGCACGACATTTCAAAGAGGCACAATAACACATCTCGCAAATGAAATTTCAGATATTGGAGACCATAGACAAAAAAGTGATACTAATATCAACATCACCAAACTTTTAAACCAAAAAAAGACGTACTGGATTGAAAAACGTAATTCCCTACATCCAGGGGGCATGAATGAAGAGTGCAACAATGCATGTTTCCTATAAACCAATTTATGTCCAGCAGACATGAATGTCACACTGTATAATGTCTCACACTATTCAGACAACAACAAAATGGTGATCATGATCAATAAAAAGAACCAGCACGTAAAGCAGTTGAATAAGAGGATCCACATCCCATTAAACTTCTTCATCCTTTCAAATGGCTAAGGAAAATAATTGAACTCAGCGGTTCCACTTACCAATATGGGAAGACTCAGCATGAACTTTTGACTCCACAGTTGTACCATGAACTCTGTGAAAAAACTTTCCAGGACAAAGTTTCTAATAATTTTTAAGAAAATGCAGAATCTCTGCATATGTGCTTCGAGTGAACTTACAGGATGTAGTATCCACTACACTTTTTTCGTAGTAAGTCTTTTTTCCAGTTTTTTCCATGTTCTACTATACTTTCATAAATCAAACCCAACCCAAAATGTCCACTGGCGACATTTTTAAATAAACTTTTTAATCAATTTAAATTGCAGTATTCATTTTTCTAACAAAAGAATGCAGCAGCCCTAAATAATAAACAAAGAATTTAGAGTGGAACTCCTCACAGGCCTGAGTTACCATACCCAGACAAATACTCAGTCAACATCCTACAGATATGCACACACCAAGGGTGCTTTTGAGATGAAATGCGAGGTGGGCAATTGCAGAATTCTTACCAATGTTACATTAATGATGTTCTCATTTAATCACATTAATTAGGTTTCCACTTTGGTAATATTAGCGCAGATTCAATAGAATATTTGATTCATGTGTGTGATGCCATGTACTTTTATACAGATCAACAGATCGGTGCTCTTTGCTGTAAGTTAATATTGTGTTATGTTGTTGTGTTTCAGTGTGTTTTAACTTGTAAAATTCAATCATCAGCTAATACTTATGGTTACCTGCCCAACTGTGAACAGGAGAAAACCTCCATAAAAATATGCAAATGCACAGCAGCCAACAGCATGGTCTGCTGCACTAAAAATAATATACAAAGCAAAGACAGGGCTAAAGTCGAGGGTACACGCAGTTGGACGTAGTCCCCACTCTTTTCAGTGGTGTCCTCCCACTTTTTTCAGAGGCACTTTTATATGCTAATTTCTTGTGATGCCACATTCAATTCGTATGTTATTGAGTCCCCCACTTTTTTTTAGGACTTCACCACAGTGTTTCGAGGCAAGCGGGCGATATACGAATATCAAGTAACATAACATGACATACTGTTTTAAACCTACAATTTCGAACAGATTCTAACTTTTTTTAATGTGTTAAAGAGTTAAACTTGCCTACAATTTGATTGCTACCAAAACACAAGCTCAGAAAATCATATGTAATTTATTGACGGAAGGAACATTTTCTTTCAAAATGTCTAATTATCATTTCTCTTTTTTAGCTTACATAACTACGCTGTATACAACGGGGGAATCTACTGCAAAGATCATCATGCACTTGTCACGAAAGCCGAAGAAAGCTGTGATGACGTCTTAAAATGGAAACAACTCAAACACCATCGCCTGAACAAACCTACTCTCTCAACTCTAGAACCGAACCTGAGGAGTCAACAACATCCAGAGAAGAACAAAGGTCACAAGGAGGAAAAGGCAGAGAGTGGCCGCAACATAGATGCGGCCTGTGACATTAGGGTTCCCAGTCAAATTAGGAGATTACAGAGCGAGATCGCTAGTCATCCAGACGTAGGAAGGAAGCTTAGAATTCACTGGCCCCCATTGCAAAATCCAAATAAAAACATACCATCGGACCACAATAGCATTGTGACAATTCGTTGGCCTCCTCTTAAAAGTGGGTCAACCCTACAGACTTACAAAGAGACGCCCATCAAACAAAACGTGACAAAGAAAAAAACACCAAATGGCACATCAATTGCCTGGAAGTCAAGGGAAAAGCAGAGGATATCTGTGACAAGTGTTTCCATTTCAAATCAAGATGGCAATACTTCAGCCTTGCATAGAAATGGAGAAGGAAAGAGAAAGCTTCAAGAGCTTACCCAGAAGTTAAAGTCGCATAATGGGAACGTACCAAAGCAAAAAGAAGGGCGCTATGGTAGAAAGATTGTTGAAAAGACCTCAACATTCCCACATACCAACACTATTCTGTCTACAGAACCCAAGGCACCAACAGCTTCGATTCCCAGTCATTTAAAGGTACTGAAAGTGACAAAAATAACTAATCCCAAACCTGTGACAGACGTCTTGAAAGGGTTAAGTCTATCCGCTATTGGAAACAACTCTTATGTTGAGCGTCAGGAGGTTCGGTCTCCATCTAGTGCTAATACTGTCATCCCATTAACCAAGCATGTGAAAGCGTCTGGCATTCAGGAATGGGATTCTAAACCAAATACGGGAGCTTCTCTGCCTAGCTCTCTTTTAGGCCCACAAGATTTGAAAGAGACAAGTGGAGAGAGAAGCAGTTCCACAGATGAGGCGTTAGTTGTAGAGGAAGAGGCTGAAATGTTTTCGGATCAAAACAGAGGTTGCAGGGAGCAAACTGGTCATATGGCACCACCATGCAATCCTGCGGACGTGCCTGACATCCTGAGTCTTAGCACAATGAAGGAGACTGTTGATACATGGCTTGAAGGCCCAATCGTAGATGACACCGATGTAGGCAACAAATACCCCACTCAGTCTGAAGCGAACGTCATATCTAGGGATCAACCATTGATTGCAGAAGAAAGTGGTGGAACACATAGTGAAAAACATTCAAATGGACTGGAGATTGGCAAGAACTGTGCGGACCACGTTTTTCAAGAAGCCACAAAGGAGAGAAAGCTTGCTGCCAGTTTAAATGACCAGAATTGCCAACCCAGTGGTGAGAAGGAGCCTTATTTTGTAGACATACATTCAACATATTCTGGTCAAACATCAAGCAATGAAGCCCTCCTTCAGAGTCAGTTGCTGACAGATTACAATATCATCCCTGAGATAAACAAAGAGTCAGCTGCAACTAAAAACCTATCAACCCTGGCAGAGGATTCAGCAGCCATAGGCAAGCCTATCTTTTCCCTCAGTGCTAGAGCTTTTCAGACACGCCAGTCAACGGAATTGATGGACGCTACCAACATTCAAAGGCCTCCATCTCAAGAGGATATCAAAATAAATGGCAATGCAATAAAAACATCAGGTGTCATTGACAATCCCAGCACGAAGGCCACACGAGCCCATCATCGGGAATCTGAAGACAAATGTGACATCACTAGTTTCACTCCACAAGTCACAGGGAGCAAAGGAGGGCATGCCGGGAAAGAACATTCCATTAGATCTACTGGTTTAGGCAAGAATCCTTTTTTCAGACTCTTTCCCGCAGATGCCAAAGCCGGAAAACTAAAAAAAGAAACAGCTTCAAAAAAGAAATTAGATGTGCCAAAATCCCAGTCTGCGCTGGGTAAAATATTTGGACTATCCACAGGTAATGTTATAAAAGAAGAAGAGCCCAAAGCAGAGGTCAATGAGGCACCACAAATGCCACCACAAGGAAGTTTTGGGATTGGTGATGGAACATCTCATACCGATATAGGTGTGGATGATATTATGCATACTGTAAGGACGCCCAAAGAGAGGGAGACTATGATCTCTCCGAAAAGTGGAAGGCAGGACCAAAATGAAAATATCAAAACAGATTGTCAAGAGATCCAATTAGATGAGCCATTTTTTAATATTGAAAGTCAGACAGATACATCTCTTAGTTTCAAAGACCTCTTTTCTTTAGAACCAAATGGAGTTGAGTGTAATACAATATCAACCAATTCGAATTGCACTGGGAACACTGGAAAGGGGTATGATACCAAACACATTCACGGCCGGGATGAATTCCTCAACAGTTGGCCAATCATCCATCAGTCTCCGCCGTGTTCAGAATCATCAGAGATAAAGAAATACCAAAATAATCCTGCTTCAGGTAGTCTGTCTTCAGAGCCAATGATTCATGAACTAGTTGTAATAATGGATGAAACAAAAAACATCCCTCATGAAAGTCAAAATACACCAGAGCTTCTGATTGAAGGGATGCATCAATTATCCGTTCAGAGTACAGAAACTTTAGTCCTTAATGATGCCTCACTGAATCAGTTGAGAAATGATGACCACCGAAAGGTAATGCTACACACCGAAATTAGAGATCTTTTAGAAGTTGAAGGGCCATTTTTCCCATCCACGTTAGTTAGAAATGTTCTCATGAATGATTTACATGATTCTGGCATAGATCAGGTGAGGATTCAACCCCACCCCAATGCAAATGTGTGCAGTATGCACTTAGGGGATCAAGACAGTCTGGACTCAATCCGATTCGACAGTGGAAGTCCACGGCAGGTCAATGACGTTCCTCCATTATTAGATTTAGCATCTGGCTCGGGCACACTGTGTGATATTGATGGTATCGATATTTTCCATAGTAAAGAATCAATGGAGCCTAGTAATGCACAGCTGCTTGTGCTGGATGAGCCAGAGGACCCATTTGGCTTAGGCCTCAGTTTTATGCACCACAATGTGGTTCATGCTAGAACAGCTGTAGAGAATGTGGAAGGCATGTCTCAGCCGACATCGTTGTCTGACACATCTGAGAATGTGGCAGAGGGCACACATGCCAACTTAAGTCCAGTTGCCGTAACCTCAGTATTGAGAGATGGTTTAACCATCCTAGAGGAGTCCTGAAAGCAGACAAGCACCTACAGTGATGTTATATTTCTTGTCTTCCATCCTCTCTGTTAAACCTGGGCTGCAGGTGAATAAAATGGCTTTTACTGGAGGAATTGTAGCCATTGTAGCAGTAGGAGTATCGAAGTACCTAAATAGTTTTCAGCAGAGCAATGCTTCTGGGACGATGGTAGGGCAGAGCCAGTGACCTGTCAGGCCTTGTCAGACTTTGCCCCAGCTTTATTGCCCTCCCAGAGGCACCATCCTATTGAAAAATGGTCTGCAACAAAAATTGAAGTCATCATGTCTAGGGTTCTCTACCTTTGGAATTATCTGGATCCCGGCCGAATCCAGATCCATTGCCTTCAAGAAGAACCCTAACGCATACCTCTTCAAAGATGCCTTATTCTCATAACCATTATGGAGCCATAATGTGAACTTTATTTAGATGACGACTGATGCACTGCGCACCAACGTTCTCATAAATGGTAGAGTCCTACTCAACAGTGTTACAAGCAACTGGCTACAGGAGAACATATCACCACCTAAAAAGGCACATGCATTGATAAATGATTATGACAGTCTCAAGAGCATTGCAAGATGGCGGCTTAACAATGCATGCTGCACACAATCATCAATGCTCCCTGACTAGTTGCAGCAACATGATATTAGTTCACTGTGCCTTTCGGTATGTGTTGTGTTTATGTTGTGTTATGCCCTTGCTGTGGGTGAGATGTTTTGTCCTCTTAATTCCTTAAGTCCTCATACTCTAGGAGAGATGATTGAGGAATGTGACAGAGTGGACAGAACATGCTGGGAAGACACTGTTGCTGACACACCAACATATGTTTTTAATGATAAAAATAACAATGGATAGCTATCATGAATGAGGCAATATTGAAGAAGTTATTGTTATTTCACAAGTATATTCACAGGTAAATACTTTAATGATAATCCTACAGATACGCGCATAACGTATTACAAGGATTGCCACCATTGTGTTTATTCCACTCAGCAACAATGAACATTCATATGCAAATACATCTTGAGGGTAAAAAACAGCAAATGACAGTGGAGACCACAACCTGCTTCCGATTCTAAGATTCTTCCTTCCTGAATTTAACCAGCGACAAATAATAAGTAATTTCCCTCCAAATTTCAAGAAATTGATCACCTGCCTACACTCATCTTTCTCTAAATACATTAATAGCAAAAATAAACAATTTTGTGAATGAAATAATACAAATTAATAATTTAGAAAGCATGTAAATGATTTTCTTCAAACAATGATATTGAATGCAATGTATGGATTCCTAATAATGAGACTGCATTAAGAATCAAGGAGTTAATAAGCTATGAATGCATATCCAAGTAATACATGTAAAGATTACAAGGGGTAACTTGAAACTGTATAATGTAATAACCAACCCTAATAACAATATACTAAAAACATGATTTCTTCTATTTTATTTCTCTTCGTTTATCTCACCCTTTAAAAGAAATGTTTTGTGGTTTAAACACAAACTTGAGAAAGCACAACTTTCAAACACATAGGCTGTGTAAACTGTTCTTAATTATACTGTGCTGTGTAGTTAATTTGTTTACTTCTAATACAATTCCGTTAATTCTGCAAAGTGTTGATAAATTGCAATATAAACATATTTCTTTTTGTTCTAATAACTGTCAATTAAAATATAACTTCTGAAATGTTTCGTAAATTGCTGCATATAATGCTACAACACTTGCCTTTACTGACATGTAGTTGCATTCATAGCATAATATTGTCTACCTATGAAATATGTATTAATGTTTATTTGAAATACCAATTGACTTAGACCGCAGGATAGCAGTTGCTTAATTCCTGTCTGTATAAAGAACTATAGAGCTGCAAACACTATGCGCCCTTACCAATGCAGTAGAATTTGAAGGCCAGCCTGCCTAAAAAGACTTGCGTCATATCAGTGAGATGTAAACTATTTTTTGTCAGTGTCCTCGGTCAACGAGTTCAACCACACAGGACTATCTCCTCTTCCAACTTGAGGGTGACTTCATAAACTTCCATAAAGGCCTACAGTTTTTCCTTTCTCTTCAAACTGAATTGCCTGCCTTCCCCTGATCTTAAAAGGCAGAATGTGACCCCACTTGCACCTTTTCCATGTTTAACATTGAAAAGGCACACACAAGCAGCCTTCGCAATGAACAGACATGAACAGTTAACGGAAAGCATATCAAAGAAATGTACACATTCTACAATGTGCTTGCATACAAAATAATCAAATATAAATTACAGGAGTGAAAAACAGCACACAAAAAATGGTCCCTAAAAACTCTATTTAAAAATATCAGTGATGAACTTTGGCAAGTGACATTAAAGCACCTGGCAAGTTCCTCACCTTGGAAAATAGTGGTCAATTTCAGTATGGTAAGTTTTTTGGAAGTGTGTCTGCTACCTCCAGCTGCTTGCCATTGTATGGTGTCTGTGGTCATGGGACCACGGAGGAGAGAGCACCCCATTCATGGCCACAAGTAGATTTATGTTACTTTACAAGGGAGTTCAGACGGGGACAAGAGATCACTAGCGAGACCAAGGAGGGCGTCTAGTGTTAGAGTAGTTAAGGTGGTTAGTTAAGGTGGTCATCAACTATAATACCTTCCATGAAGGATCTGCAAAGATTCACGTTCAATACCTTACTGAAAGCAAGGGCATCATGGATTAAGTACTGTCCCCCAAATGCACTGGGTAAGAAGTTACAAAGAGTAGATGGTCCTACACTATATTATTTCTTCTGTGGGAGGGGGAGGGACTACTGAGTCCCTACGTGTAAGTGCTAAAGATCTAAGTTATAGTAATGCTTTGAGTGGCCTGCACCGAATGTAAACAGGTTAAGTGTCACACATGATGGGCCTGGTGGTGTGGAGCGGTAATTTAACTCTCTGGATGCCACTGACGAGAAGGCCACTGAGTGCTGCTCTACATAAGGGAACCCAGCATGATGGGACATTCCACTTACACATTTTCTAGTGAGAGCCCTTGTTTAGCTCCTCTGAACTCATTTTAATCCAGCTCGCCCTCCCTCTGGCCTTTCGCTGCAAGCAATTTAGCTCCCATTGAGTGTGATAGCCATGGCACCCTCCTGCGGCTGTTGGTGGATTGGGGCCCTTTAGTGGGTGAGCTGCTCCCAAGTCCTTTGATTGTTGACCCTGAAAATCAGAGACTCGTTCCAGAAGATGACCCCTACTTACAACGGGCGGGTACCTATATCCAACCCCACTCCCTGGATCATTCAATATCAGTCACTGAAACCAGATGTGTTTCATTGATGAAGCCATATAATTATAAAATATTCTAATGCTGCCACATTTTGTATTGTTATTCTTTCAACGTTCAGTTCGAATACTGCACTTTATAAACATTGTAAAGCGAAAAATAAATCTGGCATTATCAAATCCGGCGATCTGATTTTCATTTCAACCTTGGCCATCTTTGTTGCTCTGCCTCCAACTCTTCATTACTGCCAACTGCCACTCCACGTGCCAGAGTCCGAAGAACTTCAGTCCTACCGTGATGCCTGCATTTGACACGACCTCCTCATGGTCTCTGTGGTTCCGTATCTGTTGATTTAGTGGGGGTTGAAGGAGTGGGGATACCTTTAATTCATGTAAGTGGGTTATTCCCTCCTGGTGGATGGGCTCTCGTATTGTGTCCACGGGAAAGGTGAGAATACGGAATGCACCATGAGGAAAAATATTTGAGTAACTTTGTAAGCACTAATGTGGCGGGTGATTGGCCTGCCAAGCAAGGGCACACATGGGTGGCTGGAGACAGGCGTGGGCAGGTAAGCGGACGCTGTGATGACACCATACAGAAATGACTCTCTATCCAGTAAGGATACGTATGCATTACACAGGGAGCACTTTGCTATGCCTTGTGCCTGTCTCACCCAGAACCCGCCACTCATCTGCAGGGTTTGATGCCATTAGGAGAAGGGGGAACGATGGGGGCAATCAAAGACAGCAAGGAGTCAGACCCAAATCTCATAGACAAAGAAATGATCATTCGAATACCAACCATGCAACACACTACACATGAAGGATCAGGGGCCAGATTACAGAAACTTTGCACCAGGGCAAGTGCAACATTGCGCGGGATTAGCACTAGGACAAAAATGCAGGGACAATGTATCTTTTTTGCGCTAAGGCAATTTTTGCCCTGGTGCTTGTAACATGCCAAACTACACATGTCACGGTGAAGTGGATTTCTAATATGTCCCAGTGCTTTTAGAAATAGGGCAAACTTTTCCCTAGTGCTAATACCGTGCAACTTTGCACTTGCACCGGTGCAAAGGGAGTGTGATCTGGTCCCAGGTGTGCTTATCTTTAGCATCGTTTATTGGTCCAAACTGCAGACTATGGTGGTAAAAGGCAAGGTACTGATATGTGCACACAGAGCTCTTGGTTTGTAACAGAGGACCTTTTGCAGAGGCATAAACATTAGCCGTCCAAGTTATTAATGCCAAATTCCATAATGCACTAGCTTTCTTAAATATGTTCCGGCCTACATGTTCAGGACTACATGTTCCAAAATGCACGTTTGTAGCACTATATGCACAAAACGTCTTACTTAGTTATAATAGTATCTTAGGCCAGAAATTGTGAATGGTCCTACAGTCCCGGTTAGTATGCAACCTTCCAGGTGAAAATACAAAGTAAAGTGTGCACTAACTAAACAAATAAACAAAATGCGGGCCTACGTCATACATCTTGCGCGTGTTCATGACGTGCAGCGCCATTCACGTGAGGCAGCGAAATAGTGAAAGCCGGTAAAGAGAGCCCTTGCAGGGTCCAGACTCCCACCTCTGCCATCCTCTCCACACCGACTAGGGAAGGTCTCCTCCCATTGCAGATGGCGATGGCCACAGGGGGCAGAACCAGTGAGTGGGATAAGAGTGAACAGTGCCAGTCACCACCCTTGGGGCAGGCAGACACTCTATCAGCTGTCTTTCAATGGTCGTCTCTACTAAGCAGGAGAATCTCCAAGGACACACGCCTTGTATGCCAGAGGGGGTGTGGAGCCATGTCCACATAAGCAAATGTGACCAACACATTTCCTGAAATAAGGTAGCCGCCTTGAACTAATAGACATTTAACTAACCATACAGGTAAATATATACAAGTTCATGTTTGCATACAACTATAAAGTGCTGTGTTTGTAAACAACTGGAAAGAACCAGTAGCGCACACACAGCTCCCCCTCTGTCCATGTCACTGCCATGACACTTGCTCACGCATGCTTTCACCAACAAAGAACAATGAAGGGGCGTTCCACGATGTTGCCATGGCCTACTTGCGTGCAAATGAGTCATCCCTGAGTTTAACATGGGCTTACACTAAGTTCTCATGTTCACCATATGTATAACGCCTGTATAGCACACATCCCGACTTGAAATGCACCTGAGTGTTAAATGTACAGGTATTATTATGACCCAACTCAATGGTGCTCATCGTTGCAGGATAACAAGATGTGTATGCCCTGTGAGATGCAGCTGCAGTTTACTTACTGTCTTCCATTCAAGCTACTGAACAGAGTAGGCATTTATCAATTGGGCAAAAAATAAGAAAATGTACCTAGAGAGGTAGGTTGTTGTCTTCGGTTGTCCTGATTGTAAGAACACTGGAACATATCTAATTCTACATACACATATCAATAAATTGCATACGTCTATTGGTTATATGTAGTCAATAGGGATTAAAATAACATTAGGAATTCTTTAGTACTTGGGATAAAGCGCACCCTGCTAAACGTCCTGAGAACACTGCGAGTGGCAGGGCTTTTTATAGGGCCTTGGTACTGTGTGATATAATTCTATGTACAGTAGGGGATACTACATTCCTTATAATGCATGTTTCCAATAGAGCATGTTTCAGATCTCACTGGCCCTTGGTTGACAGTGGTTTGGCTAGAAGACAACAACTTTTCACACCGCGGTCTAGAGGTATACTAAAACTGCATCTTCCTCCCACACAATGAAAATGCTTTTGCTATAAACATATACAAAGGGAAATGCAGCAAACAGTATTCCCCCCTTTTCACCAAATTCCCAGTTCCATTGTACATGCCATGAATGGAAACATGGCTCTCCCTTTGCTGTGTTGAATTGGAATCCGCCTGCTCTTCCTAATGTACATTATTTAGACATCACTAACTTGTTGCCAGCAATTATGTTTGCAGGGCAGCTGCAGTAACCATCCCTGTGTTTAACCAGCAGCTTCTTCGCACACATTGTAAAATGCTATTGAAAGGGAATGGGACAAAAGCAAAACAAACAGCATTTCTTTTTAACCACATCTTCATTTCCTCATAAAATGTAAATTTGTTTCCTTCTTTCCAGTGCTCAATTTTAGTGAAACAATCCATCCCTTTGAATGAAGGTTTTGTTTGAATTGTACTATTACTGTCTGGGAGAGAGACCCCTGCTGTCCAGACCTGAAAGGTCGCAGGCACAAACATGCACTTAGCCTAATAAAGCTTCATCTCTGCGAGATCCTGCAATGTTTTTAACTTTTTCTTAAAAAACAATAACCTGCATCGTAATGTGTAGTGACTATCACTATCCTCATTCAATGCTCTTCAATTCTTGGTGCCAGGCTAGGCGAGATACCTTCCAGGTGTGTGTGTGTGTGGAGGGGTGGGGGGAACAATTTAAAAACACCACTTTTAAATCAATCGAGTCCTATCCACCTGTCACCATTTCCAGGTGATTAACTGTTTCCTTCCTTGAAGCTTCAGCTTGCTTGCAGCCTGGGTTCATGCAAATAAGCTGTTCATTGGCAGTTGGTACTGTTCTGCTATTGTCCTCATGGGGATGCTTCTGACACTCGCTGTGACATCTTGCTCCGCTAACTGAAGGCAATGAGATGTCAGAACACAGTGGCTACAAGTTACTACAACATTGGAAGGTTGAGTTCCATGTGTACAAAATGTATAATGGACTCTCTGGTGGAGCCCCTCCCTAACACAACAATCATGTACTCCATTGTTTTAATTTAAACAATAAAGCTCACTGGCAGGGGCATTACCAGATCAGGTAATACCACAGGGCTGAGTTACAGACCTGAGTGAAGCTGAGAAACAGCGTGGTTGCCATTTCGCAAATTTAAAGAATCTATAAAACAAGATGGCCACCTTCAGCAAGGGAGAAGATGACTACATATAGTCCCTTCTCCCTTTCTGTGACGGCTATTGTCCTTGGCGGGGAAACGTCAGTAACACAAAAGTTTTCCATTTCACAAATAAAAAAACCTACAAACATGATGGCCACAATAGACGAGAGAGAAGGCAATACATGTAGTTCCTTCTCCCTTTCGTAGTGGCCATAGCCAGCATCAAGGAACTTCAGGCAACAATAAGTGTTCTTGGTGGTGGCGAGGTATGAGGAAGTTGCAGGTAAGTGTGGGGTGAGGGCAAGTGTGGTGGAAATTGAGCCTGGGGTGGGTGCAAAACGGTATGGAGAGCACTTACCTGCAGCCCTAGTAGGGAGATGGCAACCTCCCACTTCGGAGGAGGCTTGGAACGCGTGCTTTACCATGAAGTAAAGCCCCTGTTCTGAGTGTCCTGGTTGGTTAGGAGGCCCATTGGCCTCCAACCAGGATGCTAATATTTGAAAAGGGTTGTGGATTCTAAAATTAATTATTGAATATCTATGAAGAAAAGGATCATTTTTAGATGCCTGTCTATAAACCATGACGTTGCTGAAATTGGTGTAACCATAGACAGTAAAAATGAACTACAGTTCTTTGGTGTGTGTACATTGAACGTTAATTTGTCATAGAAATATATTGAGACTGTTTGTCTTGAGTTGGAAAAATATCTGATTCCACTTTTACTACGCATCCTCCATGTTTTGGAACCAGTGAGAGAGAGATTACAGCCAATCAGAGTGTGCACGTCATTATATAGGAGCACAGGGTGCCAACCTGGCCCAGAAAACCTTGTAACCTTGTACTGCATTCTTCATACCAACATGTATGCGGTAATATTACCCGCCCTGTCAGACTCGCACCGCCAGTAACCGACTGCCTGTTCTTGTTAAGGGCCCAGGTGAAGAGAGTGCCCCTCAGTGGGAGCTAGATGGCCAAGTTAAAGGCAGGGTTGACCCGCCAGCGCAGGTAAAGAATATTTACGAATTTAAAGAATGAAAGAGAAATGTCACCTATGAGGCTGCAGGCATTCGACTACTGTCCATTTTCCGCGTTGATGACAATAACGCATCATCAACAGGGAAAGGAGCTTTCAGCAGTAGAGCATGCAGCGACGTCATTTAGGGGTCGCCCTTGCGACCTCTGAGGTCTCCCTTGCTACCCCTGTGGTCTCCCTTGCAACCCCCCAAAACTTTTTTTTTCTTTTTTTTTTTTACAAATGTTTTGTTCAGGCTTCTTAAAACAAACACGGCTTTCCACATGTGTAACACGAGCAGTGACCCCAAATAAGAAAGAATAGGAATAACACATTATTTGTCTTTCTGCAATTCTATACAATCATTGCTAGACTCATTAAAGGTTTATTTCAGGTACACTTCAGGGGGTGAGTCACTGATTTAGTCTGTTCTTAAACACCTCAAATTCACAAAGCAGATAAAATACTCCAAAAAGCATGTATACTAAAGTAAGCATCCATTTTGGACTATGTATTTTGCTTTTCACAAGTTGCAGTTATAGCATGTTTTTTTCTGCCGATACATATGGTGATCCATTCTTGTATGAAATGTTTATCACGTTACAGTAATATTGTAACCATATTTTTCATAATGTACTTTGGAAGTGGTATCACATAGCATTGTTCCTGTTTTGTCAAGGGGTAAAAGGTCGTATTCCATTGCTTGTCGTGATTTCACATCAGGGTGGGGGGTCAAATGACATCACTTCCTGTGATGCCATCAGCGGTCAAGGGTCATGTGATTTCTCTTCCTACCTTGGCATTTTGGTGAAATGACATCCCTGACAGCATGGCTTCAAAGATGGCACCGGTGAGATTGTATATTTCATTTTAAAATAAGAAAGAGCCTTTTGAACCCATATGTGGGTATCAGCGATGCATAGGGGGAGGGGACTCATGGTGGTTGATGGGTGAGCCTGCGTATCTGAGAATCTGTTGGGAACACGGGCTTGGATTGGTGAATGCAGCCTGTGCCCTGAGCGTCTTCGTTGGTTGACAACACCTCCAAGGGTTCAATGCATAGACTCCTGATTATTTTGCAGCTGCAGACTGAAAGTTAAATGTTACAATGACTGATTGCAAAAGATGAGCTGTGCAGAGCTTGAGAGGGGAAGGCTCATGCTAGAGTGACCCTTACGCTTTGCTAAAACAAAACTCGTTCTCTATATTGCTACTTCATGTATTGAGATGAATGCACACAGATGAACGGATTAAGAGAGGACGAATTCTATGTTGAGGTGTGTGCCGCTTTACAATTGTAAAGCTAGTGCCCGGTAGGGATGCGGACCTTTGCGTTCATCTACAAAGCACTGTGTTGTGGCCTTGAAGGACGACAGGACGCTGTAGTGAGTCTACTCTACTTTATTACATAACAACTGGTGTGGACTGGTATATGTCCAAGTTCTCATCAAACACGTACTTACAGTTCAGTTAAGTTCAGGACTTCCCCAGTTGGATCACTGAGGGAAATGGGTGCACTGGGATGGCACGCTGTAAGCTTCTAGGGCCCCCAGGTAGCCTCCTGTGGCTGTGGTGTTACACCCTAGAAGCTGTGATGTACGGCTGCTGGAAGTTCTCACTTTCTTGGCTGCTCATCAGGAGCAGCGCTGTGGTGCGACCGCTTCATCTGGCGGGCTGCCAGCTCTGAAGCGGGAAACGTTTTCCCGCGGAGCGTGGGCTCGCGAGATCACGTTACATGCGATCTCGCGAGAACACGCTCCCGCGATTGTGTGATATCCCCACACACCTCCTTTGCTGGGAAAAAGGATGGGTGGTCATTCCATGATGAAGTCTGCAAACTTGCTGGGTTTTCTTCTCTCTCTCTGAGGTCTGCTTAGATCTGTATATGGGGCAGGATTGCTGGAGTACCCTTGAGAAGATGTGGGTGATTCAAGTCTCCTTCCCTTGCTCTTCGCTGTGACTCCCTGGGTGTAGTTGGAGAGTTGGGGCTTGAGAACTCGTTGCCGTGGTGTGGCTCCAAGACATCTCTTTCTGAGCGGCGAGGGTTTTCGGATGTCCCTTGGCGGTCTTGATCTTCTCCGGTGTCCCAGTGTGGTTGTTCCATGTCTTCCTTCCTGCGGTACATGGCCACTCTCTCCAGATTCCATTTCCTTCCGTCGCTGGTGCAGATGTGGTTTGACCCTCTCTCCATGACTTCTATGGGACTGCTGTACTTGGAGCCGGTCGAATTGTCTTTGTGGGGGAGGCGTATCTTCACCAGGTCACCTCTGTTAACTGCTGTGTGTCGAACGGCTCGACGCAAGTCCCCTTGGGCCTTCATGGATTCTTTGTTGCGCCGCATGCGAAACGCTACCTCGTCCATGTTCACGTCTTCGTCGGCTCTCACTTGATGGAGCCACGGAGGTACCAGTGAGGATGCAGCCCTTCTCCCCCTCAGCAGATGGAATGGGGAGAAGCCAGTGACGGCGTTGGGGGTGAGGCGATGTGCCGCTACTGCTTCCTTGACCGTCTTGTACGGGTCTGAGCCCGAGGCATGAGCCAGTTGTAGTGCCCCTTTGATGAAGCAGTTTGCTCGCTCAACCAGGCCATTGGCCTGTGGGTGGTATAGGCTTGCTCTCTGTTGTCGAATGTTGTTGAGCTTGAGAAACTTCTCCATTTCTCGGGAGACTAGCTGGACTCCGTTGTCTGTGACAAGTTCTTCTGGTAGACCTTCCCGCTGGAATACGGCGGTGAGTGTTTCAATGACTGTGCTAGTGGTGATGTCTGAAGTGAAGTCAGCTTCCACCCATTTGGAGAAGTAGTCAACCATGACTATCCCATATCTGTGCTCTGGGGGCATGTTGTCCAGGGGCCCAATGAAATCCAAACCTAGCTTTCGCCACACCCCTCTGGGTACTTCGGTGGGCAGCATGGGGGCTTGCCTCACGGTTAGTCGCTTGTCACTGTTGGTGCACTCGTGGCACCTTTCGACCATTTGTCTTATGTCCTGGTCCATGCCTGGCCACCAGTAGGCGTCGCGTATCCTGCGTCTGGTCATGTTGCATCCCAGGTGGCCCGAGTGTGCCCTGCACATTATCACTTTGCGGATGCCGCTGGGCGGGATGATTTGATCGCCTCTGAAGATGAGACCGTTCATGGTGGAGATTTCCTCGTTCACTTTCCAGTAGGGACGGAGGCCTTCGGGGATCGCTCTCTCGTTGGGCCATCCCTCGCGAACCCAGGTGCTGACGTGCCGTAGGGCCTCGTCCTGTTCGAACTCCTCCTGCCAGTGGCGCTCACTCAGGTCCATGTATTCGCCGTTACTTAAGTCACTGATGGAGGCTACGACACACTCATCCTCCAAGAATGTGGTATCGGGGGCTCTTTGGCTCAGGAGTCTGGACATGCAGTCCGCTTGTGCGTTTTTCCACCCCGCAATGTGTGCTATTTCGTATGTGTATTCTTGAAGCTTTGCGGCGATCCTGGCCAGCCTCGGGGGGGCCGTCTTGGTGCCGCCCGGGCTCAACATGTGGATGAGGGGTTTGTGGTCGGTAATCAGCTTGAATCTCGTCCCCCATACGTACGATCTGAAGTAGTCGACGGCCCATGCACATGCCAACATTTCCTTCTCGACCGTGGAGTAATTCTTCTCCGACGCGGATAGCGCTTTGGATGCAAATGCCACAATATTCTCAGCGTCTCCCTTCTTCTGGGTCAGGGTGGCCCCCAGGCCATACGCGCTGGCGTCTGTGGTAATGCAGGTGTCCCATTCAGGGTTGTATGGTTTCAGGCACGGCGCGTGTAGGATTCTCTTTTTGATTTCACAGAACGCCTCGTTCTGTTCCGGACCCCACGAGTAGGCTGCCCCCTTCTTCAGAAGCTCCCTCATGGGCGACGTGGTCTCGGAGAATCTGGGGACGAATTTGGCATAGTACTCCGCTAGGCCCAGGAATGAGCGTAGCTCCTCTTTGGACAACAGAGCCGGGGCTTCTGTTATGGCCTGCATGAGGTCCTTCTTGGGACTGACGCCGTCACTTGAGATGCAGTACCCAAGGTATTCTACCTTGTTCACTCCGAAGACGCATTTTTCATGGCGTAGGTGAATGCCCTCCTCTTGAAGCCTGCTCAAAACTGCCTTGAGTGTCTTGTCATGGGTCTCGTTGTCTTTGGCATACACAAGGATATCATCTTGAAAGAAGGAAACATTTGTGAGTCCTTTGAGTAAGGAGTTCATCATTCTCTGAAATGCGGATGCCGCCGACGACAACCCGAATGGCATGCGGGAATATTGAAAGGTTCCGAAGGGCGTAATGAACGCTGTAAGGGGGCGAGAGGCTTTGTGCAGGGGAATCTGATGATAGGCATCACGCATGTCCAGTTTAGAGAAGATTGCCGCCTCTTTCATCATGAGGACGATTTCATTGATACTGGGGAGTGGGAAGCTATCTGTGATTACCTCTAGATTGAGGCTTCTTAGGTCGATGCAGATCCTAAGGTCGTTGCTGGATTTCTTTTTGATCAAAACTACTGGACTCAACCACTCTGAGGATTCCACGGTCTCGATGGTTCCTTCTTCGACCATCTTCCGAAGGTGGGCATCCAATGCGGGTCTCGCTGTGGCAGGTACTTCCCTGACTTTGTGTTTCACCGGTATGGCGTTGGGTTTCAGGCGAATCTTGTGGACATAGTTTCTCACCTTCCCTGGGTTCTCGGAGAACAGGTCCGGGAACATCCCCTTGAAGTTCAGCGCTGCTCCTGAGGAGACCATGAGGACCTGTTCCGGAGTGCTGGGATCCAGTTTCATGCTGAGTTTGTGTTGATCGTCCCATCCCAGTACAGCTGGGCCTTTGGGTGAGAAATACACTTTGTTGGTGGTGGACCTCCCTTTGAATTCGATCCGGGCTTTGATGTAGCCTAAGAGGTCGACAGTTGCACCACGGAACACCGTTGGCTTTTGCCTGGTCGTTCTGATCTCTACTTGTGCTCGTCCCATCATCTCCTTATACGTGTTAATGGGGAGGATTGTGAGGTCGGATCCCGAGTCTGCCATGACGCGCGTTTCCATTCCGTCAACTTTAATGGTGCAGTGGGGCTTTTCCCTCCTGGCCTGGCGGGCGTTGACCATGACAACCATGGGTCTGTCCTGCTGGTCGTCATCATCGCTTGAAGCGCAGTCACCATCGACACGGGAAACCGTCTTCTCCCGCCACGTGCATGCCGGAGCCACGTGGCCGATGCGTCCGCACTGAGAGCACTCTTTATTCCTGGTGGGGCAGACGCGATCATTCACCAAGTCGCGGGACTGCTTGTCTCTGCGCCCTCTCCATTGTAGCGCCGCAAGTTCGGGCGCGGGCAGGTGACTTCCCGCCTCTTTGCGTCTGCTGGAGGTTTCCTCTTCCGCCCTGGCAATTTGGATGGCCTTGTCAAGGGTGACCTCTTTTTCTTGTATGAGCTTGTCCTGCACTTTCCTAGAGTTGGTGTGAACGACGAGCATGTCGCAGATGACCTGTTCTGCGTATTCGCCAAAGGCGCAAAGAGAGGCCAGCTCCCTCATCCTGGTGATGTAGTCATCCACGGGTTCGCTCCCTTCTTGTTTGCGGGTGTAGAACCTGAGCCTGTGCAGTACAACGTTCTCCTTGTTGGTGAACCTCTTCACAATGCGACGGGTCGCTTCCTTGTAGACATTGTCGTCATCATCGGCCGCAGGTATCTCCTTCAACCCAGCAAAAATGCGCTGTCCTTCAACCCCCAACGCATTTAACAGCATCGCCTTCTTCCTCACGGGGGCATACCGCGTGCCGCCTATCGCTTCTAGATAGGTGGAGAACAGGGACTCCCACTGCATCCATGGAATTGCTGGTGTCCCTGGTGACGGGAGAAAGGCAGGGGGCGGTGTGGCGCCTTGCATGGTGGGGCCGTGGGGTCTTTAGAATCCTCGTCGCCAATTATGTTGTGGCCTTGAAGGACGACAGGACGCTGTAGTGAGTCTACTCTACTTTATTACATAACAACTGGTGTGGACTGGTATATGTCCAAGTTCTCATCAAGCACGTACTTACAGTTCAGTTAAGTTCAGGACTTCCCCAGTTGGATCACTGAGGGAAATGGGTGCACTGGGATGGCACGCTGTAAGCTTCTAGGGCCCCCAGGTAGCCTCCTGTGGCTGTGGTGTTACACCCTAGAAGCTGTGATGTACGGCTGCTGGAAGTTCTCACTTTCTTGGCTCCTCATCAGGAGCAGCGCTGTAGTGCGACCGCTTCATCTGGCGGGCTGCCAGCTCTGAAGCGGGAAACGTTTTCCCGCGGAGCGTGGGTTCGTGAGATCACGTTACGTGCAATCTCGCGAGAACACGCTCCCGCGATCGTGTGATATCCCCACACACTGGTGTTCACTGTACGCATTTGGGTATAGGGATGTCCATTGCAAGAACATATCTGCAATGCAGCAAAAGGTGCGCGGGGATAGGGTACAGTGAATGGGTCCATTAGTTTGGTGGGAGAGGGCAAGCAAGAAGTCACGCGAGCGGCTGCAGAAGGGACGAGAGACCAGGACTACTTAGACAATTAGATTGGGACAAGGAGTTGATAGAAGAGCTGTATCTTAAAGACATCGACGGGACAGGACGGTGGGAGAGAGGTTACACAATCGATGTCCTTTGGTGAGTTATTCGACAATCCAGGTACATTGCAGGGTAAGCTTTGTTTTCCAGTTTTCTATTTTTGTATTTCCTGATTTCCAGCCCGGTGATGTTGTGACTTGGATTCCTCCATTAACCTCCGCACATGGTGAGTTTTTTAGCAAGGTAGGATGGTTCAGTGGGCTTCGTTGTGTTGTTGATAAGTGATAAAAGTTATGATGCCCACGGGTCTCCTCCGTAGCTAGGCCCCCACCCCGTACCTCGTAAGAACACACAGAGACAGGTCTGAATGCTACAGAGTCCCTGGCGCAACTGACAGCACAGGCTTCCTTTATTCTACAGCGCATGCAGGCCTCGTTCCGACCCGCGCATGCACACATTACATCGTAACATACCTCCTTTTTCATAACAAACAAACTCAAACAGTAAGATAACCAAAGAAGTGTCAACGGGACCCACAGTAATAATCATTTCACACAACTTGGTGGAGGCCCGGCTTGGGCCCTTACCGTCCCTTCTGGCCCCTTAGGTTGCAGGGTCCAGAATATAGTCCTTGAAACAGGCCAGGCATCGTTGTCCTTCCCGGCGGGGATATCGGCCCTCCTCTCTGCGTGCTTCCCGAGGAGGCTTAGGCGGCATGAGTGGACTCCCCACCGCTGGGACGTTCGTCAGGGCTGTCTCTGAGGTCCACTTTCTTGAAGAAGCAGTTCCTTGTGACAGTTCCACTTCGGTCAGCCGCCGTCACCATGGAGCCTTTGACGTGAGTCACCGCCATGGGCTTGGGCTCATAGTTGAGGGACAGCTTCCCCTCGGGATGCCGGGTGCGAACGAGGACAGTGTCCCCTTCTTCAATGTTGACCGGCCTAAGATTCCTCCGGACATTCTCACCTTCATTGCGCTGCCCCCTGGCCTCCAGGGTCTCCTGGTTATTGATGACTGCAGGGTTCTGACCTCCTAGCTCTGGCAGTAGGCCCCATGGGCACCGACTGAACAAGGCTTCGGCTGGAGCCACCCCGGTGGATTGGTCGGGTGTGGCTCAATATACTGGGAGGAACTGGTATAGATTTCTCCACAGTTCCCCCTTTTGACCATGGATTATCCGAAATACCTTGTTGAGGGTTTGCATAAAGTGTTCCACCTCACCGCTAGCTCGTGACCACCCAGGGGTGACTTTCCGGTGGGTGACACCGCATTCCTCCATGAACGCTGCAAACCGGTGGCCCTGGAATGGGGGACCAATGTCCGAACACAGTTCTTGTAGAAACCCGTGGGTGGTGAAGATGGTGTGATCGCCGGATGTGGACTCGACCAGTTCCACTTCCAGGGTAGCGGGTCCACTGATCCATGACGACCAGGAAGTGCATACCCCGCCCGGTGGACCCAAAGTCTGCATGCACCATCCCCCCGGCTGGTCGCTCCTGTCCATCGACTCGATGCAGGGCTCCCAAGACACTGGCGCAGCTGCTTGACACCAGACACACTGTTGCACGTGTCCATCCACCCTTCTTTCTAGGTCTGGGAACCAGACTTTGGCTTTTAGGCGTGCTTTGGTTTTGGCCATACCCTGGTAGCCACTATGAGCGAGCTCTGCTAAACGATCCACCAACACCGCCGGGACCACGATCTGCCTTCCCCTCAGTAGTAGCCCTTCTTCGGATGCCAATAGTTCTTGACGCACTCACCACAGCACCGGCAAGTCACGCTGCACCTCCAACCCTCTTCGGGACAGGTCCGCGAGAAACCTCTTCCAGTCCCCCCGGCCCATGGCGGACTGAACCAGCTGGAAACACTCATCTGCTTGTGAGGCTCCCGCCACTTCTTCCAGTGTCAGTGCGATGGGCATGGCTGCCTCGACCACCTGCCGAACCGCCTCGGCACAGTCCGCTCCTGACTGACCTGTCTGTACATCACGGGCCCTAGGATGGCGGGACAGATAGTCTGCTGGGTTGTTCATACCAGACCTGTACTGCAACTTCACCCCATATTCCATGAGGGTCAGCATCCACCACTCAATCCTCGGGGGCGGCTTGGATGATGCCCCTGTCATGATGGGAATCAGGGGCTTGTGGTCCATGACAACCGACACAGGCTGTCCCAGTATGTATAGCCAAAAGTGTTTGCAGCCCCACACAATGGCCAGTGCTTTCCTCTCTATCTGGGAATACCGTTGCTCAGTATCGGTGAGAGCCTTGCTGGCATAAGCTATGGGCCGCATCTGCCCTTGAGGGTCCGGCTGAAGATATACCGCCCCCAGTCCCACCGGGCTGGCATCCATGACCAGTTCTGATTCCTTCTTGGGGTCAAAGAATGGCATTGTTGCTTCCGCAGTGAGCGCTGCCTTGGTGGTGTCGAACGCCTTCTGCTCAACCGCTGACCATGTACAGGCAGCGTCCATTTTGGTGAGGGCCCGGAGTGGTTCCGAGAGGGAGACAAGGTTCTTGATGAACCTCCCACAGTAGTTAAGAATCCCCAGAAAACTGTGCACCTTGGATGGATTGTCAGGTGCTCTGGCCTCTTGAATGTCCTTAACCTTTTGGGGGTCTGGTGAGATTCCTTCAGCGTCAAAAGTGAACCCAAAGAATTCAATACTATTTTTCAAGAATTTGCATTTCTCACAATGCAAGTGTAGGCCTAGGTCACAAATCCTGTCCAGCACCTTCTCCAGCATGGCCAAATGTTCTCTTTCCGTGGAGGCATATACCAAAATGTCATCACTCAGATTGATCACCCCGGCCAGCCCGGCCAAAGCACCCCTGATGACATTTTGAAATACTTCTCCGGCTGAGGATATTCCAAAACTCAGCCTCTTGTATTGATACAGACAGTTGTGTGTGAGTGGTGAAGGTGGTAATATACTAGGAATCTGGATGTAGTTCAAGCTGGAGGTAAACGGAACGCAGTTCTAGCTTTGAGAACACCTTGGCATCCTGCAACTCCCCCACCACATCGTCTAATGTTGGTGTCAGGTGTCACTCCCTTTTGATAGCCATGCTGGGTAACCTCATGTCCACGCAGACGCACACGGCCCCAGGCTGTTTGGGCTTCACTGCCACAGCAATGGGAGACACCCACATGGTAGGGCCCTCCACCCTCCCAATGATGTCCAGGTCAATGAGATTCTGAAGCTCTTGTTCCACCTGCGCTTAGATGAAAGGGAATTCGACAGTGTTTGAGCACGGTCGGCTTCATGGATTCATCGATGTGCAGGCGTATCAGTTCTCCTTTGAGCTTGCCCACACCCTCAAAAAGTCCCGCAAACCGTTCGCTGAGGCCATGGATGTCTGACTGGTACACGGATGGCCCAAAGTGCACTATATTCAGAGCTTCAGACACAGCGCAGCTCAGCAGCGAGTGCAGGCTTCCATCGGTCACCACAAACTTGGCCTTGATGAATCAGTTGGCATGCCTCACTGCCTCACTGACGTGGTGAAATCCCCTCGCAGAGGGAGTGGATGATTTCCCCCAAATTAGTATATCTTGGCTTTGGACTCAGCCAACGCTGGTGATTCTGGCAGTGCCTCGTAGTCTCGCAAGGCCATCGTGCATGACTGGGGTCAGAGTCTCACAAATGTCGACCTCACACATGGGCTGTCGGCGCTTCTTCGCGACGGCATCAATGTTCGAGATGAAGAATACTTCTTCTTCTTCTTCCTCCACAATGTGCAGCTCTTTGAGGTCTTGCTCAACAGCAGCCACGCTCTTCTGCTTGCGCGGGCCCCCGCTGTTCGCTCTGCTCTGGCCCCCCGAGACAGCCACGGGGTTGCCCGCCCAGCACATTCTGGCAAAATAGCCGGCTGTGCTACACCTTCCACACCCCCTTGTCTTCGCGGGTCATTCGCCGGAGTGAGGGAGGTCATACCCACACTTCTGACATTGTTGGGGAACCTTGCCCTTCTGCAGTGGCTCGAATTTCCTTTGAGCCCATCTTGGCCGCTGCGGCACAGAGTTTGCAATGCGCCCGACGGCGTACGCCTCCTAACTCCTACCTTTTTAACCGCTGCGTCCATTCTCGAGCCATGACTGTCTGCCAGCTCATATGCTCTCCCCATGTCCAGAATCTGTGTCAGAGTGAGCCCTGGCTAGTGGAGCACTTGAGACGCAGTTTGCCTGAACTGCAACCCTGAATGAGCTGATTTCTCACCATGCCTTCCTCATTCTCCCACTGGCACGTGCTTGCCAGGTGCCTCAGCCTCCCGCAGACTCTGTCCCATTACTCACCCTCCTGCTGCTTCTACCCACACATCACAAAGCGGTCAAAGTCCTGGTTGGCTATGGGAAGAAAGTCTTCTTTGAGGGCATCCTTGGCAGCTTAGTACGTGGCCGCCGGAGGGTTTGATGATTCGTATATCCGAAAGGACCTCGGAACCAGCAGCATACAGTAGGGTAGCTACCTTCGCATCATCCTCCTTCTCACCGGTGGCCCTAAAGTACATCTCGAGCTTCTTAACCCACAGCAGCCACTTGGGGCCCAGCTTCGATGGAGACCCAGACATGTCAAATTCTGGCATGGTTGTCGAGGCACAGGTCTGACAGGGGGCAGCGCCCCAGGAGCAGGTGGTGCCACCACCGCTTGACCATCATCGTTGTCGCCCATGGTTGCAGACCGCACAGAGGCACCACTCACGTTGACAGAGGCCGCAAGTCAGCACCAGCACCGTAGTTGTCCGCACAGGTCCAGTGCAAGGCGTGTGTACCCTTCAACAGGAAGTCCCAGGTCGATGGCGCCAGAAAGATTGACCCCAGATGAGGTCAGTGAACCAACACAGGCATTCATGCAGATCTCCAGCAGAGTTGGGCAAGGATGGGAACACAGTCTGAGGTCAGAGGAAAACACCAGGAGGACAGCAACACCCAAAATTGCCACCCCGCAGCAGGAAGTCCTTGAAAATGGGTGCCCAAGTGGACCAACGCTCCAAAATCGATCAACATGGTGCAAAACGTCTATAGAAACACAGCCAGTATCAGATACGAGTTGTGAGTGTACCAAAAATTAACAAACATCCAAAGACGTCTACCCCACAGCAGGATGTTCCTGAAGATAGCTGCACAAGTAGACCAAATCTTCAAGATTGCTTCCCAATGACTGTATGTTGTGGGTACGCCCATGGGGTGGGAAGCAAAAGAGAAGCAGGTACCTGTGTGTTGTCATGTGAGAGAGGAGAAGAGACCCTGCTGCGGGGGGTGCAGGCAAGAGGACAAGTGAATGCAAGGAGAGAGGGAGAGCCCACTGCCCCCATGGACTGTTTAGTGCCCACAACCCAGGGCTGGAAGGGACAGCCTGTCCGAGGAGACCCCTGGGGAGAGGGGAGAGTGACCTGCTGGAGCCCAGGAGTCATTAGAGGCTGCCCAATATACAGGAGAATGGAAGTACCCAGGGCTGTTTGAGGCAGCCACCCAGGGCTGAATAAGGCAGCTTGTCCCAAAGGTTCGCTGGGACGTGAGTTTCCTGCCAGTGCCAGAAGGGATCAGGAGCGGCTGACAGGAAAGTCACCCTGGCACATGAGGGGGCATGAGCGCCCAGGCAGGGTTCCCAAAAGTTGATTAAAACAGGCTGTGTTGCTGTCAACTAAGCAGCAAAGTGAGCGTGTATCCGTCATTGGAGGGAAGACGGACACTTTCCGTTAAAAGAACTGTTCCTACCGGGATGCTGTATCAGTTGCATGTACCTGCGGGTTTGTGTCTGGTCATCAGTCTCGGGCGGCGATCGTCTGGCGGATTGGGCTGGAGTGAGAGGAGGTGGATTCCTGTATGCTCCGTTTGGCAGACGGTATGGTACCGTCTGGCCGTTGGTGTTGCGGAGCTCCGATGGGCTCCCTGGATCGAGGGCGACTGATGACGTCACTCGAGTGTCAGTGGGTGATGGTGATAGTTTCGAATGCAGCTGAGTCAGCTGTTGGAGCTGCTGATGTTCGGGACGCGCAGAAACGAGAACGAAGTCGATCTGGACATTATCCGATCTCTGAGTAAAGCACCTATCAGAACGTGCAGCGTGACCAGGAAGTGAGGTTCGCATTTGGATCGAGGAAGTACTCCGCATGTTAATCTGCCTTGGAAAAAGCAACGTGACGACATGGGGAGGAAGTCTGCTCAGCGAGTTCAACGTTTTCAAATGGAACGACCTGGTGGACCAGAGGCGCTTTCAGTTGTTTCATGGGGGCTGATGGAGCAAGGCTGCCAAGTGAAGAGTAATTGAGTGCAGTGCTTGGGTGAGGCAGTCGGTCTACCCATTAAGTAAGAGCAGAGCGCGGCGCATGGGGGCAATTTAGAATGCCACGGTTAGTATTGGTAGCGAGCATGTCACATGTTATGCCTAATCATTGCAAATTGGAACATGTAGTTGCAGGAGTTTCAACAAGGTGTTGGTACTACATGCTGATGTTATTTGTATATAACATGGAGGGTTTGAAATGTAAGAATGTACATCTTTTGGTTTGGTGACAATGATGAATACTTTTAGCTGGTAGCATATTTAAAGGGAATATCATCCATACTGTCGTATGTTTAGTTGTAACTTATTGGATTTTGCTTGAATGACTTGTCTGAGGGATGTAGTACATAATCAGAATGATGATATCCAGTTCATGCTCAGCATAACAAATTTGGAGGCATTTCAGCAATAAGTTAACATATAGGCAACATGGACTTTTAGGTTTGAGCTAAAGTTGATAGCCACATTGGCATGTCGGGATCTGTTGTGGTTAGTGGTTTGCATGAACATGTATGTGTTCTGGGTGCATGATCAGAGTGATGACATTCATTTTGGCTTTAGCATAACGTTTTGAGGCATTTCAGCTTTAGAGTTGCCTGTGATTTGGCAACATGGACTTTTAGGAAATGTTATCTCCAATGCGACCTGCAATTTACAATGTGAAAGTATTTGTCAATGCAATGCGTAGTATAACAATTTTGAGGCATTGCAGTGGAATATATTGTTATGTGTGTTGTGTTATTGATCTTCAACCCAAGATTTCTGCTAGAGCGACTGCAGCGCTGACTAGCAGTTTTACATTCTAGGTACAGGTTTGACTGTATTTGATGTCGTGGTGTATGTTTTGACTTGAGTGGGAGTGTGGTACATGACCTGTAGTTGGTCAAGGAACCCTGCGGGGTTTGTAAGAGACTTTAGTTGTAATGCATGACCAAGAAGTGGTCAAGGAACTTGTTGGAGTTCTGATGGGTGAATTGGTTAGTGACTCTGCGGAGTTCAGAGGTATCTAGTAGGAGACTAGTACCAGAAGCTTTGCGGAGCTTTGATGTTTTGGTAAATTGTGGCTCTGCGGAGTTCATTTGAAGCTTAGTGTAGCTTTAATGTGTTTTGGGTGTGGTTCTGTGGAGCCCAGAGGCACCTAGCAGGGGATTAGTGCCTGAAGCTATGTGAAGCTTATATGTTGTTTTGGTGACCTTATGGAGTTGTTAGGGTCCAGGGATTTCGCTTGAAATTCTGAAGATGCAGGTGATATTGTAGCTGGTGTTTTTCTTTATGAATTTTTAGGTGGTTTCTGGGATTGCTATTGAGTTACTCTTGTCAATCTCAGAACCTTGGCAACGCTTCATCTTCGGCTGTGTTCACTATGGGGTGTTTTGAATTGTTCAGAAGGGCTCACGTGTCAGGCCAACATTTGCAGCTGGGTCTTGATGTGTTTGTTTTAGTGACAGCTAGTTGCCTTTAATTATGGTGTGATTGGGTGAGTGAGTGACGATTTGGTGTGGCTGTGTTTACTTGAATTTCTGAATGGGTCTAACAGCGGTATGAGTTGTAAGTGAAGTTCTCTGTTGACCCGGGTAGATTGTTGGGTTGTTGGTAAGTGTCTCGTGTTACGACAGTACCTGGTCTTTCCCGGTTTTGGGAGTTAGTGCTTGGAAGTGGCAGCTCGAGGTTTCTTTGTGGCAGGGAGGAACGGAAGGAGTTTTGTGTTTGGTTGGGTTTGGTATTGTTTGTTGTAGTTGCCAAGGTGGGCGGTTAGTGCTCGAAAGTGGCAGTTCGAGGTTCCTCGTGGCAGGTGGGAACAGAAGGTGAATTGTGTTACTTTGATTGGTTGGGAGTGTTAGTTGTGGTGGCTGGGTCTGTCGTGGGATGTTAGTTAAGCCTGCTGGCTCAATCTCCCGGTGGTAAGTGGAACATGGTTCGTGGAGCGAGGAAGTCATGTTCAGTGTGTCGTAGCAGATTTTCCTTTCTGCAACAGGAGGACATTAGGGTTAGCTTCTTTCTAGTGAGTTTGACTAGTTTGTTTGTTGTAGGAAAGGATGTGTTAGGGTTGGCTTCTGGTGTGCTTGAGGTGTGTTTGTTTGTTGTAGGAAAGGAGGTGTTAGGGTTGGCTTCTGGTGTGTTTGAGGTGTGTTTGTTGTAGGAAAGGAGGTGTTAGGGTTGGCTCCTGTGCTTGAATGTATGTTGTGCTAGGATTGATGTCATCATCAGAATGTAGGCTGTGAGTGTGAGGTTAGAATGTTTAGAGTTGAATTGGTTCTAACCCAGGCAGTTACAATATGTGAGCCTGGGTGGTGGGAGCCAGTGGGCTCATTATCCCTGATCCTCTTGATCTCTCAATTATCTGATGACATCTGATCCTGTAACTAAGAAGCTAATAAAGTAACCACAAAGAGTACCTGGCCTGAGTATCCCGAGTGTCCTTTGGAGTGAACCCTATGACCAAGAGCTGGTCATAACAGGATCTTCCTGGAGCTTCGGTCCGGCTTAAAGAAGTCTCACTCGACTACAGGTTTCTCGACCCCTGGCACTCAGTTCCAGCAGCAGCAAAGAGGTACAGCCAGTTGGGGAAGGTCCTCCAGCAAAATTAGTCTTGGGGCTAGCTGGTCCCACCAACCCAAAGGAAGAAGTCTGTTCTGGGCTTCTCAAGTCGAATTGGAATTGGAGCTTCAGTACAGCAGCAGGGCTTCACCGGGCAGTTCAACGGTCCAGGAGGATGAAGCAAGCTTCTCTTCACGATTTCCTGGTCAGATGTTTCGTCCAGTGGTGGACTCTGCCTTCAGTTCAAGAAGCCTCTCCTTTTATGCAGAGGTCTCCCATTTATGCACAGCCTAGCTGTCACTCACACAGCAGGGTGGCTGTCCTGTAACGACAGCCAACTAGCCAATCGGCATTGGGTGCATTCCGGTAACCAAGGAGACTAAGGACAGGGTGTTACCGGCACCTGCCTCGTTTTCTGCCCTGCCAGACACAGTGGAGCCAGAGGCGGGTTTCAGAACTGAAGCCCGCCAAATTCAAAACTAACAAAAGGGTTAAACCTGGTTTGGCGTGCAGAGTATAAAACCCAAGAAAGACCTCACAAACAAGAAATGGTGCAAAAAGACCAGGGCCATTTTGACACAATGGTCAGCCGTGGGTGCTATACTGCAGCTGGGTATTCAGCCTGCAGTAAAAAGCACAATGGTAGAAATATTAAACCACTGCCACCAGCCATTTAAAGTAGTGAGGGTAACATATATTTTTTTACATGACTAAGTAGGAAAAGGGGCTATTAAGTAACCCCCCACCCCCAGCACTTACACATAAGATGGGGTGGGCTGGACCTACATAAGAAAAAGGTAAGTAAAGTCAGTTTCACTTTACTATTCTTGGGAACAATAGTTCACCCAAGAAAAGCTATTTAAACCTTATGAGATATCCAAAGGACTTCTCTGTGACACACTACAAAAACAAAGACACAATTAAGATCAAAATTACATGTGAGAGTGAGAAAAAGGTCTCACTCACTCCAGAATGTATATGAAAAGACCTAAAGTCCATTAGAAGAGATGGGGGTCTCGAAGGTTGAAGGGAATTGGCACAGAAATGAGAATTCTCCTTAACATCTTGTTGCCAAAATTATAAACGCATCCCCTTGTAGGGACTTTTCATCAAATCTTATTTCATCAGTGACATTTGAGATGTCATCTTTGACGTTCTGGGTGTTAGTCTTAGCAGGGCACAGTGGAGGCGCGAGTTATGGTTCCTGAGCTTTCCATAGAGACCTCAATCCATGAAAGATCATGGGTGCAGTGGATGTCGCACTAGGATAGTATTACTGACATGCCCTGTCGACTGACTTTTTCGAGTTTCAAAAACAAATAATGTAATACTCTGTGACTACTACTAGATTTCGGCCTATGCATACCATGTGAATCTAAGCAGATGCAAGCATCAGAAATATGATTACTTGAGTAATGTATCTCATATATGAACACTAAACAATTGATGAGTGTTGTGGATGTTATTGGGAACACCTACTTCAAAACAGACCAGGATATAACCAAAGCAAAAACAAAAATTATTGTGGAATTGGAAATTGTGATTTATAACTCGCAGTAGATAAAAGCATAAACACAAAAATGGACAATCCAAATGTCATGATCTCTGCTTCCAAAAGGTCAGGGTTTTCCCAACTCCCTTGGAAGCAGATCCATAACCCAGGTTCCGAGTGCCAACCAGTCCCAATTGGGACCTTTTGGACCCAGTCCTGGCGCCAGTGGCACCAGGCTCATAAATATGCCCAGTCCCAGCGCTGGAAGCGCCGGGCTCATAATGCTTGGGAGGACTTACCTTCAGCAGACCATGCTGCTTACTTGCCTGCCAGTTGAGCCTCTGATCCTCTTCTGTTTGGAACTACTTTTCCTGTTGGGTGGGGCTGGAGCCACTCCCTAGATTCAGAACACTGGAACTCTTCTGGAAGGCAGGAACTCTTTTCTTACCAGGAACTCTTTTCTTACTTAGGCGTGGCTGTGGAAGGAGACACCTAAGCACTACAGGAGGCTATTTAAACCACACCCGGTGGATGAATCTTGCTTTGCGTTATTCTGCAACCTCTGCAGCAGAACGCTCATCGTGTCTTCTGCATCCGGTCCTGGGCCTAGGAAAAAGGCTTACCATCCTGAATCCAGTCTTCAGCAACACCTATAAAGACAAGAAAGAACAGGTTAGCATTCCGGCATCTGAAAGGCAAAGGCTTACCATCCTGAATCCAGTCTTCAGCAACACCTATAAAGACAAGAAAGAACAGGTTAGCATTCCGGCATCTGAAAGGCAAAAGCTTACCTACTCTTCGTGCGCTCCGGAGGTCTTCACTCTGCATTCCGGCATCTGAAAGACAAAAGCTTACCAACTCTTCGCACGCTCCGGAGGCCTTCGGCGCTGCATCCCGCATCTGAAAGACAAAACAAGGTGCGTTTAAATATATTGGGGAACTTTAATACTCACGTGCCATTACTCCTTTCCACATCTAATCCAGTGGGTATTCCGGCACCCTGCAGCCGCTCCGAACTCGTACCTGCAAAATAAAAAGACAGTTAGAGCGCATCGTGAAGCAGGCAACAAGCGCTTACTTACGTGCTTCCAGGCGCTTCTATTCATCACACGGGCTCCATCTTCAACTCACTTCAGCCCGTCATCCGCCATCGCCGGAACCCTGAAAAACAAGAGACATCATTACTAAAGACTTTAAAGACATTTGAATGACTCGAAACTTACCGTTCGTGCAGTAAACGACGGACAGCAGTCCTCTGAAGTCAAGAGGCCTGCGCTACCTATCCAGTGAAGAAACTGGTTACAGCACCCTGCCCCAAGGCAGATGGAGAGCTCGGCATTCACTTACCTAAGACATCTTACTCTACACGTCAGGCATACAGTGCACAGAGGTCCAGCCCAAAGAGCCAACCGGGTGCTACACATCACCTTTGAAGATACGGTAGTCGCCCAGTCAAGACCGGCGCCTCTGCGAGAATCAGGTGAGAGTTACACCAAACTTCAAGAATGGCATTACACAGCCATTGTTATTATGACGTAATGACGCAAAAGGTATGTGTCACTTTCATGATGGTGGCGCTCCTCAGTTCAGTCCCTATTATCATAACATCCTGTTACTATTACTTCAAAATAAGTGTTGTCAATTCAATCTTAACTTCTAACATATTGAATATGTATAGTTGTCTATTGATTGGTTACTCTATGGGGAGAGTGGAGAAGGGGGAGAAAAAAATACAAGTTAGGGAGGTTTATGGATTGTAACTTCATTAGGTCGGTACATTTAGTTCTCAGATCCTCTTACCTATATTTATTGTCTAGTGCTAGTTAATCCTTTCAGTCTAAGGATTCAGGACTTCCAATGAGTCCCTTCTATACGGTCTATTGCATCAGTTTATCTGAAAGAAATTAGGTGTTTGTTCATGACATTAGATTAATGCTATAATTTTGTCAGTTTTATTCAAAGTGGTTTGTTACTCAAGGTGTTTGACATATGGTCAGCATTATCTAGGTACCTTGACGATTGCGATGGTATCTTCAGTGGTTATATTTCTACTTTATTCATGTAATTCGTCAGATCAATTCTCATTCCTATTAATGTAAAATATGGTTTGAGTCTTTTAATATTTAATTTTTGAAGTAATCTAAATAACATTAGGTTCCTTAAGTATCTGTTATAATGAGCTCCTAATAGTAACATGATTTTATGATAATATGGACAATCAAATTTGAACTATGATTATTGGTTGATTTTGTTTAGAAACTGAGCATAGGCGCAGAACGTTTACCTACCCATACACATTGTCACTTTACGGTTTGATTGACTAGTGAATATCAGTCCAGGTTAGGTATCTGCTGCCAAGCAACACAAATTCCTTACATAGAAAACTGAATACATGCGGTAAGCACACTGCACAATTTTCACTACTTTATTACTACTCTTGCGTTTTATCAGATAGTTGCAGGGAATCATTTTGTTATGTTAGGGTTCTCATAAAGCGCAACTAACACGAAAAAGGCAACTTGATGCTAAAAACGCAACAGATGTATCTAGAACATAACTTCATATCTAAAATGGGTCTGTTTTTAGGGAGCAACAAAATTAAAAGTTGTCCCGTAACCGTGAATGATAGCCTTCTCGTGCAGGTGCTTAGTTTCTATCTTGTGATCGAAAGATGCCAGATGGGGGAATAAGGCTGTAATTTGGACTGAAGATACTCTGCTCCCATAACCATAAAATGCCCGATGCACAAAGTATACAGATTTGAACTGAATCAGCCCCTGCACCGGAAGCCAGTGCATCATGCATAAAATAGGGGAGTTATGGGCCAGATAGGGCGATTGTGATGCTACTCTAAGTGTCTAGTTTTACGTAACTTGGAGGCTTTGTATTAAGTATGCTGTGTGAAGTAGAGAGAGTTACAGTAGTCGATGGTTCCAAAAACCTGGTGATGCAATTACAGGAGGCCGCATAGAAGCAGGCAGGTATGTAAGAACCTTCTGAAGAACTCTTAATTTAAAATGGCCAGATTGGCAAACACAACCAATTTGTGAATCTACTAATAGAGGCTGAGATCTTGTAACCGAGATATCTGACCATAGAGATGGGGATAGGGAAAGGCCTGTGAAGCAGAGGCCAGAAAGAGGTGACTGAGCTCCCTCAGTCTTGGCCCCATTTAGCTTCAACCAGCTATTACTAATCCAGTTCTCTACAGCTTGAAGCCATTGCCTAAGCCGGGGTGCAGCATCAGGCTGGGTGAGATCAAGGTAAACCATCGGAGTATCATCAGCATAGCAGTAACATAACATCCAGTGGGACTCGATGAGTTTTGTGAGAAGCTCGATGTATACGTTAAACAAAATGAGAGAAAAGGCACAGCCCTGAGGGACCCTGCAGGTTAATGGGGTTGCAGTTGACTGATGAGGCCTAAGAGTGATTCGGCCCAGTGTGCAAGAAAGCCAGGATAACACCGGACCTGTGATGCCAGTATTAGCTAGACGATCGAGCAGGATGGTGTGCTCAATGGTGTCAAAGGCAGCTGACAGATCGAGTAAAATCTGCGCCCTGACACCAC
Source organism: Ambystoma mexicanum (assembly GCF_040938575.1). Taxonomy (NCBI): domain Eukaryota; kingdom Metazoa; phylum Chordata; class Amphibia; order Caudata; family Ambystomatidae; genus Ambystoma; species Ambystoma mexicanum. Next base: position 608,351,041 of record NC_090924.1, read on the forward strand.
CCTGATCACAAAGGTGAGTAAGATCAACCTCTGACACTAGCACTGTTTCTGTGCCGCAACCAGGACGCAACATTGATTGAAACGAGTCAAAGAAAAATTCTCAAAGGTGCTAAGCAGGGACTGTTAGGCAGAAACCTGTGCAGTTCCCTTGGGGACCTCTGCAAAAGTTTAAGACTACAGGAGCTGGTAGTAAACCCAATTGGTAGCAGTCTGCACCACCCAGATTTACCTGGTAGCTGTGGCTGAGCAGCCAGACTACTCTCAAGAAGAGTTAGGCAGTATACAGAGCATACATAATAGGGCAGGTACACACAGTAGAACAAGCAAACACTGACCAGAGCTTTGGTGTAAAAGATATATAATTATTTATTTAAAAACACATCTAAGAAAACACACTGGCACTTATCTCAAGCAAGTTCAAAAACACAGTTACTAAAGTATATAGACTCCCTTAAAAGAATATTAGACAAGTCTTAAGTAAAGCCCCACTTATTTTCAGGCAGCGGTGAGCGCTTAACGCAGATGGCACTCTAATAATTCGGTTTAAAAGGGAGAGAAAGACGGAGCATAAATTGAAACAGATCCCAACACTTTCAAAAGAACACAGCAAGGGAGGAAGGCAGAATCAAACCATGAAGTTAGAGTTCAGAAAGCCGGATCCACTTTAAGAGGATCAGAGCGAAATGTGTCCAAGGTCACACGGTTGAAAAGTGCACAAAAGTCTCAAAGGTTCAGAAAGAAGTTGGACCAGTTAGATGGTCAAGAGGCCATCCCAGTTTAGAAGGTTAAGGATTTACTGTCACCTTGTAGCAATCTATAGAAAGGGAGGCCAGGCGGACACAGTACCTTGAAATGGTGAGAACACTCCAGCGGGGGCAGTTGTTCCTGGCAGCGATTGCGAGTTGGTGCTTCGTCTGGCAGAAGAGAAGATCTCGTCGGAGAGGAAAGCAGGGGGTTGTTGTACTGCCAGGGAAGAAACCAGCCGCGGAGTTTCTCGATTCAGAGGAGTGGTCCTTTTATGCGCGGTTCAGTGGTAAGTGGCTATCCGGTTGCCGGGGTGCTTGGCACGGGCAATTCGACCACTAGACGTCCTGGTAGGCGAAAAGGAAAGCAAACTGGTTGTCCCCACCAGCTCAAGGGGAAGAGACTCTCCGGCAAGAAGATCCCCTCTGTCGTCGGGAAGTGGTGAGACGGTTCAGCAGGGCTCCACCGGTGGTGTCGTCGTTGCAGGTCGGCTCAGCTTCTCCCTCTTCGGATTCTCAGGTCCTGTGGCGACTTCTGACGTTCCAGTCCCAAAAGCCCTCCTTTTATGCAAGAAACCCCCATTCATTCAGCCTAGCTGTCAATCAAACATGCCAAGTGGTGAGCCGGCCGGCTCACCACTTGGGCCAATCACACAAGAGTGCGACTTGAGTTGCCAAGGCAACTCAGTCCAGGGTGCGTAAACCCCCTCCCACACCCCCTGTGGTTCCCAGACAGAGTGGCACCACTTTTGGAGGCTTCTGTGGAGAAGCCCGCTAAAAAGTGGAACAAAGGGCTCGACTTGGGTTGGAGTCACAGAAGAGAACACAAACGCCATTTTAGAATCGAGTTCTGGTGAAAAATACCAACCGGTGAATTAATATTAAATAAATAACCCGGCGGTATGTTCGAGGCTATAGGAATTAAATAATTAAAGTTGGTCGCCTCAAACAATGGGAAATTCCCATAGAGATATATTTGCGGTCGAATATAAAAAGTAGTATCTACTGCCACCAGCCAAAACTCGATCAGGGGGGATGGAGACGTGTCCCCTTGAAAAATAGACCCCGGGGCAATCTAATTGCCCCGACCAGTATGTCCACAATATGATGGTTTGTACTGGCTTCTGTTCATAATTTGGGACTAGTAAAGCCAATGGTGACTTTACATGCCCTGGGAGACAGTAGTCAGTCCCAGGGTATGGAGTTTATGGTGGGATGTCACTATGACACCCCTGTGTCACTGCACTGAGGGTGCTGTGTAACACACATAGTAAAAACACATGAGACCCTATGGAGTAAAAGACCCCATAGCCCATAAAACACATTAACAGTCAAAGGAACCCCTCAAATCATGTCCAAGAGTGTGAAGAAAAGAGACTCACTCTTGGCAGGATTAAAAAACAAACTCCAAAAATCCAGCAAAGCTGCTGGGGGACTCACTAGGTTAGGAAATTCAGCCTAAACAGAGAATTCTCCCTAACAGGGGAGTAGCCAGTAGTTTAATGAGAAACCGAAGCAGCGAGACAGGCTGCAAACTAGCCGGAACTGCAGGGTTCAAAGTGAGGTTTTTCAGTAGTGGGATTACCAGAGCATGTTTCAAAAAGGAATAGACCCATCCACAAAAGATTAGTTTACTACCTGGGTGACCAGTGGTGAAATAAAGGGCATCACTGATTTCGCTATACCAAGCTGGAGTGGATCTTGTGGCAGCAATGATCTTGGTAGGAGTGAAACGAGGAAAAGTAGACCAAACATGGTCTCTGAACCTATTGCAGGATCTGCTGTCCGTAGACCCGACAATGCAATTTGTTCACAGATGGTAGAAATCTTGTTTGTGATAAAGGTAGATGGCGAGAAGGGGGACACTGCACTTGTAGTGGGTCTAGTGTCTGAGTGACCACACCAGGTTAAATAGCTCTTTAGGTTGATTAAGAGCGGACTGAACCTGGTGGGTGTAAAAGGCATGTTTACCTTGAAAATAGGTTTGTGGTAAATAGTAGTAGCCTGCTGAAAGGAAACCCTGGCAACTGGGCAATAAGCCACCTGACATTTGCGTTCCAGTTGTCTTTGACAAAGGCGAAGCTCGCCAATGTGAGAATTAAACCAACGCTCTGAAGGGCGAGCACACTTCTTCGAAGGTGAAGTGGGGCAGGACGATCTGCTGTGGTCTTCAAAGTTTGTGAGACAGTGGTCATATCAAGAGGCCATACCGCTGCACAGCATTCACTGATCACGGTGGAGATCCTGGAAGCTTCCACTGAGCAATAGGTGGTTAAAGGCCCTTGAGCGATGGGTGGTTTTGCAACCCGCCCAACTTAATGGCAAAAGGAATAATAAAATGGTCAGGTCAAAGCACTCTAAAGGCAGGGTAGGTTTTTACTGTAGGCAAGAAAGACAACATTAAATCAAGTGTATTGCCTTACTGGTGAGGAGGGCCAGTGACAATTTGTTGGAATTTTTGACTGCTCATAGTTGACATAAAGCGGGCAGCCTGAAGGTCTAGATGGTCGTTAATATTAAAATTTAAATCGCCAGCTATTATCTAGTTGGTAAAACAGATGTGTAGATCAGCTGCCAGTTCCAGGAAAGTGACCTTTAATGTGGGATCAATACGAAGATGACGATGGTGTACTCCGGAGACCACCCGGCTGGCCCATAGAGCCGAGGTTTGCTCCAAAGTATTTTAAGACGAGATAGCTGCACCCTTAAGATGGATGGGGGTGCAGATTTATCACTCCGACACCAATCAATAAGGACAACTCAATGGTTTGGCAAAGTGAGTCTGTTTAATGACAATTACAAAAAACAGGGAGTCCTGGAAATCGGCAGTGATGCGATTGTCCTTCTTGCTTCAACTCCAACGAACTTCATACAAGTTGTAACATTTATACTCAAAACTTGTTATAATTGACGTGTAACACTCAAAAGTTAACATGCAATTCTATTGGTAGGAAAAGGTAATTTTAACATAGGTGCTATATCTGTATATGGTAACTGAGTGAGGGGATTGGGTAACCCACTGTCAGGTGGGCATCTAAGCCCTTCCTTCATAATGACTACTGCAGACGTCACTAAAAGTATGACATCCCATTGGTTCTACTAACTATAGGACCCTAGATTATTTGGTCCGTTGTAATTGGGGTGGCACCAACCCTATGCATACATTTCCACTTTGCTTAGCAGCACGCAGAATGGTCAACCAGGTGCAGGGTGCCCCTCAGTTAACTGGCCTTCCTCCAATTAAGGTTACAATCAATCATCGCTTCAGCAACTATGTGTCAATTATTTTACTGTGGTTGGCCTCGAAACTGTATCTTCTGTCTGGAAAAGTTCTGTGATCTCTGCCTGGGCAAATGCCAAGCGTAGGTGTGAACCCGTGCTTCTCCTCGCTCGGCTGGTCACGTGCTGCCTGCACCGTGAATTTGTCTAGTTTCTCTCAATTTCTGTATTTGATTCTTATTCAGCTTGCCACCTGCCTATGCCTCCTTATCTTGACCTTTCACAGACAGGATATTCTGTTCTTAAGTTTCAATTGTGTAGCTACTGTTCATTTCTTCTGTTGGTATGACCTTGTCTCTCCTGGCACGTGTTACATCTGCTGAGTTTTGATTCAGCCGTCTCTTCTCGTTTTGCTGGAACATGAATCTTGCCTTGTTTGGCCTCTAGTAACCTGAGTTGATTCTGCTTCGTTTGCAAAGTTTGGTTGTTTGTTTGTTTATTTATTTGTATTGCGCGCCAGGCCCAAGGGTAACCGGGCGCAGTGAACAGAATATACGAAACTTACAATGTTGCATAGAAATGACAGTGTTACAGCAAATTACAATGTTACATAATTAAAAATGTACAATAGTGATAAGTCTTTGATGGTACATATGTACATTCAGATAAGTAACATAACACAAATTAGTCTTTCAAACCTTATACTTGCAACACTGTGCTTCGCTTTGAGGTAGCTTATGTATAATCGCGCTTGCCGCATTATTCTTCTACTTAGCATAGCAAGCTGCACTGTTTTCTTAGCTTTCTTGCGGTTCCAAGCATATTTACAGGTGTTAGCTGGTTGAATATCTTCATCCTGTTTACAACTTCATTCTCTTACATTTGGATATCATCTTTTATCTTAGGTTCTCGATATCCTTAATCATGGCGTTTTGGGTGTGTCATTCTCGGGTCATTTCTTCTATCTGTGAGTCTGTCCGGGTCCTCATGACATCACCATTCGTCTTCCATTGAGGCCTTATTGGTTTCTTCCTGGACCGTTCTGACGCAATCTTCATTTCGTCTCATTTGCTGGTAGACTTTTCTTAATGGATACTTTACTGTCCATGGTTTTCTGGGTATTGGGACTTCAATAGGTGTTGCTCTTCTGATAGGTACTGGGCAGAGCCCTATTGCGTCTCTCTGCTGGGTCATTTGCTCATCATACGTCATATATCTCGGTGTGAACATTCCTGGTACTTTAAAATGGGTGGCTGGAGTGCAGGCTTAATTTGAGACCTCCTCTACAATCACCACACCTCCCTCTGGGCGATTCATCGACCACTTTCACCTCCGTTTTTGGATTCAACGTACTCGATTCTTCTGTATTTATCTTCACTCCATCGCCTGGCTTCATTCCTTCTTCCTCTTCTGTGTCTATACATCATGGTCTGAAGAAGTGTCTTTTCGGAGTCCATATTTTTATTACTCTTTTCAAGCTTCCTGCTGTTCTTACTTGTTCGTCTTTATTCCATGTCATTGGTTGACATTGTCCATTTGGGCTGCAGTAAACCCATCTTCCCACATAATTTCTGCATTTCCTGGGATAGAGAAACTTTGTTCCTTCTGGTGCGTGAACGCTGGCCTTCACAAAGTCTCTTATTTCTACACCAGTCAGGTTTTTGGGCTTCCATCCTGGCTTGACATCAATCATGATCTTCATCCCTATGTCTTTTTTCGCAGTTTTCTGGCATTGCGAAAATATTAACTTGATAACACAAAATCCTAGCAGTACCATCACTAACAGGGCTCCCAAGAACTTGAATGCATCTGCCATCCATTGTGGGACCCATGAAAACAGTGATCCAAACCAGCTGTCCTCATCAAATTGGTCAGTTTCATTGATCATCTGGTTCTGCAGGTTTGTTAGCATGCCGATGGCTTCAGTTAAGGTTCCATTCTCCTCATCGTGAGAAGGTATGAATGTGCAACATGAGTCTCCAATTTTTGCACAAACTCCTCCATCCATGGCTGTGATCATGTCAAGGACATATCTGTTCTGGAGAGTCATCAGTCGGATGGCTCTTAACTCTTCCTTAATCACATTGAATCCTTTTATGGTCGTGTTGATGGTCTTCTACAACTCCCACCTGGTTATCTGCAACCATTTAATATTTACTCCAACTTGGATTCTTGGCACGAAGAGCATCGTGAACACTGAGGTGATGCTGAACAGTCTGTGTTCATATGGGATTGCATGAAAGGCTTCTTCTGATTTTAGCAGAGAAATAATTCTCTCTCTTCATTCGAGCTATCAGTTCCACAGATCTCCTCTTCCTCAGGTGAGCATCTGCTTTCGGGAAACTATCAATATTCAGGTCACTTTTCGGGATCACTAATGCTGGAACATGGACGTTCACTATTGTGCATATACCTCCACAGTTCTTCGGCAGTCTGATGTATGCTTTGGATCCACATGCCCAATAATGGTCCATAATTAGTGCAGTCCCGTGCACCATTCCTGGAGCATCAAAAATTCGTCCACAGTTATGATTCTCTCCCATCTTTCTTATGCCATTATTCCTGAAGCACAATTTCGAGCTCTCCCGCGGTACCATCTGCAGAGGTCCTCCTCTGTCTTCGACCCATGTCAGTTCTTTTGCCAGTCTTGGCCATAATGGCTTGCAGCCATTCTGCACGATGTCAACCGTTTCCTTGTAGAGTCCAGTGATTACCCAGGCCCTGCAAATCAACACTCCTTTCTCCCATCCATCTGGTGAAAGCACTGTTCCCCAAATCTGCATTTGGGCTCTGTTCTTCCACTTTCGAGCTTCCTCTAGCGTTTCCTCTTGGACATTTAGCCTCGGGTTCACTTGCCATCTTATTTCTGCTCCTTTCACTCCAGGCTTCTCGTATCTGATCACATGATTCCTAGTATGAGCTCTGTTTCTTGTCTTAAACATAATCATCTTCATCGGGATAGGCTGTTTCAGTTGCCCATATTAGGGAAGTGTCACTTCCCATAAACTGGCCTCTAGTTTTGCACATGGCTACATGTGAAAGACAGTGTGCTGTTTGGACATCAATTTGTACAGCTACGAAGATCTTGGATTTCTCATGCTGTATGGTAGGAGTGCACAAACAGAGCATTCCCCTTCTGAACTTCGTCTTCCAACCTCCATTATGTGCTGGTACCAAATGTTGTTTCCCAGATGTGCTGTCCAGGTAGTCAGTTAATTCTTATCTCCATGCATGCTTCTCTTGATTCTTAGTGTTTTCCTATAATTGGCTATAACTACATCCCTAAATGCATCTGTATGACTCTTTCTTGCATGAGGATTCTCAGGTATCCCGGTCCATGGTGCAGTCCTCCTCATCTGCGCCATTTGAGTTGACCGAATTCTGGCAGCTCTCTTGTTCGTCATGTAGTTCCTTCTTTCTGGCTTGGAATGTTCGTTTCCATTCTGGCATTGGTCTAGTATATGGTTGTACTGTGGAACTGGTACTTGGCCCTTGTGGTGGAATATATATGCTTGGCAGTACAGTCTCTGCAGTTTTATTCTTCAGTTCCTCTTGTATTATTCTTACTTTGGCTATGAACGGCCATAATGAGTCTACTATCAGTTGTGTTCGTGCAGAGAGCTCCTGAGTTAGCTCTTGTTTTCTTAAGGGTTTCGGACATGGCTGCTGCTGCTGTTGGTTTTCTTCTCAACTCTCCTTGTCTTTCTACAGCATTTGCTGTGGAGTTTCTTATGGCAGGCAGTCTCTCTTTCTCTACTGGTTTGGCTTGTGGTTCTGCAGTTATTGGCACTAAGCCTGTTGTGTGTGCACGTGTGGCTGTCAAAAATCTTTTTTTGTTACTGTGTGTGTGTGTGTGTGTGTGTGTGTGTGTGTGTGTGTGTGTGTGTGTGTGTGTGTGTGTGTGTGTGTGTGTGTGTGTGTGTGTGTGTGTGTGTGTGTGTGTGTGTGTGTGTGTGTGTGTGTGTGTGTGTGTGTGTGTGTGTGTGTGTGTGTGTGTGTGTGTGTGTGTGTGTGTGTGTGTGTGTGTGTGTGTGTGTGTGTGTGTGTGTGTGTGTGTGTGTGTGTGTGTGTGTGTGTGTGTGTGTGTGTGTGTGTGTGTGTGTGTGTGTGATTACTAATCACATCCATTTCAGGTTCATTCACCCCACCATCAGATATTCTCGGGACTTGAATGACTATGTAAGTTCTGGGTGCTTTTGTGGGTTTCATGTGTGCATCATTAGCTGGCTGTACCAATAAAAAATGCAGTTCTAATGGTTAATGACAGTAAAACAATGATGAATATGATACATAGATACATTATGCCCCTGTATGTCAGGCGGCAGAATTTACATCCAGAGAAACGTGGTCGTCTCTCCTCTTGCGGGAGGACCAGATTGCTGCTCTGGACCCCCATCTCGATCATTCGCCAGATGTCACTTTCATTGTATTCCCTTAACCAATATCGTCTTTCGAGTTCTGTGTTTGAGTGTCAGGTGCTCCACAAGTTTCCCCCCCTCTTGTGGATGATGAGTTGTCTCTTCTCTCAGGATACAGTTCCTTTGCTAGACTATGGGGAAAAAAATCAAATCGACTAACACCTCAGTAAGTCTTTTTACTGTGCATGTTCAAAGTAAGTAAGCTACCAGTCCACTCCTTGGATTTGCTTCAGTCCTGAGGACATATTGTATACTGGTCAATATGAAGAGTAAGGACAGAAAAATAACAAATGCAATACGTGAAGTTTTTGACACTGTGTTCTCGATCTGTTCCTCAGCGGAAAGCTTTTTAGAATCTCCTCAGATAGTTCTGTTGATGGTTCAAGAGCTCTATTTGTAACCCGATTCCATGCAAGAGCATGCCCATCTGTGCAACATTAGCTGGATCTCTGATGAATGTGAGGACGTCAACATCAATTGGTCTCCCCACTAGCTCTGGAAAGTCAGTGATTAGACGAAGAAGGACATTGTGGGCCAACCTGCTGTCTTCTAGTCACGGGGACATCCATCCTGTCTTGCTGAGGTTCAGGATTGTATACTCTCCAATGTAAACCATGTCTGCACTGTCCGTTTGCGTACGGTGCAACTAGAATTACGATTTTGCTTAGGAGATGGCTTAGGTGTTCTGTATTTGCTGTATCTCGAAGAAATGTGAGGCTGTCTATTCTTCCGACAAGAGTTGGACAGTCTTAGATTATACGAAAGAACAGTGTGTTGATAAGCTCATTTATTTCCGCCTGTGTTTGAGACATTTGGTTATTTCTCAATGTACTCAGGAAGTAGGAGAAATTGTTCGGCAATGACAGCAAGTAGTCTTCTTATTGTCTTTTCGTTTTCAGGATCTTGAAGAAAGTCAGTGACATTGGTGAGTCTCCCTACCAATGACGGGTATGATCTTAGCACTTGATCAAAATAGGTGACCACGTCCTTGGCGATGTCGCTACTGCGGGACACCATAAGTGATTCCGAATAGGGTCTCGGTATGGAATGAGTTGGGGTACTGTATTTGCTTCCAATATAAGTGTCCTTGGTCAAAATTTGGCATATTTATTTCTCGTCAAGGCTTTAAGTGTGCCTCAGTCCAAAGTTCAAGGTTCACAGGCTATGTTGTGGCTTATGCGTGCAATTCTTCACACTGCAACTAGGATGCACAGTGTTCGTTTTTTTTTATGTCCTTTTCCCCTTTTTTGCTTAGAGGAAGTGTCCAATTTAAGCCACACTTTGCAAAAGTTCTTTGTCTGGCTGGTCATGCGTCCTTCTTCCTTGCCATGGATCTCGTCTGTACGTGCTGTGGTACTTCCCCTTCGCTCGTCTACTCCTCTCGTTGGGGTGCAGGCAGGGGGCCTTCTCCGATGTAGGGTTTGATATCGCCGAGAAAAATCAAAGCTCTTCTGCCTTGTAGTTTTACTGTGAATGGAGTGCAGTCCTCCACTGTGAAAGGACCATTAAATCCTGGCTCATCCCACTTTTTCCTTGTATGGTTCCTCATGAGGACGGTGTCTCCAGGGAACACGGATGTTAAGCAAAGTCCTTGAGCTGTGTCTGTAGTAGTATCTCCTTCTGTATTCCGTGCTTCCCTGCACCCCCTTCGTCGTCGCTGCAGCTGGTCTGAAATTACAGTAAGGCAAGATGTCATGCAGTTCAGATAGTTTTGCATTTCAGACCCTAAAATTTCTCCTGTGGACTGGGCATCACATCTAGCTCTATCTCAGGGTGTCAAAGGAGTTCTCATTCTTCTTCCTGTGGCTATCTCGTGTGGCGTAAGATGATCGTCAGAACCGGGTTGGTTCCGAAGTGCATACAGTGCTAAAGGAAGGCAGTGCAACCATCCCTTCTTTAGAGTAAGCTTCAACTTGGCTATCCTTTCCTTTAATAAGCTGTTGAGCGTCTCACATAATCCGTTATCTTGCAGATGATATGCCGACAAGAACTTGTGCTTTATACCAAGCAGCAAGCTAATCTGTTCGAATATTGCATTAACAAAGTGAAGGCCATTATCTGATCTCATGACTTCTCATACCCCCCACCTGGGGAACACTTCCCTCACTAAAAATGTGGCCGCACAGGTAGAGTCTGGGTGTGTACACGGACCTGCCTCAATCCACCTAGAGAATGGACACACCACAACAATTAAGTTCCTGTACCCGTTACATACTTGAATCATGTCGATGTAATCAACATGCAAGTGCTGAAAAGGTCCATTTGGTCTGGGGATGACTCCTTGTTAGGGAGAATTCTCTGTTAAGGCTAATTTCCCAAACCTATTGAGTCCCCCAGCAGCTTTGCTGGATTTTTGGGGTTTATTTTTTTCTCCTGCTAAGAGTGAGACTCTTTTTCTCCCACTCTTAGACATGATTTGAGATATCCTTTGACTTTGAAATGTGTTTTATGGGCTATGGGGTCTTTTACTCCATAGGGTTTCATGTGGTTTTGGTAAGTGTTACACAGCACCCTCAGTGCAGTAACACAGGGGTGACATAGTGACCCCCAAACATAGACTCCATACCCTGCGACTGACTACTGTCTCCCAGGGCATGTAAAGTCACCATAGACTTTACTAGTCTTAAATTGTGAACAGAACCAGTACAAACCATCATATTGTGGAAGTACTGGTAGGGGTCATTAGATTGCCCCTGGGTCTGTTTTTCGAGGGGGCACTGTGCAGTCCCCCCCTCGTCGAGTTTCTGGCTGGTGGCAGTGGTTACCACGCGAAATATTCCACCGGAATATTTCCTATGGGATTTTCCCATTCATTTTAAACACATCACTTTTTTGGTGCAATGTTAAAGATACCGCTGGGTTATTTATTTAATATTTATTCCCCGGTTGGGTCTTTTTGCCAGGACTCGGTTTTAAAATGGCGTTTGTGTTCGCCTCTGGAACTCCAACCCAAGTCGAGCCCTTTGTTCCACTTTTTGGCAGGCTTCTACACAGAAGCCTCCAAAAGTGGTGCAACTCTGTCTGGGTCTACAGGATGTGTGGGAGGGGGGTTTAGGCACCCTGGACTGAGTTGCCTTGGCAACTCAAGTCGCACTCTTGTGTGATTGGCCCAGTGGTGAGCCGCCCGGCTCACCACTTAGCATGTTTGAGTGAAAGCTAGGACTGATGAATGGGGGTTTTTCTGCATAAAAGCAGGGCTTTGGGGACTGGAACTTCAGAAGTCGCCACAGGACCAAAGAATCCGAAGAGGGAGAAGCTGAGCCGACCTGCAAGGACAACACCGCCGGTGGAGCCCTGCTGAACCGTCTCACCACTTCCCAACGACAGAGAAGATCTTCATCCCAGAGAGTCTTCTTCCTCTGAACTGGTGGGGATAACCAGTTCACCCTCTTTTTCGCCTTCCTGGATCGTCTCATGGTCGAATCGCCCGTGCCAAGCACCCCGGCAGCCAGATAGCCACGCTTCACCACTACCGCGAATAAAAGGGTAGTACCTTTTAACCGGGAAACTCCGCGGCTGGTTTCTTCTCTGGCAGTGCAATGACCTCCAGCTTTCCTCCACGTCGAGATCTCCTCTTCCCCTGGACGAAACACTGACTTGCACCCGCTGCCAGGAACAACTGCCCCCACTGGAGCTTTCTCACCATTTCGGGTACTGTGTCCCGCCTGGTCTCCCTTGCAACAGACTGTTCAAGGTGTCCCGTAAATCCTTGACTGTCTATCGTGGGGTGACTTGAGACCTGCTAACTAACTTTTCCTGACTTGATCCAACCCTTTTTGAACTATCTGCAAATACTCTTTAAAGTACTATTCAACTGTGTGATCTTGGACACATTCCGCCTTGCTCTCTCCAAGAGTGGGCCTGGCCTATGACTTTCTTGCTCCTCAGTAGACTCTGCCTTTTCTGACATGCTCTGGTTCTCTTAAAGTGTTGGTATTGTGTATTTTCCTAATTCTGCCCTTTTCCCTCCCTTTTTAACTAACTTATTGGAGTGCCATCTTAGGTTAAGAGCTCACCTCTGTCTGTAAATAAGTGGTGTTTAACTAAGACTTGTTCAATAAGTAATCAGGGATGTATATATATTAATAGTGACTGTTTGAACTTGCTTGCCATATTAGTGTTGGTGTATATTACAAAGTGTGTTTTTAAATAAATAATTATATACTTTTATACCCAAGCTCTGGTCAGTGTTTGTTTGTGCTACTGTATTTTTGTACCTATCTTGTATACTCTATATACTGTCTAACTCTTCTTGAGAGAAGTCTGGCTGCTCAGCCACAGCTACCAGGTAAATCTGGGTGGTACAGACTGCTACCAATTGGGTTTACTGCCAACACCTGTAGTCCTAAGCCTTTTGCAGTGGTCCCTAAGGGAACTGCACAGGTTTCTGCCTAACACTCCTCATTACTTTTAATGTGTGCCCGGCTGTGAATTGTTCACAGATTATACAGTTCACTATAAAGAATGTAACATGCTCAGCTAAATTCGGTATGAACCAGTTTTCAGCGAGCGTTGCTGCAAGATTCTCTTTAGTCATATGTGCTGGGTAATGCAACTGCTCTAGCGCTATTTTCAATAGGGCTACAGGCATTACTGGTTTACAAGTGCGGTCTTGTCGCCACAAGCTGTCAGAGGGGTTAAAAGAACACCCTCGATGTTTCCAAATATTCTTTTCTTCCTGAGGTGCCTCCCCCTGGAGTTCCATTAGCTGCGTTTGCCCCAAATTACTGTAACATTCTGGTGCGGTTCATGTAACGATCATTCGCTCGTTGGCATGGATAACTTCCACTTCCATGACCGTCTCACTTTTGGATGCCATACGCTTGGCCGTGTCTGCTGCTTGATTTCCGCATGAGATAAAATCTGTCCCTTTCGTGTGGGTGGCGCATTTCACGACCACTATGCCCACTGGGAGCTGTCGTGCCTTGATCAGCCTGTCTAATAAGGCTGCGTGCTGTACTGGCGTGCCGTCCGCTCGGAGGTATCACTTCCTTTTCGAGCATGCTAGGCCTGCATGCACTGTTGACGTCACATAGGCGGAGTCACTGTACACCGTTACTTCCTGGTCTACGTGATTCTCAATGGCGAATATCAACGCTAATAATTCTGCAGCCTGTGCTGAATAATGAGATGGTATTCGTGCACTAATGTACTCAAAATTCTCCATTTGCTCTGTGCTTCACCACAGCAACGCCAGTATATCTTTGTCCTTCACTTTGATCGATCTTCGAAGACCTGTCAATGAAGACAATCTCTCCTCCTGCCAAGGCATTTTCTTTTACCCTGGGAATTTCATCATAGAATTCTTCATGATTTGCACAGTCATGTGTTTGCTTTCCCTCAGTGACTGGCTCTGCTATAAACATAGCTGGGTTCACTATCTTACATGTGACTACCTTAATCGATGGATTTGATATGATCACTTCATAAGCAGAAGCTCTCTGAGATGTCAATGTGTCCTTTGGTTTCTCTAGAATGGCAAATAGCGAGTGCTCGACGTACAACATCATGGAGCAGCATCCCATCACAATGGTTGTAGCTTTCTCTATGGCGAACGCTGTGGCAGCTAAACTTTGTTCGCACAGGAAATGGCCTCTCATTACTGGGTCCAAATTTTCACTATAGTATGCCAGGGGCTTGTACCCCGATGTGGTTCTGAGTGAGCACTGCCGTCATGGCACTGCCATTCATGTGTGAAAACAGTTAAAATTCCTCTGCATAATTGGGGATCCCTAGAACTGGTGCTGTGCAAATAGCTCTGAGTTAAGCAAATCCTTTCTCCATGTTCTCAGACCATTCTATCTTTTCTTTCGTTACTTGGGCCTTCTTTAGGGCCTGAAGTAAAGGCTTAGTGTAAGTGCTATAGTCGAGGACTCATGCCCTAATGTAGTTGCATAGGCCTAGAAAGCTCTGCATCTGTTTTATCGTGTGTGGCTTAGCAGTGTTCAGTATGGCTTCAGCCCTTTCTGGGGTCACACTTATTTCTTCATGTGAGATCAACTGGCCTATGTACAGCACTTCTTGTTGACAATATTGTAACTTCTCCTTATCAACCTTATATCCTTTCTCAGCCAGTATAGTCAGTAGCTGGACAGAATCGTGCCTGCGTTGCTCCTCTGTTGTGCTGCAAATTAAGAGGTCATCCACGTATTGCTGAACAACACTTTTCAGTGCAATATTGCTCAACTCCATCTGCAGGACTCTGTTGAAAATAGGAGACTCACAGTACCCCTGGAGCAGCCTTGTGCTTTTCATTTTTAAACTTTTATTTTTGGACGGCAGAGGTACACAAGGCACACATAAGGCAACAAATAAAAAGCAGTTACATCATAGAGCAGCACACCAAAAAGGATACAGCAATCACAGCATTGACAACTGAACGGTACCTGAAAAGGAGCACAAAAAGAAAAAAAATTAGGGCCTCACGCAGTGGGATCAGAGCCCGGCGGGGCAGGGGACAGACCAGATTCGGGAGTGCCCTCGCTTTGGATGCTAAGGTAAGCGTTAAATTCAGCCCAAATGCTCCTGGGGCGAGACTGGGCGGGGAGCATAGACAAGTTTTCTTCCTCGCAATTTCGTGACCAGGTGAGTAAGCGCAACCATTTCTGAAAGACCGGGGGAGCGGGGCTTTTCCAGCTCTGGAGTGTACACTTTTTGGCAATCATACAGCTTATATTTAGGAATTTAGCTAGGCGTCTGGTTTCATCGGTTTTCCAGACCCCGAACAGAACCGACAGGGGGTCAGGATCAACCACAGTTTCAGTTATGTCAGAGAGTGTTTTCAAGATACATTCCCAAAACCCAGATAGCTCCCTGCAGGTCAAAAACATATGCAGGTGATCAGCTTCCTCAGCTCCACAGCGAGGACACAGGGCCGCCGCGGTGCGGGTGAATGTCGAGGTCCTGTGTGGAGTATAGTAGAGCCTATTGAGAAGTTTGTACTGCATGGCGCGGTGACGGAAATTAAGGGAGACTTTTTTTGTGTGTAGGCACATTGCGCCCCAGGCGCCATCAGACAACTCCAGGCCCAATTAGTTCGCCCAATCGTCGCGCGCCCTAAGCACTGGGACTGTGATGGACTCCTGAATAATCTTATATAGTGAAGAGACGACACCGCGGGTGCCGCCTGAGTTGACAATGTATGCGATCGCCGGGTTATCCGGGGGCTCATCAGGAAATGAGGGCCATGTAGTACGGAACGCTGCCCGTAGTCTATAGTATTGGAGGGTCTCCAAGGCGGATCTGGTGTGCCCTTGTTTTCATGTTTGGGGGTCAATGAACCTACCTTCTGGGTAGAAGTCGGACAGTGCTTGATACCCCAGAGTTCCCCAGTGTTGGGCTAAGGCATTATCGTGTGTGGGTTCCAGGCCAGGCAGGCGCCACACCGGGAGCCATTTATAGTAAGGGAGGGATTCGGCCGTCGGATACAGCAAGCGTTTCCAAGCATAAATGGTCGGACCGACGGGGTCTATAGGTGAGTCTGGTGTATAATGACGATGTAGTATAAGGGACATCATGTTGGTGCCAGCGGCCGCAAGTCGCTCTAACTTGACATGCGGACGCGTTGGGGAGCCCGGGTACCAGTGAGTGGCATGTTGAGCCTGGGCCGCAGTCCAGTAGAGTAGCAGATCCGGGGCAGTGAGCCCCCCTTGTTTATAAGGGAGCGCCATGTCGGTCCACTTCTTACGCACTGCACCGGAGTGCCATAGGAACTGTGCGCATAGTGTATGCAGTTTAACGAAGTAACCCTTCCCAGGCCATACGGGAACGTTGCTGAAAGTGTAAAGAAGCTTGGGGAGCAGGATCATTTTAATGAGAGAGAGCCGACCAGCCATGGATAATGGGAGCGAGCGCCATCTTGACATCTTGGCCTCAACCGTTTGTGCCACGGTAGAATAATTGTCGGCTAGCAAAGTGGATTTAATTAAGGATATCTGCACACCCAGGTATCTGACACCGTTCGGGGACCAACGAAGGGGGTACTCAGTGGTGGGTTGTTGGGTAGATTTAGTGAGCGGGAAGATATCTGACTTTGAATAATTGATCGTGAAGCCAGAGTAGGTGCCGATGCGGGTGATGTCCCTCAGTATGGGGTCTATGTGGGTCGTGGGCTCTCTAATGTATAATAGCACATCATCTGCATATAAAGATATGATTTCGGGGTCATCCTTCAACCGTATTCCCTTGCGGGCATGACGAGCACGGACATAATCCGCCATCGGCTCAATTGCGAGGGCGAAGAGGATCGGGGAGAAGGGGCAGCCCTGCCGGGTACCCCTGAAGAGTGTGAAATGGTCAGATGTCAATGAATTAGCCCTGACCCGAGCCACAGGGGAGGCGTATAGTAGTTTAATGAACCCGATCATGTTTGGGCCAACGCCCATCGTCTCCAGCACCAGCCACATGTAGTTCCAAGAGACCATGTCAAAGGCCTTCTGAGCGTTCAGAGTGACCGCCACGGCCTGGGCGTCTTGATCTATACGGGACATAACATTGAACAATCTCCTTATATTATGGGAGGTGGACCTGCCGGGGACGAAGCCCGCTTGATCCTCATGGACCAGATATGGCATAATGGGGAGAAAGCGGTTAGCTGTGATCTTAGCAATGATTTTCGTGTCTAGATTCATGAGGGAAAGAGGCCTATATGACCCACACTCGTCGTCCGGCATGCCAGGTTTGAGCAGTACCGTGATGACAGCTTCACGCATGGACGGGGGGAGGATGGACAAGCGGAGTGCTTCATCCCAGACCTCGAGTAATTTGGGAGCCAGTATGGCCACGTGTTCTTGATAAAACTCAGCCGTAAGGCCATCAGGCCCCGGCGCCTTGCCTTTGGGCAGGTTCGAGATGGCCGTCACTATCTCATCCAGTGTTACCGGGGAGTCCAGCTGGTCGCGGGCAGCAGGGGATATTTCGGAGGTAGGGATCTGAGCAAGCAGCTCGCGCATGTGTCGTTCGGAGTGTTCGGCAGGTTGGGAGTAGAGGGACCTGTAGAACTCAGTAAATACCTCCAAGATCTGTTGGTCAGCCCATTGTACGTTGCCAGATACATCTTTGATGGAGGTGATCTGAGCTTGGCCAAATTCCCCTCTCACCACGTTTGCCAATGTCTTCCCCGGTCTGTCACCCTCGCCATATTTCCTGGCGGCCTGTGGGCGGCTGAAGTACTGGACTTCGTTGGTAGCGAGCGCATTGTACGCCTGCAGTTACTCGCTAATTTTGACAAGTATGGCGGGATCGGCGCCAGTGGAGCATTGCTGCTCCAACTGCTTCAATTTGGCTTCAGAACGACCAAGGCCAGCTCGGATAGCTTTCAGTACCCCAGCCTCTCGTGAGATGGACATCCCCCTGATATATACCTTAAAGGCCTCCCATCTGACCGCAGCTGATGTGTCTTGAAGAGAGTTGTGGTCAAATAAGGATACAATGTCTGCAAGGATATCGGCCCTAAAAACAATATCCCTGAGGGCCTCAGATTTGAATCGCCAGGTGCTGAGTGTCGGGATGGGTATACCCAGCTTCACAGATAGTGTAATTGGAGCGTGGACGGACAGAGTGCGGGGGAGGATCCAGGACCCCTCCACCCCGCCCATGGTTTCATTTGACACGAAGAATAGGTCTATACGAGACGAGCTGTCGTGCACAGACGAGTAATAAGTATACTCCCGGCACAAGGGGTGTAGTGTCCACCAGACGTCGCAAACATTGAGCGTCTGCATATGGCCACGTAGTCTGTGTGCGCCGCTGGTTAGGGCTCGAGAGGATGTGCCGGTCCTGTCCAGGACAGTGTCAAGAATGAGGTTCAGGTCCCCCCCCCATATAATCTGGATTCCTACATATCCCAACAGTATAGCAATTACTGCATCGAAGAACTCAGGAGAGTCAACGTTGGGGCAGTACGTGTTAACAGGTAGGTATTCTTTATTCACCATCGTGCAGTGCAGTATAACATAACGACCCTCAGGACATATATAGCTTTTGTGCAGAATGAATTTAATCGATTTGTGGATCATTGTGAGGACTCCCCTGGATTGGGAGGAGTAGGAAGTAAAGAATCTAGCGGGACCCCACGACGGGGCCATGGTGCCTGGAATGTGGGCATTGGAGTGTGTCTCCTGTAGGAGTAGTACCTTGCAGCCATGCCTATTAGCAAAGGCCATGATCTTACGGGCCTTAGTGTGATTGCTTAATCCGCGGATGTTCCAGGACATTATGACGGTAGACATATCAGTGGCAAATACCTAATCTCGGTATACTCGCATCAATGAACATCCCAGATCCAGCAGTAGTGCGCATTCCCGGGGTTGAAGTCGGGAGTGCGCTCACGTTTTGCCAACGTGCACGCCGTGAGACCTTGCATGCCATTTTTCCCAAACACCCCATTCCCACCCGCCACCCTCACCACTAACCCAAACTCAGCAGTGTGAACATCACCCACCCTCAACTGTGCAGAGCAGGGCCGGCCCCAACGTGGCCCAGACTGCACAAAAGCCCAACAGGGGCTGACCCACAACAAGGGCATATCCAAGAACAGTGCAATTGCAGTGGGGTGCGCCGTTGCCGTGCAGAAGCACGCTAGGAACCAGCTGGTTCCGTTACAAAACGAACATTGTTAGCGGACATATCATGAATACCCCAGTCCTGCCCAATGGGGCGCAGGGAGCAACACTCGTACCACAGGGATCCAGCAACCCAACCCAAGCAAAACAATGAGAGAAAACATGTCCCAGTGTTCGTGAATAGGGGGCAGAGGGTTGCAGCCAGAAGAAGGGAGATCTGCATGTCAGAGAACAACAGAAGTAAGTGTGGGAGAATAAACTGGACGGGATGACAGTTGCTCCCCGGCGAGCGGGTATACAGAGCGGAAATTAAACCTGCTTAGGAGAGCATTGTATCCAGGTGAATGCAGAGGCGTGGTCGCTCATGGATGTGAACAAAGAGTGGTAGGACTCGATCTACATATAAGCATAGTATCAAGGCAGCGCAGAGCAAGCATAGAATTCACTCATTATTCATAGAGTCATCAGCAGGAGGGTGGAGAGGAACATGTGCCTCGATGAATTTAACCGCCTCAGATGGCACTGTGAAAAAGTATAGTTTGTTGTTGAACGTGAACTTCAAGCGTGCGGGGAAGAGTATGGCGTAGGGGATGTTCCTCTCCCTAAGGTGTTTCTTCACTCCAAGGAATTGGCGACGTTCCTGCTGAACTCCGGTGGAAAAGTCGGGGAAAATCCTGATCACCTGCGAGTCCATTCGTAACTCGCCTCTTTCCCGTGCGAGGCGGAGAATTTGGTTGCGGTCTCTGAAGCTCAAAACCTTGGCAATGATGGGCCTCGGAAAGTCACCAGGTTTAGGCGGCGGTGACAGTGCCCTATGGTCCCTCTCAATGGTGAAGAAGGGAGACATGTCTGGATTGCCCAATAGGTCCTTCAAGAGATCCTCGACCGCCAATTCCAGTCGACCCTTCAGCGCATTTTCAGGGACACCAACGATGCGTATGTTTCTACGCGACCTAGATTCGAGGTCATCGCATTTGGCCTTGACCGCCTTCATATCTGAGACCAGAGTGGACACAGTGCTCTGGAGTGTAGATATATTATCTTCATTGGTTCCAATCCTGTTTTCAGCCTCCGTGATTCGAACCCCCTGCTGATCCAGTTTGGCTCTGAGCGATGCTAAATTGGCATTAATGTCATCAAGCTTTTCGTGGAAGGCTGCAAAGTTTCTAGCCATGGATTCCATTATCGCTGTGAGGTCAGTGGCAGGTGCCTCGGCGCAAGGCGGGTCTTCAGCTGGATCGCTTGATGTGTGGGCCGAGTCAGACCTCGGGGTGGCTTTAGCGAATTTGTCCATGGCCCCGGTTTTATTGGTATTCCTTGATCTGTTAGACATCGTAAATAATGTAGTGGGGGCCCTGAGTGGCCAGAGTGGAGACCTGAGTAAGGGCGTTGAGGCAGGAGGCCACAGGGTGTGGAGGTGCAGGAGAGGCCCCTCTGCAAGTCCCGCAGTCAAAGGTCGGTGGGCCAGCCCGCCGATCCGAATCGCCCGGACAAATCCTGGCAGAGGCGGCAGGAGCTGTAGCGTCAGGGAAGTATAAAGTAGCTGCAGGGATATTGCGACCCAACCGCCCTAGAGGATGAGGAGGGTGTCCAGAACAGACCCCGAGTAAGCACCACAGGAAGAACGAACAGCAGGATTGTGGGCATTAGTGCACAGGCGAATATTGCATGGGGCAGTGAAGGCGATGACCAGTAAAGACGAAAAGCTGTGCCATAGTAGTAGTGTTGGGCTGGCAGGTGGTGAGCGTCGCAGCAGGGCCCCCCCCGCTCAGGGCGGGCACACTGGATATTGTGCAGGTGTGGGCCACGGCATCAATCTAGGGTCCATTAAGCCTGGAGCAAGGCGGCAGCGGGGCAATCCGGGTCCGCCGGGATGCGGGACAGCCACAGCGCCGCAGGGTATGGGCCCAGAGACCAGTCAATGCGGCACGGGAGCCAGCCGGGGCTGCGCAGCGCGGGGGAGAGGCCCAGGCCGGGGATGGCCTGCAGTAGAAATGGGGTCAATGCAGCTCCGGCGCGCAGCAGCCCCAGCAGCCCCTCACCTTAGATACAGCCCACGAGGATCCAGTCAGGGAATGGGCGCAGCTCCTCCGGTTTTCGGGCGCTGCTAGAGGCAGGTCCGGTCTCGGCAGCAGTGCAGGGGGACGAGCCGGAGTGGGAAGATGCAGGCCGCAGCCCAGGCTGCAAATGCCAGGCCAGCGGGAGCCAAGCCAAGCGACAGGCGCAGCTCCTCCAGGAGGGACGCACCGCCCGGGTGCCGAGCAGCGCGGGCGAGGGGCGGACCAGGGCCCCCCCCGATATCGGGCTCTCCGGCCGGCAAGACCGGTCACATCAAGGCCAGAGGACCCCGGCAGCAGCACGGGGAAACAGTCCAGGTCGGGCCGGTGCAGGGCGCGGCCCAAGTTGCGGATGCCGGTTCAGCGAAGGGTGCAGCCCAGCCCACGGCGCTCCCAGCGCGGACCGCAGGGCACCCGCGATACGCGCCACAGTAGGCAGACCAGTGGAGGGATGCGACAGGGGAGGCAGTAGTGGGGCGGCGCGAGCCGAGAAAAATGTCACGTTGGGCCGCCGAGCGCCACGGCAGCCTCGAGGATCCTGCTCACGGAGATCTCCGCCTCCCAGGGTCCGATCCGAGCCAGGATCGCGGCGACACGTAGCCCCAGTTATGGGGAGTACAGGGGATCGACCAGATAGGCACAAAGATACTTCAGCCCGCAGATGTCCTCGGATGAAGAGCGGCTTTGCACGGAGCTAAACAGCTAGGCAGCCATCTTGACGGCTGCTCAACAGCGCCCCCCCTTGTGCTTTTCAGACTCATTTGTCTGAAGGTGAATGTCTTCAGATCTTGTGAGTCACGATGCAACGGGATTGAGAAAAATGCATTTTTCAAGTCAATCACTGTGAAATATTTTGCCTCAACGGGTAGATTACATAGAATTGTAGCCGGGTCAGGGACTAAAGGGAACTCGGCCTCAACAATATCATTTATTGGGCGTAAATATGCCTTGCTCCATCATAGCTGAAATTGTCTTCAAAAATCCCTTCATCTTCCTCTCTGGACATGGGATATTGTGCTTTGGGTAAAATTGCTCCTGGTTTTAGCTTGATTCTTACTTCCCCAACCCCTTTCAAGAGGCCTACGTCATAGGGTCCTGTAGTCCACACTGAGACAGGCACCTGGGCCATGTCGTCATCAAAATATTCAGGACAGATTTGTGCCAACATCATTCTCTGAGGTACTTCTCTTTTGATCATTTTTACCCAGAAGGTGAGACTCACTTCCACCGTTGTCTCTCCCATATCTGCTTGCTCTTCAAACAGATCGTCATCGGTGACATCAGTCAATTGATATCTTCTTCAATGGCAATTACTGCGCATCATTGCTGGCCTTCGTCGTCATAACCGTCAATCAAGGCCACCCTCCCTTGTATTGCAGCTGTGTGTATCATCAAGGGAAATACTTGTACGCTTTCCTCATGCATCGGTATTCTTGGCCTGAATAAGAATTCATCAGGAGTTCTCATGATTCTGTCTGCAAGGCCTGGCAATCCTGCCATAAGCACACGCATACCATATGCAAATATTTCTGGCTCTAATGGAATAGCCCTCATGGCTGTGTGCCCTCCGTATGCTCTAATTATCTCGCATACATTTGAATAGTGCATGTCTGGAGTTGAACATAATATGCCCTCCTATGAGAACGAGATTGTCATGTTTAACTTTGTCATTAAATCTCTACCCAAAAGGTTTACTGGTGTCTGACGTGAATATAGTAAAGGCACATTCATTTCACATTCTCCTATAGAGACTGGAAGTGCATTTGTGAAGGGAAATTGACTCGTAGCTCCTGTAAAACTGAGTATTTATGGCCTCGCCGGACAAGGAAAACTTGCCTTCATGTATGCACGAGCGTGTTGCACCCCTACAACTAGGAAGGAATATTCTTTATCCCCTATAATGACATCCACCCTAGGTTCCTTGTGAGGGTCTGGTGTCGATGATAGGATAGAACACATCAGGGTTCCCAGTGAGCTGTCCTAGGCCATATACAAATCTGGCCCACTGTGTGCTGGTGGATTTCCCCCATTCCCATTGTTATTTCCCACTCTAGGGTTTGTGGTCTGCCCTGTGCCCATTGTCTGTGACAGTTGGATTGGTGCCTGTTTGGATTGTCCTTGTGGAAAATTCCCCATATTCTGAGGTTGCACGCCTTGTTGTGCTCCTGGCGCTTGTTGCACTGTGTGATTTTGTGCAACACCCTGCTGTAAAACTGCAGGTGGATTTGCCACGCCTGCTCCTGTCCCTTTGCCGTTCTATATCATGCCTTGGTTTCTGCATGTGCACGCTAAGTGCCCTGCCATTCCACACAACCAACATACTGGCGGTGGTCAGATCTTTTGCCCATTTGACATATCTTGATTGCCATTTTGCATATTCTGGAAACCTCCTTGGTAATTCTGAAAGCCTCCCTGTTTACTCTGCCATCCTCTTACTCTAAATCCTCTTCCCCATGGGTAAAACCCTGTATTGCCCTGATTATTCTGCTGTGGATTAGCTACCTGCTGCATGCTTGATTCACCTGCGCTAGTTATCATGGCTCCTTCAAGAGCATACTTTGACAATTTCTTCTGCACCAATTCGCTTCCTCACCCTTTCGAGCAGCTTCCTTTTTGAGATTCTTTTCTTGCAGTAATCTGCAATAGTGTGCAATGGTCAGCTGTACTTCTGCCCAAGGTTTGGCCTCAATTCCTACCAATTTCTTGAGCTGTTTCTGTACCGGCTCTGGCAGCCCTTGCACAATATATGGTAGAACACAGGTATAGATTTCGTCCAAGATTCATGAGTCTCGAGCACCTATGCATCTTGAAAATTCTGTATATAAATTATCGCATCCTCTGACTTTCTTTTTTCGTGTCATTATAGCTCCCATATCAGAAGTGTCTGGATACAGTACTCGTAGCGCTTTCCATACTGCGGCTCTGCCTGTGCCTACACATCGTCTGCTCTCTCTCACCAAGTATGGCGATTAGGAGACCTTTTGTTGTCCCCTATGGCTAACGTGTTTCCACCTGTCATTTTTTCTAACTCTCTATCCACTTTCCGGCTCCCGGTGTCAACATTGGAAGCTTATTTTTCAAGTTTTTTTCTCTCCATGTGTGGCCATGGAATATATTGTGGTCTTAGCCGTCTCACTCTTCTCTCATTGTTCTCCTGTCTATTGCGGGGGTAATATTCCTGCATCACCGCCTGCCTGGCAATGTCCTGAGCCTGTCTATATAGGGCGGTGAAGACACCCCCCTCTGGCCGTGAGATACTTCTTCATGTCGGTCAGACTGCGTGGCTGACTGATGCCCTCGGTTTAGATTAGCTAGTGTCTGACCATCTTAATCCTTTTTCCCTTGGTGGATTGGGGGGCGGGGGAGTCTTTAGCTCCGTCTCTCTTCCTCGTTTTCCTTGCGCTCCTCCCTTTGAGTCGGACATTGTCTGTGCCCAACTAGTGCCACTTCTCGTGTCTTCTTTGTTCCTACTTATTTCTAGTCTATCCAGGGATAGGTCTCTATTCCAACTACTTCGGGAGACGTCACAGTGTCGTACAGCTAAGTGCTCTCCAGGCGTTCCTCTTCCTCCTCCCCTTCATCATATAGTCTATCAATCGTTTCTCCGATGCTTCTGGTATCAAAGTCATCTTCCATATTTGCCCTAGACGTGCCTGTTACTGAATCGTACGCAGGAAAGAATTCTTCGATGTCTTCCCAGTCTACTACTGGATCTGTTTTTTTCAACCGCTCTCCCCAGATATTCAAGGTCGCATGCTCTGTCTTCGCTTACATTCTACATCGTCATCAAATTCTTTGCGTTTCCTCGCCTCTTCTGACTCTATCTTCCTTTTTCTTTTCATTTCTACGTTCATCTGCCCTTCGAATTTCCTCATCTCTTCGTCTTTCTTTTCTCACGTATCCTTTGCTCTTCCTCTGACCTTTGCTGCTCCTGTCTGTCTTGATCATTGGCTACTCTTGGTTTGCGATTGAGCTGTCTTTCTTGCTCTTCACGATATAGCTTTTCTCGCCTTTGTCTGTCTTTTTCTTATTCTTTCGTCTCTCTTAACTCCTCTTTCCCCTTTCTCTGTACATCATCTAACCTCTCCTTTTGTTTCACGTCATCAATCCCTTTACCAACAATTTTCAGTTAAATGTGCCCTCCCATCCATTGGTTATTTGCGAATGCTATCGCATCAGTTCTGTCTTCGTTTACTTTCCATCTTTTTCCTTCTCTCTCTTTGTCGAGAGATGCACTTGTCTGTGCCTGATCCTTTCTTTCGTCATCGCGTCTCCCCTTGTCCCGTGGGATTATGGAGGTAATATCCTTGTCTTTCCCTTGATTTTCGTCACTACTTTGCGTAGGTGACTCATGTGCGGGGTTGCTATACCCCGTGGCTGCTTTAAGTTCTCTCAGTGGGTATAATCCGTCGTCTTTACTTTCTGCAACTTTTGTTTCGGAAGGGGCGGGCGGTGCAGTAGGTGTCTCACCCCCCTCTGTGCATATGTTAAGTATCCAATCTATTGGCGGCACCTCTCCCTTCTCTTGTTCATACATCTTCCAAAGTTCTAAAATAGCTAGGCGTTTGTCTAACTCTTAGCCCGTATATGTGGCATGCAATATGTCATCATATGTTGCAAGACAGCTTTAGATAAGGACCCACCTTGTGGCCATGGCATAAACATCTTGTGGCCGGTCCCCTTAACCCACTCTGTACTGTGTTTCTTTAGCTTGGGTGCGTGTTTTGGCAACTGCTTGCATAAGTGTCAATGGTGTTATGTCCTTCATGCTCAAATCTGTTCCCTTTCCTCTTATATAACACTTGTCAACACTTGTGATGTCATCTTTGATGTCCTGGGTGTTAGTCTTAGCAGTGCACGGTGGTGACGCGAGCTATGGTTGCTTAGCTTAACATAACTGGCGAATTTCAAGGGTTTTTCGGTTTTACTTGGAAACATAACGTCCCTTTAACAAAGTTTTTTCATTGAATTTCATAGGTTTTTATTAGTGCAACTTAACCATAACGTCCCTGTAACACTTTTATTTTATTTACTGAATTTTATAGGTTTTTATTAGTGCAACGTCACCATAACATCCTTTACAATAGATGAAGACCACTAGCATCTTAGGTCCTCAAAGTGGGAACCCCGGGTGGTAAAAAAAAAAAAAAAAGATTTTCCTTCCTACACCGGGACGCCGTGTAGGAAGTAAAATCTTTTACCAAGATGGCCACCCTGGAAAGGGAAGGCGGGGTGTATAAAGAGAACACAACAGGGCATGAGCGGGGGGTGGGGGGGAACAGGGGAGACAAATGGGCATGAGCGGGGGGTGAGAGGGAACAGGGCACAAACGGGGCAGGGGGTGGGGGGAAAGGAAGGAAACACGGGGCATGAGCGGGGGTGGGGGGAACACGAGGGAGACACGGGGCATGAGCGGGGGGTGGGGAAGAACACGAGGGAGACATGGGGCATGAGCTGGGGGTGGGGGAAACGGGGCACACTCGGGGCATGAGCGGGGGGTGGGGGGAACAGGGCACACACGGGGCATGAGCGGGGGGGTGGGGGGAACAGAGCACACGGGGCATGAGCAGGGGGTGGGGGAATAGGGCACACGGGGCATGAGCGGGGGTGGGGGGGAAAGGAGAGAGACAAGGGGCATGAGCGGGGGGTGGGGGCAACAGGAGACACACGGGGCATGAGTAGGGTGTGGGGGGAACACGAAGGAGACACACGGGGCAGGAGCGGGGGGTGGGGGCAACAGGAGACACACGGGGCATGAGCGGGGGTGACGGGGGACAAGGGAGAAGCGGGGGTTGAGGGGGTACACAAGGGAGAAACGGGGCATGAGCGGGGGGTGGGGGGAACATGAGAGAGACACGGGGCACGAGCGCGGGGTGGGGGGAACACGAGGGAGACACGGGGCATGAGCGGTGGTGGGGGAACAGGGCACACACACACGCGTGTGTGGGGGGAAAGGAGAGAGACACAGGGCATGAGTGGGAGGGGGTGGGGGGTAACAAGAGGGAAACACGGGGCATGAGCGGGGGTTGGGGTAACACAAGGGAGACACAGGGCATGACCGGGGGATGGGGGGGCAACAGGAGACACGGGGCATGAGCAGGGGGTGGGGGTACATGAGGGAAACACGGGGCATGAGCGGGTGGTGGGGGGGAACAGGGGAGACACGGGGCATGAGCGGGGGGTGGGAGGGACAGGGGAGAGACACGGGGCATGAGCGGGGGTGGGGGGAACAGGGGAGACACGGGGCATGAGCGGAGGGGTGGGGGGTAACACAAGGGAGACACGGGCATGAGCAGGGGGTGGGGGGAAGGAGGGGGACACGGGGCATGAGCGGCGGTGGGGGGAACAGTAGGGAGACACGGGGCATGAGCGGGGTTGGAGGAAAGGGGAGAGACACATGGGGGATGAGTGGGGGGAACAGTAGGGAGACACGGGGCATTAACCGGGGTGGGGGGAACGGCAGGGAGACGTGGGGCATACACGGGCGGAACGAGTTAGAATATAGTTAGAAGTGAAGATATATAGATAGATAGATAGATAGATAGATAGATAGATAGATAGATAGATAGATATAGATATATATATATATATATATATAGATAGATGTATCTTCTTTACTTCTAACTATATTTTGTTTTCCCACCTCCCTCCGTTACCTTTTTCCTTTACTTGTTCTAAGGCATGCACTTTTGCCAAAACATTCAATCTTTTTTACTCACTGTTCTCATATTTCTTCTCGGGATCACTGCCTTCGTTACCGCCTTGTTTGGCTTTTCACCCGCTCAGCTGGCTGTAGGAATGGGAAGGGATGTGTGGAGAACACTGGTCCCTTCAGACCCTAGTCTGCAGTATTTTGTTACACTACCACTGTCTACGGGGAGCTTCAGTCTACTCGGCCGAATGGCAAAGGACTCGTGATATTGCTGAAGACCTAGAGTTACTTTGTTGACGGTCAATGGGTGTCTTATTCTAATCAATAATCGGTAATCGCTAACCATCCTCTGCTACCAAGTGTACTCCGGAGACCCCCGGCTGGCCTATTAGAGCAGAGGTTTGCTATGCAGTACTTTAAAACGATATAGCTGCGCCCTTGAGATGGATGGGGGTGCAGATTTATCACTCCAACACCAATCAATAAGGACAACTCAATGGTTTGGCAAAGGGAGTCCGTTTAATGACGAGCACAAAAAACGGGGAGTCATGGACATCAGCAGTGATGCAATCGTCCTTCTCGCTTCAACGCCAACAAACTTCATACAAGTTCTAACATTTATACTCAAAACTCCTCATAATTGACGTGTAACACTCAAGTTAACATACAATTCTATTGGTTAGGAAAAGGTAACTTTTTAATATAGGTGCTCTATCTGTATATGGTAACTGAGTGAGGGGATTGGGTAAAACACTGTCAGGTGGGCATCTAAGCCCTTCCTTCATAATAATTACTGCAGACGTCACTAAAAGTACGACGTCCCATTGGTTCTACTAACTATAGGACCCTAGATTATTTGGTCCATTTTGATTGGGTTGGCACCAACCCCATGCATACATTTCCACTTTGCTTATCAGCACGCAGAATGGTCAGCCAGGTGCGGGGTGAAGTTACCCAGCCTTCCTCCAATTAAGGTTACAATCAATCATCGCTTCAGCAACTATGTGTCAATTATTTCACTTTGGTTGGCCTCGAAACTGCCTGGGCGGATGCCAAGCGTAGGTGTGTACCTGTGTTTCTCCTTGATCGGCTTGTCACGTGCTGCCTGCACCGTGAATTGGTCTAGTTTCTCTCAATTTCTGTATTTGATTCTTATTCAGCTTGCCACCTGCCTACGCCTCCTTATCTTGACCTTTCGGAGACAGGATATTCTGTTCTTAAGTTTAAATTATGTTTTAGCTACTGTTCATTCCTTTTATTGGTATGACCTTGGCTCTCCTGGCACGAGTTCCATCTGCCGAGTTTCGATTCAGCCGTCTCTTCTTGTTTTGCTGGAATATGAATCTTGTCTTGTTTGGCCTCTAGTAACCCGAGTTGATTCTGCTTTGTTTGCAAAGTGGAATTACACTTGTGCTTTGTTTTGAGGTAGATTATGTATGGTGCTTGCCGCACTATTCCGCTACTTAGCAAGCCTCACTGTTTTCATAGCTTTCTTGCGGTTCCAAGCATATTTACAGGTGTTAGCTGGTTGAATATCTTCATCCTGTTTACAACTTATTTCTCTTACATTTGGACATCTTTTCTCTTAGGTTCTCTATATCCTTACTCATGAGGTTTCGTCTCTGTGTGTCATTCTGGGGTCGTCATTTCTTCTATCTGTGAGTCTGTCCGGGGCCTCGCAACGTCGCCATTCGTCTTCCATTAAGGCCTTATTAGTTTCTTCC
Organism: Ambystoma mexicanum; assembly: GCF_040938575.1. Classification (NCBI taxonomy): domain Eukaryota; kingdom Metazoa; phylum Chordata; class Amphibia; order Caudata; family Ambystomatidae; genus Ambystoma; species Ambystoma mexicanum. The sequence continues at coordinate 608,380,416 of NC_090924.1, forward strand.
GGGACAGTGCTGAGGCAATCTTCATTTCATCTCATTTGCTGGTAGGGTTTTCTTAATGGATACCTTACTGTCCATGGTTTTCTGGGTATTGGGACTTCAACATGTGTTTCTACCTGAGTCTTTGTCGAGGCAGGGAAGGACTGGTTGGTTATCCCTCTTTAAGGATGTCTGCAGTCCGGGGGCTGTAGCAGTACCCGTTCCTGAATAGGATTGGCTGAGTTGCCACTGATGAAATGTTGTGCAGTGATTCTGCGGTCCGGACCAGTGCCTTTGGGCCGCAGAATCGCCACACAATATCCTTAAAGAGCGATCACCAACCACTCCTTCCCTTCCTTGACAAAAACTCTGTTCGAAACACGTGTTGGCTTTCTCACATGCAACTAGCACACTCTGTGCCAGGACAATGGTTACCTTCAACCACAAATAAAATTCAAGATGTTGAACACAACTATGGTGTCCTTGACATCCTTCTACTAGCAACAGCAACCAAGCTCGTTAACAATTTCCAGCGCCACTATAAACGAGGTTTGCTTATCCACCAGCATTCCTTTAAAATGCATAAACTGCTGACAGTTTAAATGGCATACAAATCAAACAGTAATGTGTTTCAGCATCAGACATGGGAAGGAAGACAAGTTAGGTTAAACAATGGCAGAATGCTTCTCTTGCTACTAAGACACAGTTCCGTGTGAGGACCCCCTTCCCCCATCTATGCACCCTGTAAATAGAGTATTTGCAAGCCCAGTCCATTAATATTTAAGATCATTTTGTTTCCTGCTAAAATGTTCTACTACCCCTATGTATCAGAGTTTAGCAGATTTCTTTCGGTGGTTCATCGACGGGTCTTTCGTGGGTGAACTCCCTTTTAAAGCAGGAGCCACGTGTCGTCAAGATTCCTACGAAGAAATGAGAACACTGTTGTTGGGGGGTGGGGAGCAGCTTCAACCTTTGCGGTGCTAGTCGACAATTGGTCGTGGACGTCCTTTGAAGATGAGGTGTGCGGTGCACCTCGATGACAACAGTTTGTTGCCGCACAGCAGATCAATGAAGAACATAGGTCCAGCAAGAGCGTCGGGTCATCAGCGTCGACAATCGGCACTAAACCATGGCTGGCTTTTGGATCTTTTTCAGCGTCTTTGTGGACATCGGCTGGTGGGAAACCCACTGGCGAATACTCCTCAGTCTTCAACGACCTTGACTTTCTCCAGCATGACAAAGCAATCGATGGTGATGGCAAGGGAGTCCTTCTTTCAAATGTTCTTTGGCAATTGAGCGTTGCGGCTTCAGTTGACTAGGTCACAGCGGTCCTCCGAACCTTGGTCGACGGTGATGGTTGTTGAATGCCTCGACGTCCTGGTGCTTTACTTCAGTGTTTTCTCAGCGGACCCAGTCTCTGGTCGACCGCTGTTTGGGATTGACTTCCAGGGTGCCTTGATGACGATCAGCTTCTGCACGATGTTCCCTTGTAGCTTGAGGAGAGGTCTCCTAAACAGGTCCTCTCTTGATAAGTCCTGGACAGACATAGCAGCTTTCAGATGGGCAAAGGAAAGTAGCAGCAATTCTTTTTCCAGCGGCCTTGAAGGATAAGCAGCTTCAAGTTTCAACTTCAGCTTCTGATGTTCTACTACCCCTATGTATCAGAGTTTAGCAGATTTCTTTCGATGGTTCATCGACAGGTCTTTCGTGGGTGAACTCCCTTTTAAAGCAGGAGCCACGTGTCGTCGAGATTCCTACGAAGAAATGAGAACACTGTTGTTGGGGGGTGGGGAGCAGCTTCAACCTTTGCGGTGCTAGTCGACAATTGGTCGTGGACGTCCTTTGAAGATGAGGTGTGCGGTGCACCTCGATGACAACAGTTTGTTGCCGCACAGCAGATCAATGAAGAACATAGGTCCAGCAAGAGCGTCGGGTCATCAGCGTCGACAATCGGCACTAAACCATGGCTGGCTTTTGGATCTTTTTCAGCGTCTTTGTGGACATCGGCTGGTGGGAAACCCACTGGCGGATACTCCTCAGTCTTCAACGACCTTGACTATCTCCAGCATGACAAAGCAGTCGATGGTGATGGCAAGGGAGTCCTTCTTTCAAATGTTCTTTGGCAATTGAGCGTTGCGGCTTCAGTTGACTAGGTCACAGCGGTCCTCCGAACCTTGGTCGACGGTGATGGTTGTTGAATGCCTCGACGTCCTGGTGCTTTACTTCAGTGTTTCTCAGCGGACCCAGTCTCTGGTCGACCGCTGTTTGGGATTGACTTCCAGGGCACCTTGATGACGATCAGCTTCTGCACGATGTTCACTTGTAGCTTGAGGAGAGGTCTCCTAAACTGGTCCTCTCTTGATAAGTCCTGGACAGACATAGCAGCTTTCAGATGGGCAAAGGAAAGTAGCAGCAATTCTTTTTCCAGCGGCCTTGAAGGATAAGCAGCTTCAAGTTTCAACTTCAGCTTCTGAACAATTCTGGTAAGTGAGAGGTCCCCAGATAGTGTTCTGTCTCTCATTCACACTGCTAAGCCAAGCTCAGGCAGCCAATCATTCAGAAGGGCATTCATGCAGGCAGGCAGTCAATCAGGCTCACGGTGCATTTAGGCCATTCTCTTCCACCCTGAACAAGGAATTTGGATTGGGACAAGCACCCAGCCTTTCAGCACACCACACTGCATTTATGTTAGTTTCGGGTAGGGCTGTCTCATTCTTTGTGTCACACACAGATACCAGACACCCATACCTTGAAGTGCATGTTGGTCACACACTCCTTTCACCATGTCCCACCCCAAGGGTATACCCGCAACATACAGTCACTGGGAAGGCTCCATCCATTCCGGCCTGGCCTTCCCCACAATACCATGTATGGAACTTCCACCCAAAAGCCAGTCAGGGAGCCAGTTGGGGGGTGGGGGGGTGGGGAGAGGCCGAGTCGGGGCTTCCCAGGACTTTGCGAAAACGAGGGAATCGGTGATAGAAACCAAGAGGCCACAGGGGCCATCTTGTCTCCCATCAGGAATCAACTGATTCCTATGGCAGGGTCTGGGTATGCCAAAATGGAGGATACACAGAGCATGTCAAATTCAGCATGGAGCTGCCAACAGCCCATACTCTGCTCTGCGGACCACACACAGGTGCCCAAAAACATAAACTAGGAGTACAGGGTTGTACCCCCCCACCCATGGGTGTCATAAGGGTATCCCAAGGGTCTGTTCACCACAACCAAAAAAGGAAGAGCTGCACTGCCTGGAGTCCCACATGGACTCCTGTGCAGAAAACAACACACATGATAAAAGGAGTACAAGACAAGGACATGGAGGCCCTGTCCCTCCAATGTATTTCCACCATCACGGGAGTAATCCAAAGGTATGGTTTAACAAATGAGGGAGGAGCTAAATAAAGCAGCAAAACGTCCTCCAGGGTGGATAGAGAATGTATCCTGCCAAATAATATTTTAATTGACCAGTAATGCGTTCAACACTGAAGGACCAGACGTGTCCTGAAACAATGTTTCAGAGTTCCACACTAGTTCTGGTGCATGCCGAGACAGAAGATCGTGACAGTCGGTGGCATAAAATAAATCAGGGAAGGTGCGTTGAACAGAAAACAATTTAGACAATCAATCGACCGGGCAACCGAACCTGCACTTAACAGCAGCATAGCCTTAAAGCTCATAGGTAGAATAGTATTGGCGGGTGTGAGCTGCAGCAGCTTACTGCAGAAAAAATTATTTTGTGAAAACTCATGTGATGGATCCACAGAAGGCACCCGTCCGAGACAGACTGGCCCAACTTTGGCACAACTTCGGCGCTCAAGGACTGTATTTGCTGCGCTTGTCTGCTGACCTTCCTATGGCAAAGCTGCCCAAATACACACCTGGTATTGCCGGGAACCAGGCCAATCGGAGGGCTGCCGGCAAGTAGGCAGGGAAGAAAGACCACAGTGAGGAAAGTGCATGTAAGAAATAAAAATAGCCATGGTACGAGACGCAGGGGCTTCAGACAGAGAGGCCAGGCAACCTCCAGGCCGGATAACGTCCACAAGGAAGTGAAATGGGAATAATTAAAATAAGTAAAACTAAAAATGAAAGATAAACTATGATTGGCATATATGAATGCAAGTAAGCATAACAAAATGGAGACAGTCAGCCTCCTTGGGCACGGAGGAGCCCGTAGCCCTGAAAGGAAAAACATTGGATAGAAATAAATCAACTTAAAACAAACTAAACAAATGAGCGGAAGGAATGCTGTAGAACAGCCGTACCCTCTGGGTATCCAGCACATTGTCATTATGTTTTTGATATCTGCAGTTCCATTTAAATCTCAGGGAGTACTTTTTCATCAGTTGGCTCATAGTTATTACTTTGTAGTTAGTAGTTCACATCATCTAATGCTTCACTATATGTATCAATATTTTCCATTGGCTGCCATTGTTATTTGCAGCCTACTGATTGTTTGCGGGCAATGTCAGTGGAGGATTAGTGCTTAGCATTGTAAATTTGTGTTGCTCCAGACTGCATTGTTCTGTCCTGACTAGGCGCTGCAGTTATGTTCTGTGTTCATAAATATGAATACGGGGTGCAGTATATTATTTCTTCAAGCCATCAGAATATATTTAGGTTCTTATCACAACAGGTTCACGTGCGGGGAGGCTCCAGAAATGCTTCTGCTAATCAGCGCTCTAATTCGTTTAACGCCCTTGGGAACCGTAGTTCAAGTTGGTGTAGAGTTATAGTGTTGAATGGTGCGTGGGTGCACCGGGTATGTGTGCAGCTGGTGTAGTTGTTGGATGATAGCTGCTTTCTAGCGATAGGTGTGGTGCTGAAGGTATCAGTTGGATGTGTGCAGTCAGGTGGGTGGACACACAGACTGGGTTCTTGGCTGCGTTAGGCCTATGGAACGCCTATGTGAGCAGCTAGGCCGGAATGTGCTCAGCTAGCTGCGTTTTATTAGGATGTTGAGGTGTTCATGGGGTCATATTCGTAATTGAAAAACTAAGCCGAATTATCAGGGGTATAGCTGTGTTCTAGTTGAATGATGGTGTATAGTGGAGAGTAAGCATAGTGGTGTGATAGGTGGTTATCTGTAGAAGCGCCTCAGACTTTGGATCAGGCACGTGAACAGGGCGGTGGGGACATGCATAGCGGCATATGGATATATAGCAACACGTCTCGATATAGGTTTATATGGGGACACAGGTATTTATGGGGGTATAGTGACAGAGGTTGATACAGGGGTATATAGGGGGGAACAGATATATGGGGGGATACACATACATGACAACACATGAGAACAGGTGTACAGCGATACGTGTGGTACATCCACTCCGTCCGTTTCATCCTCTTCATCCGTTTTATCTACTCTATCGGTTCTGTGTCCATTCTACCCATTTCACGTCCGCTCTGCCCGTTCCATCCACTCTACCCGTTTCATCCACACTATCCACTGCGTCATTCCGTATACTCCAGCCATCTGTCCACCCCATCCGTCTCATCCAACCCATCCACGTCCTCTGTCCGTTCCATCATATCATATCCTATCCTGCGGGTAGGATCAGAGGTTTTGAACACCAGGAAGAATAGTCTCATTGTGTGCTGGGGGATTCAGGCACATCTTTAAGGTGGTCATTGGTATTCTGAGCATGTAGAGCCAGGTATGTACTTTGGGTCACTCTGCATGGTCTCGGTTGGTATTGCTGGATGGTATTGTTTGAATCTTGTCTGCATATTGTAAATTAATTTCTCTGGGGTTTGTAAATGAGTCACTCTTATTCGATATTTCAACAACCACATAGATGAGTAAATCACCCGCATTCTGTAGATAACCGATGAGAAAGGGTTGTGAGGCATGGCAAAAATGTTTCCTGATGATTTCTATCAAATCAAAGGGCATTTTGGGAACATAACATGTATATCAAAGCTGTCCACGATAGTGATTCAATCATGACGCCCTTCTGAGCATGTAATGTACAGCAGGAACTCTGCTAAGTTCATTTGACACAACACTCACACTAACAATAAAATGTCTGCAAACCACAAATCCCACATACTCATTTAAGAAGCGTTCAGATATGCATGCAAGGCTTTGGCTGTTCTGCTTGACTTGAGGACATTGTCTCATTTCACTAAATACCCCCTCGCTTACCACAAGTTGTTTGAAAAACCGTGCACTGGAGAAATCACACGGGCTGCATATGGGTGACAGAGGGAGCCTTATCGGCACCTTTTGCACCCTCCTGCACCGCCCAACCCAGCATGCAGGTTTTGGAGACTGCTGAGGCTCTGCACTGGCTAGCCTTGCCCACTCAAAGCCTTACTAATACCTCTGGGGTAGTGAAGTACTTTAGCTGTAGAATGTCTAAACCCGCCTTATTTTGTTTGCTCAATGTAATGTAGGTGAATCAAAGCCTATATTCCTCCTGCAAGACATCTCCAGTATTCTCTTGCTCGCTTGTTTCATCAAAACCTTGTCTTCTTGCAGTGTACAGTTTCGCACAACGCCATTGGACAACACTGGGGTCCCACATATTCTTGAGCACACAGTTCTCTGTGGTTCCGAAAAGTATCCCTGCAGAGATCCTTTCTTTAAGATGCTGAACCGATCGCTGTCAACATTTATGAATGCTTTTACAGGTGAGAATTAGATCACTGTTAAGATGTGGTTTTGGTTGGTGGTGTCCTTTTATGCGATCTTGTTCTGGATGCAAGACACTGGAACATTGATCACACTAGTTTAGTTTTCTCTGCATCTGGACGCCTGAAATATAATCAGGTTTTTCCATTTTTTTTTAAAATAAATTATTTTGTTAGATGTTTTGGGGGAATTTAATTCAATTGTCAAAGTACAGTTTTGTATCTTCTTGATATCGAAGTAACTTATTTTAGATCTTCGCATCACATAGTTAAGTTGTGAGCACTGAACGTTATTTGAAAATTAATGGATTCTGTTATTCTTAACACAGCATCAGACTTTACGCTCTACCCATTCTCAACTCAAAATCCAAAGGATTTCCATAATCTTCTGTCTGTTTATCTGGATGCTGTGTTCTTCCCCTGCTTGCGAGAGCTAGATTTCTGGTAAGGGTTTTTCCTCTATTTGCAACACTTTTTTGATGGTATCCATTGCCTATTGTTGCAGTGCTTTGAAGCGGGGAATCTGTCATTAAGCACTACATTAAAAACGTGATATTGTTGTTCTATTATAATGATCCAAGTACTTGTTCTAGGCAAGAAGGATGGAGATTGGAGCATGATAACCCAAAGGATCCTAATTCACCATTGGTCTTCAAAGGAGTGGTCTTCAATGAAATGAAAGGGGCTTTTGTAAGTAATGTTTTCATGCGTTTGTGTACGTTAGGTTCTGCTTTTAAAGTTCATGACCTAAATGATTCACCATTCTAGTACTTTGTGGACTGTGTAAGGGTGCAGAAGTAAGACTCTGACAACGAAGGGGCCATGGTATTGGCTATGAACTATTTTTATTTGAAGGTGAAAAGGGGGGTGGGGGGAGAACTCACCCCAACTCTGAGGGGTTCCCTGCCTCAACGGAAATAGCTAGTGTCAATGTCCAAAGTAAAAGTCCCAATGTTCAGTGTCTAAATCCTAACTCTGCTCCTCACACACTAAGCTAACTAAACCCGAAAAGAGGTCTTCTTGGTCCAGAGGAATGAATTCCTTCCCCTGGACAAAAGCCAGTTCTTGTCTTGATATGGTTGTCGTCTTAGGATTACAGCCGGTTGGCTGTTGATGTGTCCTGCTTTCCCCAGCCTTCCTCAGGCTTATATGTCAGTGTTTTTGGGGTCCCAGACCCTGGTGGGCAGCTCTGGCTTCTTCTTGGCAGCTGCTGCATTGCAGAAGAACAGACTGTATACTTCCCAAGCTGTAATGGGTCCTCGACACTTGGATACAGACCTGGTTCCCTCTCAACAAGTACTGCGATTAAGAAGCAATGCCTGTATGGACTCTCCAGGTTGTAATGGGCCATACACTGGTTCACTAGCCTGCCAAGAACTGTGTGGACCTCCCACTACCTTCCAGTTCTCCTGATTTGGGGTCAAATCCCAGACCCGCAATTGCGACTTTATTCTTCCCTGCTAGGGACTTGGTTCACTCTCCTGCCAAGCCTTGGTACAAGTATATGTATGATTTGGAGGTGAGTCCCAGACTTGCAATTCAGGCTTATCTCCCACTGTTGGGGTCCTAGACCCTCCTTTCATGACTTTGCGACCACCTCCTTGAGATCTCAGAGCCCTTGTGGCCCGCTTGCCACATGTTATGGCTTACACGAGTGCTGACTTCCTTGAGGCATCTTGGCCTGTTGCAGTACTCTGGTAACTTTCTGAAGCATCCTTCTTCCTGCGGCTGCTCTGCTGGCTTCTTCTTGTCGGTCTTCTGATCTCTGTGATGCCTGGAGTCTTGGTCTGCTCGCAGGCCATGTGGTCCTTTCGTCCTGGACCAGCCCCGGACTCTTTCTTTCCTTTCGGCATCCTGATCAGCACCCACTTGCACGTCAGGCTCGTCCTTGTTCTTGCGGTTCCTCCAGGGAGGGCTTGACTTTCTTTCAAGTCCTTAATTGGTTTTTATTTTGCTTGGCCAATCACTGTTTGTGAACTACTAGACTGCTAAACATGGTTCCACTGCTTACTTGGTATTGCTCTGCCTTCCGTCCTCGTCTTGGTATTAAGTGAGTGTTGAATTTGCAGCTCTCTCATACTCCTCGTCTCAGTACCCTCTATTTGAATTGCCTTAGCAAAGTACATAGGGTAGGTGCGAACAGGAACGAGGAGAGCAAGGAAAGGTGTTCCAGTGTCATGTATTAGGTGGTACTACTGCGTTTTCCCATTGTGGTCGTCGCTGGTCCCAAGTGGGTTTCCCCTCTCATGAGATCCACCCACTGAGTACCACCCCCAGATGGACTGTTGGGTAGCGGCCTCACCACCCTGGCCTCATGGGAAGGGGCTTCCCCTTCAGAAGCAGTGACATCATTATGGGATTTGAAACAACTGAGAAAGATGCAACAATCCAAACGTATTATTTTGCAGCAATGCTAAATCTAGGAAACTACAAAATGGATTGTCTGTAAAATATTGATTATTCAAATCAGGCTTTGTAGGTCCTTCAATGTCTTTACTTGGTCCAAAACAATGTATTTGATTTTTTCAAAAACTCTTCTTGTGGAACAACACAGTTCACCATTCCCTCCTTTAATTAAACGGCTTAATTCCTGAAGTACCTTTCGGAGAACTGTATGATAATCTCAGGCAAAAGTAGGGGCCTTTTGATATATTTATAATGCGCTTAATACCCAGAGGTTTCTAACCGCGGTCCCGGGGATCGAACCTGTGGTGCTCTGTGTCGTCTTGCTGCTCTGTGTCGTCTTGCTTCCAAGGCGAGCATGTTGCCCCTGAGCTACCCTCCCGAGACCAAGGATTATTATATTGAAAGCATTGTTCTTCTGATCCCTAGCCAATATCTGTATAAATTTACTCAGCCAACCTAAATCCAATGAGTCCACCCATTACGAGAGAAGTTAAAAAAAAGAACCTAGGTATCTAACTACTTTTAGAAGGGAATATAATGCACTGAACCTTGTTCATCTTCATGGATTCGACTCTTCTTGGGTCCTGCTCATTCTTGTTACATCGGTCTACTCATCAATGAACAATGGCTTTGTATCAAGGTGGGCATAACTGAAATGGTGGTATTGAAGGGATACCAGCGGCTACAGCAGACCAAGCTAAGCTTCTCTGGAAGATCCCGGTTATCTGGATCAGCACCCAATAATCACCCAGATAATACAAAGAAAAGAGCATAGAGCGAATTGTTACTGCATATTGGAAGGAACAAGGAATTTGGAGAGGTTAAGGGAACTGCAGCAACATGTAATAGGCAGTGAATGTGACTGGGATATTCTATTATGGTGCAGCGCCAAGTCAATTATATCAACATTGATATAGTTCTCTCTTTAAGAAAATAAAAGGATAAACTGGGATCGGACTAGCCAACTTCTTAAAGATCGAATCATGTTTGGGGTGAGGAGGAAGTGTGGAGATGGATGATCCAGATATGAGAAGGAACTGGCAAAGAAAGGGAAAGCTGCTTTTCCTATGGGTTCACCAGTTTAATCGATGTGAAGAGAAGTGCAATCTTTCTAGTATTAGTTAATGGGGTCCCAGACCACTGTGAGGATAGTGGTGGCTCGCATTTGTTTAGAACCCACAATTCTCCAAAAAAAACATTCTGCATAGGTTTAAGAATGGGCTCAAGCAAATTCTCTCCCTAATGGTGGCAAAGGCACAGAGCATCTGGGTTGACTTACTAGTGCCAATGCTGAAGGTGTCCCACACTAATGGATATGGAAGGCCTCTTACCAGAAAGTGTGCTCACAGACTAGTGTCCATCATCTTTGATAGATGTGTGCACCAATGGGGCATTGGATAATTCACTGACATAGTACGAGTGAATCGCGGTGGATGTTCAACTGCCATTAAGTGTATTAAAGGTATCTGATGGCACCATCTTATTGAGTTCAAATCAATGGTATGTTGACTTAACTTCCTACAAAAAGATATTTAACAGTTTACTATTTACTTATTTAACACAGAACAAAATATCTACTGTTTTGATCTTGTACAAATTGGCTTGCCATGTATGTCCCATAGCAACAGAACTTGTGCTTTGCCATTAATTTAACAGAGATGGAGCAGGCTATTCGAACAGCAGAGAGATGAAGGAAGTAAAGGCATGTGTAATAATAGGAATGGTTGATTGAAACCAGAGCCTCCTTCCACTGGATCTAGTATGTTATATAGTTTTAATTGGCCAGTTAGGGCATGGCAGGAGTGTTTCTGGAAGGGAAATGTGGAACATTGCCCACATATTGTTAAAATGACTTCTGCTAGCTTGCATTGTTTTCCACAATTTCCGTTGGGTTCGTATTTTGGGAGTTTGCCTGTCCATAACCAGTGATTATCCTTGATGGCAAGTGTCTTGCCCTGGGATACAGCAGGAAGGCCTGCCTTAGTGATGTACAGGTGACGTGGGACAGACCACAACAGTGGGAGGCCTGCAGGAAAGATGTGCATGTTTATGTTAAAGGATATTTATACCACGCACTATCACCACCGGATTGATGCCCTGACGTATCTGGAAAAAGGGGGTCGGTTGGGGGACACAGTTTGGAGAAAGGGAGCTGTGATGTGCTGTTGGCAGCTTCAGTTTAGTTAACACCGTTCGCTGAGCTTTTTGGTATGGTATCCGGTGTGTGCTGTTGTGCAAGGCTATGTGTGGTTTTTTTGTTGCTGTTTGTTGTTGTGGTGAAGTGTGTGCGGTTTGCTGTGGTTTCAGAGGTATGGTTCCGTTTAGTTAGTTTGGTGTATGCAGAGGGTTGAGGTGTTAGTAGGGTTGGGTATTAGCGTTGTCTGAAGAGATGCACACTCCTTTTTGTATGTCTTTCAAGGTTTAAATGAATGTCTTCCTTACAGTGATCTTGTTTCAGCATGACACAAGGCTGGCCCTCATTAGGCAAGAACTGATGTAGTAACCAAGTGGGAGACTACACAACACCTGTCCTCCCGGCAATAGGCAACCCACCCCCTGGTTCAGCCCTGCACTACACAAGTTGGCAGCGCGACCAAGCAGCCATGCCCCTCCCAAGAGTCAAACGTGATATAAATTGTCACTTACACCAGAGCCCGGTCTGTGCAGCAGCTGCACAGCAGTTACTGCGCCTGAGAGCATGTGGAGCAGGACTATGGGGAACATCTCTTTACAAAAATAGTTTTGAGTTTTGGAAGTTTCTTATCTGATTAAGAAAGCATTTCAATCTGACCATCTAAAGATGCGTTCCAAAATGTTTGGCCCTCCCCTCCCCCACCCTTGCCAACAGCTGGGAAATCTCGTCTGAGGCAGCTGAGTGGTGCATAGATTATAATGGAGATGTTCCCAAATGCAAACTCCAATGGGTGATCTCCCCGGTTGTATCATTGAGGGTGCATAGCATGAGCCCCAACACTGAAGAGCTGAACACGCAATAAAATGTGTGTGATACGCAACTCCTTTTGCAGAGGTTTTTCTTTGGCCAGCAAGTAGACATTTGAAAGTCCAAACGCCTCTAGGCTGTGAAGACTGATGCTTTCTTGGCAAACATGTGCATGTCCATCCAAGGCTCGTCCCTCTCCTACTCCCCCCCATACCCCCAACCCTCCCCGACACTCTGAGGCCTTTCTAGTGGTGTCAATACCAAGGGTACAAAGCAGAGATCGGAAGGTGGTGAATGTGAACGTCCCCCAAAAATGCACCCCCCTTAGTGAGAGGCAATAAAGGACACACCCCAGGAGGGGAATGAGACCAGGACCAAGTGCGGGTGAGATCAAAAGGGTTTTATATAAATCAATATAGGGCATGCAAAGGACTCTGCAAACTCTGTCCGACAATAGCAAAGATAGTCCTACTTATTACAGAACTAACGTCACGCATGACACAAGCTATAGGGGGCACATAGTCTTAGGGATTGGGTGGTGAAGGCTAGGTGGTATACAATGTATACTGTTGCTGTTCCAGGATTGGCGGACGTCCGTGCAGTGCCATGAGGGGTAGACGGGTCAGCTGGGCTCTTCAGGGTGGAGCTGTGGGCCGGACATAACTTGTATTGATGATTGGTGGCTGCTCCAACACTTGCCCTTGTGGCCACACATTCGCAATCATTTGTCACATTCTGCAATGTCGGGTGTCTGATAAATCTTGTGACACATTGACCTTAGCTCAAGGAGGAGAGAGGGACATGGATATGTGATAGGGGGTATCCCTATCCATCTGTTGTAGTGACATTTGGGTTCAGGTATGGTAGTCTCACGAGTCCATGTGCAGGGTCAGGGGTACAGAAGGGGGTTATTCGATTGCCCTGTCCTGGTGGTTATAATGGACGGTATTACGATCTGTTAGTACAACGGTGGGTGCCCCCCTTCGAGGGCCATTAACTTGGGGTGAACGGGGATACCAATGGGCCGTGGGGGGCATGTAACCGGTGCCCAGGAGATGGTGGGATTTAGGACCAGGTAGCTCGTAATTCATAAGAGTCAGGCTATGGCAGCCTTTTGACATGGGGGAGGTGAATGCTTGAAGCGGGTCCAGCAAGATTGGGAGGTGAGGTGAGGCTGTGCTGCTCGAACACCTGCTATCCCTGTCGGGCCTGGGAGGGGGAGGAGGGAGGAGACAACCTTGCAGCTCTGGGCCTGTTTCCCTGCACAGGGCAGCTTCCCGCACTATTGGCAAGGGAGGGTGACAACACTTGGAGCTTCTGGTATTATACACATATGTTTAAATTAATATGGGAACGCAGGCTGGAGAGGGTTTTGTCATTTAACACAGTATTTCACATCAGTAGTTGACATACGAACATGAGGTAGCATTAGGTTGGGTTGTGTGTAAGAAAGAGCACTGCATATTACATCACAGTACAACCTGGTTCTACTGCCTCGGCTGATCATCGTGCATTACAAATGCGCTTTGTTACATCATGTACAGGAGTGATCACATATTACTCTTAAATAGCACGTCTCCAGAGTAGCAGCAAACGTTAGTCAACACGACATATATTATACAAATGCTTATTTGTTATGCAAGGTGCCTCGGGGGTTGGTGGGGGTGAGGGGCGCCACACAGTCCAAGAGGGCTTGGTACAGGGTCAGGGCATGCAGGATTGGGCTGGTTTCAGTTACCTTCTAACAAGCCTGGTCAAGGCTGGGGCAAATGATGTACTGCGGAAGGCCAAGTGATACAGTGTTTATTTTGTTGTTTGTTCACGTCTGGTTGCTCGTGAGAACAGGCCTTCAGCGGATCTACCATGAGGTGGAGGCTGGGGGGGGGAGTGAGTGTATGCTCCTGTGAGTGCAGTCAAGCAGGGGTCAGGCTGCATCTTTCTGTGTGTGCGAGTGTGCGAGCAACTTTGCATGGACTGGATTTTAGCACCTTTTTACACAAAATGGAGTTGTCTTAATACAAAATGGGGTCTATGTTATGTCTTATCCTGTACTCATGCAGCCTCACGTGACGATCCGCAGCCCCCCGCCTCCTGGGCCCTTGGGGCGAGGGGGCCGCCGACAAGTCATGAGTCTCCACCTGGGTCGGAGATGTATGTGAGGGGGGTCCTAATGACCTATCCTCCCCTACAGTGGCGATGAGGGTTTGGGGAATTTCTTTCCTGAGTGCTAGTGGTTACTTCAGGACTATTCACATCCTAGAGGCTGCAATACAGGATCCCAAGCCAGGGGTTGTTTGCTTTGCCTGGGCTGTGATTTATGCTGTTTAGCCGTGAAAGCAAATTAGCAGGGAGATGGAGGGGCATTTACATCTTTAAGCTGGTACACTTTGGCTCAAGCAGGCTCTGCTAAAACTGTGCTGCAAAGTCAACCTTTGGTATATTTTTTTTAAAAGGCCCGTTCTCATCTTGCTGGCTTTTAAAACCTCTGTTAGAATGTAAAGCTATTTTCTGAATCCTGAAATTACAAGTTGAATTCTGAAATTTAATTAGTTTCTTTTTTGTTCGAATAGAAATTAATTTACTTCATGCTTAATCAAACAGTTAATGACCACAGATGTTAATGCTGATGTATGACCCATTGGCCCATGCCAGTCGTGCTTTCAAGCTCCTGTCACATTGCATTCTGGTTTTCTTATGTGCAAAGGTACAGACTGATGTGGGCTAATTAAAACTGGTTGCAAAACATCCCAGCCCTTACCCAGGACAACGTGAGAGCTATGTTTCTGCATATTTTTCATAACACTATTGTAATTATGCAGCACTTTCAGTGGGTTGATCCTCCATTTGCATTCTCACAGATTGTTGACCATTAAGGAAGACAGGATGGAGAACACTCATACCAAGTTTCAAAAAGGGACTCATTAGAAATCTAGACGCAAATTATCCCTGCTGCCTTTGCACCTTCCCTTTCAGGGGTTTGCAGCCTTTGGCTCTCCAAATGTTTGACTAAACTCCCATCGACCCAAGCCAGCATAGTCCATTGTGAGGGATCATGGGAGTTGTAACTCTAAACATTTGGAGAGCTACGAGTTGCTGGCCCATGGCTTTGTGATAACCCTTCCAGCTCAGTTAAGAGGTTGTGCTTTTCGATTGATACCCCACCTAACAAAATCTACACATTGACTCCCATACACTCTACTTGCATGTTTCTGTCTAGACTATTATGCAAACCACACTGCATGTTGGTGCAAAAATAAAGATGTAATGGGAAAATTAGTAACCTGAAGTCCATCATGTCACAAAAGTCAGAAAGCCTGAGTTCAAAGCTAGACCTCCACACTTGACCAATCTGTGTTCTTAGGCAAATCACTCTACCTAACTGGCTATTATTTTCTTTGCCAACTGACCTTGGTATAATCATGAAGTGATTCTGATGGGTGTGCACAGCACGGCACGCCTCACTCATGGTTTATTGCACTACAGTGCTGACTGCATTTCTAATAATGGATGGCATAGGTGGAATTGCCCCTTGGGAGATCACATAATGAGCAATCTATGAGCCATGGTTCTTCACTAGCAGGAAAGTGAAATCAATTCTGTTATTGACTTTTTTACAGCTTTCATTCCATGTGCATAGTCCTAAGGCACTGGGAGTTGAAAAAGAAGGTGGCAGAGTTTGATTATTAGTAACAGAGGGAAAGTGCAAGCTGGCTCGTGCATTGGCTTCTGCAAGTCAAAAGTACCAAGTTTATGCATGCAGGTCTGTTTCTGAGGTTTGTCATAAGCACTTTCGATATCCGTATCCAAGGAGGAGCCTTACTTGCTTCAGAACAAGGGTGCATTAGTTTGAATTGTGCAATACATCTTGGTGGTAGAGGTGCAGTTGTGACATTTTGAGTGTTTGCTGTGTGTGGGTGGCTTGGTCACTCTGCATAATATGCGGTCGGAAGAAGGAAGTGGAGGCCTCAAGCATTTGCATTATCTGGTGTAGCCATGCAGACCTACTAGTAGTGGTGCTTTTCAGAGTTCTTGTGGTGGGGTGAGCCGTGCAGCTCCCTTTTTAGTGGGTGCAAATATCACTGCAGGCAGCACCTAACTCCTTCGCTGCTAAACAATTGCAGAAATTCTTTGGAAACATGCAATAGCTAGACTGCTAGGAGCCAATCACAGTAGAGCAAAATATCATTGGGGAACTAAGTGATGTAGTTAAAGGCTTCTTAAGTGAGGGTCTTTTCTGGTGCATGAATCCCGACTGTGTAAAGATCCCACTAGCATGGTTACTGTTGCTCACCCCTCCCTTGGCCTTGGAGGTTATGCCTTCTACCCATCCCAGGTGGTGGTTTTCGCTTGTCATGGATGCCGCTTGCCAACTGCCAGGCATTTTCCTCGTCTCTTCCACCATTGAGGGCATGTGGTGACTCGCTGCTCCCACCTCTGCTTGCTGAATACTAGGAAATGTGTCCTCGGCTATTGAGCCAACTGCTAGCTGCTACCAGCTTAAGACAGAAGGGCATCATTCATCTCAATATTACTCATTATCAGTCTCCGAAGGTGGCTCATCAGGGGTACCAACTAGTGAATTGCAGCTTGCAATCATCTGTAACGGGTGCATTAATGGACTGAGGCACCTTATCCTTTTTTTTTTAAAGTTTATAGTGTATAGGTTTTACGATGGCGTAGAAGTGAAACATAAGGTTGGTCAAGAATAATTTAATTCTGGAGGGGAGAATGGCTTAAAATCAAGTGATGCATGCAAGACCTTGCTTTAATTATCATTGTTTTGTGCAGCCTTCCATGTCAAAAGTCTTCTATATGTCTGTACCTTTAAAGATGGGGACTAGCCATCAGCAAATAGTCTTGGTTCTGCCGCCAAACAGTGCCGTTCAATCTGAACTGCTTGCAGTTCCCCTCTGCACTGGCACCCAAGCCACCAAAGGCAGGTTTACGTCCTGGGTCTAGCAGTTTGGGCGGGGCTCCCCTCATTGTTGGCAGGATCAAAGCTGATTTTCAAAGAGTAATATGGAAGGGTGACCTGAACAATGCCAGTGGTTATAATTCCTTCAAACCCTTACATCCATCCTTTTTTAGTTTGAATTCTTTGGTGTAAGCCTTAACTAATGCTTTAGAATAATGATAGGAGGAAGATGCGATGTGAGGATGGACACACAGCATATACACTTGTTTGGTTATTTACCCACCCATTGCCTGCCTAACGTCATGTTAAACCCTATGGCCATTCCCACCGTCTACTTCCCACTTCCTGCCAAGAACATGCCCTCTTGGGAATTCTTGAGCTAGCTCAACCACAAAGGAGCAACACACTTTGTGCTGTGTAGGGCTTGCAAGGGTTGTTACTAAGATTTTTTCCTAAGGTTCCACTGTAAATGAGCACATGGTGAAGTGAAAATATCTGTTTTGTTCAGCTGCTTGATTTATAGAAATATATGTCCTCATTTGTTCTTGCTCTGAAATCGTCTCTAAAGCAAGCATCTGCAAAGCCAGCAGTTTTGGCTTGTGTACAAGTGTTGCAGGCATTTTTCAAGCAATGATATCGTATGCCCAGGTGCTCACACCATTTTACAGCTGTTGAAATCTTATGGCCAGGGGGTACCCTTTTGGTAGTGCCTGGCAAATGCTTATCCCATGCCTACTCAAAATCCAAAACTGTGGCCTGGCCAGCACATGTTGGTGACCGTTTGTCTCTCCAAGTGACAGTGTATATGCTCAGATGTGGATGCCTTGCTGCGACTAGGAAATCAAGCAGCACCTGTGATTAGGTCCAACAAGGCCTTACCAGAGAATGTCGAGGCTAGGATGGTGAGCCTGGAGCACGTGCAGCTCTTCTTGTTAGGTCCGAGGTCGCCTCGACTCACCAAGAAATTACAAAAGTAAAGAATGTACGCCGGTGTAAGAAGTAATGCCATTTTATTCAGGGCCCCAGATGGAGCTCAGACAGCAAACTCAAACAGATCGTGGAACAGAACTGCATGAAAAGGTGCTGTCAAATAAACACCCCTAAAGTTAGAACTGTTCTACAATGCAAAGTAATTAGTATTCGTGATCGGGCGACATGAAAAAATCTCCCCACACAAAGCTGATTGGCTTTCACACTTTGAACCCTTATAGAAAAGCATACATAACAGTTAGTAATTGGATCCACGATCCTTCCCACACCGTCCTTAATTACAATTTAGTTGTGACGTCACAATCCACCCCCAATTCCCTCAACACAAAGTTCATAAATTGAAACATTTGAGACGACCATCGGAACTTTAATCAACTGCACTGGTCACCTCAGCCTGATTCTCGTGGGAAGAGCTGCCTACCATGTCAACGCGAGAGCCTTGAATCACGGACGCACTGTTACACAAATGTTGCGTGTTGGGGACACTAACCCTTTTCCCAGGCAAAAATGTACTACATGGCAGTTTGAGACCGCTGTGGTTCTTTTTCGGCTCTGTTAGAAAATCGCATTTTACAAGTGATTTTGAATTATAAAATGCTAATACATTCGTAGCGTGTTGGTGTAACCTGCAAGCTCTAATCAATGACCTAGAAAAAATAACAATCATTGTACACTTCTGTCAACATTAGCCTGGGATTGCAGGGACTAAGTCACCAGCCACAGTTGCTTTTCCGGCACATAAAATGCTAACACATGTTTTCTATGAAAGCAAGCTATTAAGGCCTATTTACTGGGTTTCGTCCTACCACTACTAAGTTTTGATTATACTTACCTGTCCCACAGTATTCACAGATTAGTTTTAGTATGTGTTTTATTTTGCAAACATCAGGATGCGCTCCCTCTCCTTTTACAGTGCTACTCCCGCAGCTGGTAAATTTGCGCTTTACCACAGAATCATGAGAAGTTCCGGTAGGGCAGACAAAGATGCATTCATTTTAGGTAGTAATCCCACTAGTAAGTAGGCATGACAGTGTAATAAAGATGCAAGTCCAACGCAGTAAAAAGAACACACTTTTCGGCTGTTAAAAGGGAAGAGGATCATTCTGATGAGTGGAATCCTTGATAGCCACACTAACTTGAACTAGGCTGGAGAATCCCCTAAATAACAGAATCTCAAGTTAAAGAAACCTGGATCATAACGATGGATCACAGATAAATATATAAAATTTAGCATTAGGCTGAGGCGCGGAAAATAGTCCTCCAAGCATGCGTTTTCAGAAACGTGTGCTCATTTCAGTAACTTGCTAGTAGCCGCAGTAGCTATTAGCACATTGCAAATCCCACAATATAGGATTGCACGGTAGAAAACAAAGGTTTTGTTATTTTCGAGGTCAGAAACCACAGTTCACGGGTCCCACCAAAAGGCAATGAATGCACTACCATTTTATAATTTAGCATATTTAATTTACGAACCCTGATCTGACTGCTTCAGAAAGCCCATGACCGTTTCAAATTGCTCCTGACTACATCTCTGCCTGGGAGGAAGGTCAAAGAATTCTAAATATGCTACAGTTGCACGGTAACCTGTTCTTGGTTTAAGATAGTGTCATGGTAGAAGGCTTTCTCTTTTTTTATGTTGCAAAGTCACTGGTTATTAGCTTAGATGATTATAAAAACCTTTGATTTAGGGGCTTTAATTTGATGGCGGCTTTTCATGCAGTTCTGTTTTGTTTGAATATTGTTGTCCCAGCTTGGGAATAAAACTGCATTACTTCCTGCCTGGCATACAATGCTTTTTGACTACTTTGGTAAATTCTTTACAGGCGAGTTCCAAGGCGACCCCACCCCCTGAACATTTTTGAAGGCCCCAGCGAGATACATCAGCTTTCCCGATCAAGGGTGGTGTTTCCAGCCGTGCTCCTGCAGGAGTGCGTGATAACGCGTGGCGACCAGTTCGAAGAGCTCCAATATCTAGGAGGGCCGTGGATGCAGATTTACCAAGCATCCACCTGGTCAGAGCGCTGCCGTCGCTCCAACAGGATAACTGGCCTTTAAAGGGAGACTCTGAGAAGAGTGGGGAATCTCCTGAAAGGATACGCGAGTGTATCTGTGCATGAACACGCAAGGAGCGGGAGGAATCATTTTTATGTTGTATAGAATGCACTCTCAAAAGGTGGAGGGTGATTGGCCTTAGTAGTCTTAGATTTTAGGTCTGATAGAGAGCAGTTGGGCAGTGGCACATCTACATCAGAGGAGAGTGTTGCGTAATAAGTGGCGGACCTTGTTAGATGAGTTGCGCATGGTGCAGGCAATTGGTATAGTTGCATCATTGTTTCTATTCTTTTGGGTTAAAAAGTTAGAACAAAAGAAGAAAAGGGGGAAGTGTGGCTGTAGAGATTACTGAAGGGTCCGAGCTAAACTAGCGTGTACATAATAAGAGCTGCGTAGCACATACACGGGGTGCTCTCATATGGAGGAGGAACCACACACTCGGTGTACTAAAATAGGGCATTGTTGTTAAGGTGGTGGGCTTGTGGTGAGGGCCATTTGTGTACTAATAAGAGAAAAACAAGACAGGCCTGTGGAGAAGGCCATTGTGTGTAAGAGTGGAACGAAAGGTGTGAGAGGGTGGGGCCTGTGGTGAGTGCCCACATGAATGAAATAGGTGAACGAGTTAAGCAGTAAGTATAAGATTAAGAGAGTGGAAGTGAGTGAATAAGGATAAGAGTTTAAGGTTTAAATAAACAAGCGGAAGAAGAGCACGTGTGTACTCTAACAATTAGGAAGAGGGTGCGATAATGTCCTTCTGGATGAACGCACCCCTTGATCACATGTGCAGAAAATTGCCCCAGTATTGCGATACAATACTGAAGTACCTCTTTCAGTGGGCAAATGACACAGTGGGGAAGTGTTATCAAGAATGACCTGGAAAGGAAACATTCGATAAAAGCATGATCGACAATATGTACTTTTGCCTATCACCCATCTATAAAGGAGCCAAGCTCAAAAAGAGGCAGGATATTCTAGGGCTCTGGAAGTTGTACAAAGAAAAGGAAAAAGAGATGGAGAAGGGAGACTGGAGGAGGAAAATGGGAGTGCGCCACCTCCTCCCTATGCAATATACCCACTGTTGAAACCAGCGGAAGGATATACAAATCCTAGGTGGGTATCTCAAGATAAGGCGGGAACAAACAAAAAGAAAAATTAATGCAAACATATGTCTGGAAATAAGGATGAGAAAAGGAAAAATAAATATTTGGTGGACATTAAAAAGAGCACCCAGCAGAGTATTCAGGAAAGCAGAAAAAACAATGCAAAGGGAGATAGAGAAAAAAGGGGAGGTACCAGGAAAGACACAAGACGAGCAGGGATGGACAGCAGGGTGAATACAAATTAAAATTAATAATTGGGGAGAGTACATGGATGACAGCGAAGTAGGCACAACAGAGGGTGATCCTATTGTATCAGACTGGGAGGACAGCAGCAATAGCGATCATAGGGATGACAAATTCGACACATACAATCTAACCAATGAAAGCAGGGTAAGGAGAAGAGACGAGGGGTAAGAAGAGGAAAGGGAGGAATCACTGGAGAAACAGGCTTTGGAGTAAGAAAACTAGAATAGAAGTAGCTAAAACACCACAGTGAGAGAATAAACCCAGGACGCAAACACAGATGCCCCTTTTGCAGAAAGCAGAGGTGTGAGGTGCATTACGTACCTTGGCAGATAATTGATGGGGATAATTTGCTCTACAGTTTACCTCCATTCACTTGATTTATGTTTTTGAGAAAGAGACAGCAGGCATTCCGCTGGTCACGGGTGTTAGGCAGACACCTGTGCAGTTCCCTTAGGGAACACTGCAAAAGATTTAGGACTACAGGTGTTGGCAGTAAACCCACTTGGTAGTAGTCTGTACCACCCAGATTTACCTGGTAGCTGTGGCTGAGCAGTCAGACTTCCCTCAAGAAGAGTTAGGCAGTATGCAAGTATACACAATAGGCACTCAGATACAACAATACAAGCAAACACTGACAAGAGCTTTGGTATCAAAGTATATAATTATTTATTTAAAAACACACTGTTTGAAACACTCCAGCACTCTTATTGTAAAATGTTCTAAACACAGTTACTGTTGTAATATATACACCCCTTTTTCCTTATCAGATAAGTCACTCCAAAATTCAGGAACACTGTTAACAAGGCAGAAGAGCAAAAAGTCACTGGTGAGCCTAAGTCCAAAGGCTGGGCCCACTCTTAGAGAGAGCAGAGCACAAATGCGCCCAAGATCACACAGTTACACTAGGCTTAAAAAGTCTTGCAGAGGGTTCAAAAAGACTTTAGAGAGGCTTAGGAAAGTTTAGCCAGGGTGTCCCAGGCTAACCAAGGTTAGAAAGCCGGGGGCTAAATCTACCCCGTATAGTCAGTAGCAAGGGAAGCCAGGCAGAACACGGTACCTTATGTGGGAAGGATCCTCCAGCAGGGGCAGTTGTTCCTGGCAGCGGGTGCAAGTCGCGGCGTCGTCCAGAGGAAGAGAAGATCTCGATGTGGAGGAAAGATGAAGGTCGTTGCACTGCCAGGGAAGAAACCAGCCGCAGAGTTTTCCGGTTAAAGGTACTACCCTTTGATTCGCGGTAGTGTTAAAACGTGGTATCCCGGTTGCCAGGCAAGGCGGCCACAAGATGCTCCAGGAAGCGAAAAAAGGAAGCAGACTGGTTATCCCCACCAGTCGAAGGAAGAAGACTCTCCGGGCTGGAGATCTCCTCTGTCGTTGGGAAAAGTGGTGAGACGGTTCAGCAGGGCTCCACCGGTGGTGTCGTCGTAGCAGGTCGGCTCAGCTTCTCCCTCATCGGATTCTTAGGTCCTGTGGCGACTTCTGAAGTTCCAGTCCCCAAAGCCCTGCTTTTATGCAGAAAACCCCCATTCACTCAGCCTAGCTGTCACTCAAACATGCTAAGTGGTGAGCCGGCCGGCTCACCACTTGGGCCAATCAGGATGGAGTGTGACTTGAGTTGCCAAGGCAACTCAGTCCAGGATGCCTAAATTCCCCTCCACCCCTCCTAATTACCCCAGACAGAGTGGCACCACTTTGGAGGGCTTCTGTGGAGAAGCCCGCCAAAAAGTGGAACAAAGGGCTCGACTTGGGTTGGTGTCACAGAAGAGAACACCATTTTAGAATCAAGTTTTGGCAAAAAATACCAACCAGAGAATTAATATTAAATAAATAAATAAACCGGCGGTATGTTCGAGGCTATCGTAAAAAATTAAATAAAGATAGTAGCCTAAAACAATGGGAAATCCCATAGGAAAATATTCGCGGTTGAATATAAAAAGTAGTATCCACTGCCACCAGCCAAAACTCGATCGGGGGGACGGAGACGGGCCCCCTCGACTAACAGACCCTGGGGCAATCGAATTGCCCCAGCCAGTACGTCCACAATATGATGGTTTGTACTGGTTCTGTTCAGAATTTAAGACTAGTAAAGTCAATGGTGACTTTACATGCCCTGGGAGACAGTAGTCAGTCCCAGGGTATGAAGTCTATACTGGGGGGTCACTATGACACCCCTGTGTCACTGCACTGAGGGTGCTGTGTAACACACATCACAAAAACACATGAAGCCCTATGGAGTAAAAGACCCCATAGCCCATTAAACACATCTAGATTCAAAGAAACACACTCAAATCATGTCCGAGAGTGAGGGTAAAAGAGTCTCACTCTTGGCAGGAGAAAAAAATAAACCCCAGAAATCCAGCAAAACTGCTGGGGGACTCACTAGGTTAGGAAATTCAGCCTAAACAGAGAATTCTCCCTAACAATGGGGGACATTAAGATTTTATTGGCAGTATTGGTGGAGGAGCGAAGTGACAAAATTTGGCAACGAGCAGGATATGCAGGGGTAAAATTAAGCTCTAACTTGTGTGGCATGTTTCAACCCACTAGTCCAGGACCTGCAACATTACTGTGCATTGCTTGCATCAGGAACATCAGAATGGCCGCCGGAAAGCATTCTGCTCGCTAAAAATCACCCAAAAGTGTGCAGTAAAAATCTGAAAAATAGGCCGCCATCCACTTTTGTAACACAGGAGACCACTGCCAAAACCCATCATTTGGCTGCCCACAGAGCAAGGCTGATTGCAAAAGAAACACATATCTGTGTGAAAATCCGTTTTTCTTGGTTATCAAATTTGCAAAAATCATGGCTCACAAACCACCCAAAAGATCCAACCTCCTTGTTGGGTGTTAAACATCATTCTACTTCAAGAATCCACATAAATACAATGTCCACAGAAGTACACTTATCAGAAGAAAATCCACATTGAAGGTTGCTTGCTTGGAAAATTATGTTGAAAATGGGTGCAATACCGTTACTCGCCTCAGTCAGACGCTGGCGACCTCTAAATCTGACAGGTGAAACTTGTGTCTCAAAAGCTAAATATGCCAAAGAAAGACTTGCTATCAGAAACCTAAGAGGTGGATACAATTCAAAACTATATTTTAAAAAGGCTTGAATTAAGAAATTGGTTGATGTATTTGTTAAAAATGTGATTTATGTTTTAGGACAAGACAATTTCAGATATTGTGTTTTAAAAGTTAAAGTTAGCAACACTGAGCTTCAAAGACATTCCACACCTTCTCCCAAACACGGGAATCTTCCCCCTGCTCTCTACTAAGAAACTGGCAGGCTGGTATGAAAGGAACTGGGAGGGGCACTCTGGCATGTTGCTCTGAGTGTAGACAAAGACTCCCTTGAGCTGAATGAAAATGCTAATTTGGGTGTGACTGACATCAACTGCCCTGGCAGGAAGAAGACCATGTGACTCTCTGACTCAGCCGAGCCTTGAAGGCGGGCCAGACTGAACATGTGGATTTGAAACTAAAGTAACTATGTTTTGGGAAAATAATATTGTGCCGAACTGACAAAAATATGCAAAATTTGCTCAGTTTAAAACTAATCTGGAATCTGTGCGATGTTCTGAGACGGAACCACGAAATCTTTAATATTGTAGCTATTGTGATTATGCTAGGAACATGAAAAATTACAGGAATATGCCCAGAGGGTATGTGCATGTATGTGTAAAAAAAAAAAATTGTACAGATCCGAAAATGTGTAACCAACCAAAAGCGCGAAAAACTGTCATTTATGAACCAAAACTCGTAGGAAGATAAGATTTGGATAGAAACGTACCTTAGGCAATCTGTGATTTGTATTATCAACAAGTTTGTGATATTGGAAATAAGTTTTTTATGAAAAATAAGATTTACTGTACAGAGACAAAGGGGAGGTTTTCTCCCTAAGCCATAAACATGACAAATCATGACACATTGTTCCTTTCTCAAATCAGGAGAGGGGGAATTCTTTGACCTATCAGATCCTTAGAGGGTTGGGCATAGACAATCAGTCTCCCCACCCACTTTGGAAAATGGATAAATAGGGACTGTTGAGGACCCACAGACACGCACATTCACTCATCACTGATCCACTGGTGAAGCACCATGCAGGAAGAACCAGACTCCAGAACCAGACTCCAGAACCCTAAAGCAGAGGCCTAACCCAAAAAGCTGAACCCTTTTCAGCAGGCCTTTAAAATCTAGCAACCTGATTTTAACCCCTAAACTTCCACGGAGCCTAAACCATTCAACATCCTGGCTGAGCTGTTTGCTGCTTCTGGCCAAGAACCCGTGCTAGAATCGGAGATCCAAACCGGTAGAGCAGTGCTGTAACCCAGAACACGTCAGATCCAGTCCAAGAGGCCGTGCAGACCAGGGTGCCTTGCTGAGAACAGAACCAAGCGCCTGAGACCTGTCCGGCGGCGAGCGAATCCCAGCCAAACCCTTGACCAGATCTTTGATGGGCCCATTCCATTCCAGAGCCATAGTAGTGAGTATTTAGTATAGAACTGTCCATAGTCCTCTCTTAGCTTAAGTAATCCCATCCAAACCATTCCAAAACTTCCATAACTGCATTATTGAATCTCTTTTTGTCTATCTTGAATTCTTCTCTCATCCACATAATTCTGTGATAACTGTAGCGATAATCATCTTGGCGCTAATATATATTTTCTGGAGAAAGGCAATCGTCTCAGGCAGATAGAAACCATCCGGAGGCGCCGCTGGATAGGTGGCTGTGCTGTCAGTGTAGTTTGCGGCTCCATAGACTCCCTAGTGTTAAGAAATCTTTGTTCCTACTCTTTAAAGTGCATCTTTCTTTTTGAAATTTTGACTCTTAAGAAAAATCTACCTTCACAAAAACCTCTAACTTATGAACCGTACGTCCTAGAAACGAAATTTAAATGTCATTTTGAAGCTAACATCCTCAGCTTTCAAACTAACCCAAATTCAATTCCTTATAGTTCTTCCTTAATCGTGTTTCTCGCACGCGGAAAAGTTGCCACAAATTTGCATTTGGCTCAATTTCACTCCATGTAAAAATAGCTATTTCTTGCTTTCAACTTCTGAATTTCTTTTTCCATCTGCTAATCATTCTACAATCATTGCTAGTGTTGACTTGAACCAATCCAAAGCAACTCTCACTTGTTCTGAATCCTATTTAGCAAATTAAAGTACATTTTAGCATTTTTCCCATTCATTTCAAACCACATTTAAAAGCAATTGACCTGTTTTAAAATCATACCTGTTCTCTCTAAGCTTGCTGGGGGAATTGGGATTGAACTGCATTGTTGATTGTTATTCCTGAAACCTGTGTGCCCTCATTCCATCTCTTCATATTGCATAATAAGGGGGGGGGGGTTGAGGAATATCAGGGGGAAAGAGTGATCACATTGTCTCCGATTGAGTTCATATCAAGTTTTATTTCTGTGTTGCATTCTTTCCTATTATTTCATTTCTTGAACCCATACAAAGTTATTCTCTGCTACATTATTCTTCCTATTCCTACTCCTAATTGATTAAAGAGATTAAAGAGATCGTTGATTATTGTAATACTAACCATTGCTGATCATTGTTCATATTCATAAGTGTGATATTCAGATATTATTCATAAAAGTAATCTATATATTGTTCAATTCTTCAAATAAATCTTTTAACTTTGCAAAACAACCTTCTTCTTGGTTCAGTGAGACCGGGGGGATTCAAAGAGAGGGGCGTTTATATAAGGGTACATCATCCAGAATTAAACAAACCTTTTACATAAAATTATATAAATAAGGGTTTCCATGGGGCATCCCATACTAGGCATAGACTTAGTTGGAGTGCTGGATTGAAATCACTTATACTTGCATGATGGAGCACCCTTTAACAATTATCGAACACACGTTCGGAAAGCTCTGAGAGCTATATCTAGATGCATTGGATTTGAGGCCAATATTAGCTCGTAAAATAAAGCCAGGCGAGGACCTCGCAGTGTATATACTATCCATATAAGAGATGTGGACACAGGAAAATTAACAGTCCTGGGATGACAAAATCCCTTTATTTGATCGCATGTTAGTGAGGAAGCTCACTGCAGATGTGCAGGTTTCCCTCAAAAAAGTAGTGTGGATGAAGCGAAAGGATGGCCTGAGATTGAGGCAACAAGTGTGCACTATTGTGAAAGGAAGCAGGACAAAGATAAAGAGAGCAGACAACGCGGTAAAAG
Organism: Ambystoma mexicanum; assembly: GCF_040938575.1. Taxonomy (NCBI): domain Eukaryota; kingdom Metazoa; phylum Chordata; class Amphibia; order Caudata; family Ambystomatidae; genus Ambystoma; species Ambystoma mexicanum. The sequence goes on from NC_090924.1 coordinate 608,407,877, forward strand.
TGGAAAATATAAGTGCAGAAAAAACCGGGCTAAAATAAGCATGGAATGAGCAGTGCTCACAAGACCAGTCGTTCCATTCACCCAACAGGGGGGGGGGGCTCCCAGTAGCAGTGGTAACACAGCAAGGAAGATGCACGCGAGCACCTTACAATCAACAGTGGGGGATGTTGCAGATGCAACAACCAGAATTTACAAACGCGCAAAAAGCCAGGGTTTTCATATGTGGGCGGGGTAAATAATTACACAGGACATTACTATACATGAAGATTATCCAAGAAGGAGAGTTGGGTACAGGGGCGGGGGGCACGGTTTGGAGGACAGTGTTTTGCGTGCAGTAACTTTGGTAATTTTGCCCGAACATGCCCACTAATGGCACAGATAGGACAGCAGAGGGTGCAGCAACAGTAGGCATATATACAAACGCAGACACCTCAACAGATGCAAGTGATGCCACAGCAGCAGCTACAATTGCTGCCCACACAAACACAGGCTACACCAGCCCAGGGACAAGTATAAGTGCAAGGTGGGCAAATGGCGGAAATGCAAGGTACAGTGAGCATACTTCAGGCACCAGCACAGACTCGAGTACAAGAGGTTACATGTCTTTATATCGAAGTAATTTATAACGAATACCCATATTTCAAATGTTTTATCTTGAAAACTTTTATAGTGAATGCATTTTTTTAAAAAACTTTTTATAAAGGATTCGATATAAACACTATATACCGTACAAGAGAGTAACAATCCTGGCACAGAATCCTGTACTCGAATACACGTGAGTGACAGTGGTAGGTGGCAATCCATTTACATCTTCCACGAACACATCACGGGAAGTGTGAGATTGTCCTGTCCTAGCAGTAACTGAAGACCCTGAGGAGGAGCCAGAGGTAGCACTTCAAATAAGACAGAGGGGAGTTTCCATTCTCATAGATACTGGGGCAACCAGATCATGCATAAAAGAGGGATTTCCATTCTCCCCAAAAAATCTGGACACAATGCTTTTCAGGGACGATTTTGAAGGTTCCTCCTACTAAAGATTTAGCCTTCACAATAGGGACGCAGCATATTTTAGTGCCATTATTGTACAAAAGACACCTATCCACTTGGCGAGCCACCGGCCCCTGATAGCCCAGAGGAGAATTGAGGCTCTCTTGTTTCACCCCCCCCCCTTTTTTTTGTTACAAAGAGACCATGTGAAACTGGTGTTCGCACTCCGTCCTGAGGAAGGTTGACCAAAATAACTGGGCAAGGGGACCCTACCTTTGTTTGAGAACCCAACCGAAACATATGTTGATGATAGTTTTTAACTTACTTACCCCTGGAGATGCACAGAGGGTCACATCGTTCAATATCAGTGTTAAAGTGACATTTGTTTAATTATTATCTGAGATGGTAACAATACGTTAACTTATTGTCCAAACGTATGCGAGTATGAGGAATGTCTGTGTGAGTTATGAATGAATAGAATGTGGAGGGATGTTGTTTTGTACATTGAGCCTAACTTATTAATTTCTGTGAAACTGTTTTCCTTATTTGTGTAATAAATGTGATGCTTTATTACGAGTTAAGATAAAGCAATTTGTCATCTTTAGTCTAGTTGGTCCACCCCTCCGTTTTACTACTGCATAACCGCCTGGAGGACCATAGACACAGTACCAGGCACCCCTTATTTTTAGTAGATGACTAAGGGTACAAAGTGGACAAAGACAAATTACAGTATTGTCAAAAAGTAGTAGTTTACTTGGGCCAGATTGTGTCAGCAGACGGAAGAAAAATAACACCACAATGAGTCGAGGCAATACATAAATCTCCCAGACCAAAGACAGTGAAAGAAATGCAGCAGTTTCAATTACACTGCATTTATTGCAGGGCATGGGATTTTGATCACTCCACTTACACCAGGCCAATACTGCATGCACTAAAGGAGGCTCAGAAGAATAAAACGAGCATGAAGTGGACAGCCGAAATGGGTGAAAATATTGATGAACTCAAACACGAGTTAGTACAGACAAGAACCAGTATTGGGTACGCCCAATTACAAAGGGAAGTTTTGTTTGTTTTCCCATTCAGGTGGTAAGGTAATGACAGCTGTGCTAACACAAAAGAAGAGACTGGGGCGCAAGCTACTGGCTTATTACAGTGGATCACTAGATCCAGTAATGCAGGGACACTTCCCATGTGAGCAAGCACTTGAGAAAGCTTCCACAATTACAATAGGCTGCCCAGTAATTTTGTGAGTGGAACATGCACTGTTTGCAATGCTAGAAATGACTACATCCACTTTGAACACTCCGAGATCTTCAGGGTACTCGGTACTGGCAAACCCTCAAATAGAGGTGGTGAGGTGCAGAACAATGAACCCAGCTGAGTTAATTGCTGAAAAAATCGAGGAGGGAGATTATGCACATGACTGCATCACATGCATAGCCAGGAACGAAGGGCACTCCCTGGTAAAAGAGAAAGTGATTGAAGGGGGAGACATGATTTTCATTGGTGGAAGTTAAAGTATTGACCAAAGTACAGGACAGAGACATTCTGGTTCAGCAGAAGTGGGACAGAAATACAGAATAGACAAGGAAGATGAGTTGATGGTGTATTCAGACACGGTTGCCAGCACACTACTTGGCACAGGCGGCAGAATTAGTGGCTCTAATAGAGGTGCTAAACATTTCACAGGGTTAGACAGTTAAAATGTTTTCGGACTCTGCATGCATAACATCCGCAATGCATTCTGGACTGGCACGGTGGGAAAGGAGAGGGTTCAAAAGAAGTGATGGCACACCAGTACAGCATGAAGCATTATTGAATAAGCTATTCGCAGTGTTACCACTTTCAGTAGAATTGGCTTTAATAAAGTGCAAAGCCCACACAGGAGGGCAAGATTTAATTGGGTAACGAGAAAGCAGTCAAAGCAGCCTATCTGCCAGAAGGAACACATGTGCTGTTCCCTGGCGAAAAGGAAAAAAGACCCCTAATGGCATTAATAAAAACTAGCAAGGAATAGATGCATTGCCAGGACATTTCAACGCAAGCCCAATAGTACAGATAATAGAATTGCACAGAGAAACACCGGATGATGAAGAGTTGTGGAATAGGAGAGCATGTTCTTTGCCCCCGACAGTTTTTATTTGGCTGCATGATAGCACAGGAACAGTGGTAATGGCAAAAAAGGTGTTGAACGTGGCACTAGAACAGATTCACTACCCTGCCCACGTATCTAACAAGCATGTGACTGTGCGGATAAATGAAGATTGGTTTGTGCCACATTTATACGAAAATGTTTCAAAATATATAAATAATTGCATCATATGCCAGAAAGTCCTGCAAGGGCACACTTTAAGAGTTGTTCAGGGAGCGCTACCGTGCCCGGAGGCGCCCTTCCGGGACTTGCATATAGACTACATCGATATGCAAGAGAGATGTACCTCTATTTTGCCCTGCCCAATTCTAGCACTTTAGATATCTTTTGCAATTAAGGGGTTCCCCAATGCAGGAAGGCAAGGTGCTTATTGGAACACAAGAATTCAGTTTACATTTTACCAAGGATTCCCGGCCTGAAGGGGATTGTTTGTGAGCAAGTGAATCCATGCCGGACCCATGCTGGAGAATAATAGTTACAGTTAAGTAACTTGTTCCTTCTTTGGTAGGTCATTCCAGGTTATTGATGCCAGGTGCGAGAAATTGTATTGTATGGTTTTGTTTTTAAGCTAATGTCATTGTTTGATCGGAGTGGTCTTGTCCTTGTCGGATGGTAGACGGTTATTTTCTCTTTTAGGAACTCTGCTCCTTGGCCGTGGATTGTTCTGTGCATTATACACGTTGTTTTGGAATTTATTCACTGTTTTATTGTTAACCAGTGTAGCATTTTCAGCGCTAGGGTAATTTGTTCTCTCCGTGGTAGTTTCCGCAGGAGTCTGGCCGTTTTGAATCTGCTGCAGTTTCTTTAATAGTCGTTCTGCCATTCCTAGGCATAGGCTGTTGGCGTAGTCTACTCTGGACAGAAGTGCGATGATGGTGAATGTTTTGTGGGTGAGGGAAAGGACTGGTAGGCTCCTTTTTACTGCGTCTAGGAGAAAGAAACATTTCTAGATTATGGAGTTTACTTGTGGCTCAAGAGTTGTCCATCAAGACTTCCAGCTTTTTTACTATCGTTGGAGTCCGTGCTGTTCCAAGTTCCGTCGGCCATGGGGTGTAGTGATTGTTTTCCCCGCTTTTGGATATGATCATTAATTCTGTTTGTCCCGGGTTTAATTTGAGGCTGTTGGTGTTCATCCAGCCATTGAGTTCTTGTAGGAAGTCTTCCAGCGTTGTTTCCTTCCTGTGTATCTTGTATTTTGTAGAGAATCTGTGTGTCATCAGTGTAGTATGTGAGGGCTTGTTTTTAATGAGCTTGATTAGTGGCGCCAGGTATATGCTGAAAAACAATCCAGATAAGGAGGATCCTTGTGGTACTCCACAGGCGGATTCTCTTGGGGTTCATTTGAAAGGTTTGATCCATACAGTTTCTGTTCTTTGTTAGGAAAGATTTTATCCATCATAGGACTCGGTTGGTGATTCCAATTTCTTCCAATCTCCCGATAAGGATGTCATGGATGACTGTCAAATACTGCAGTATTGGTTCTTGCGGATTGATTTGAAAATTGTTTGCATGGTATTGACATTTTTTTTTAAATTATTAATAATTTAGTGCCTAGCTATCTTGGACAAAATTAAATTGTATGTACCATCACATCAGCTACGTTATTGTGATAAGTTGCTGTCGCAGGCCCCCCCTTCTAAATGTGTCTTTGGGTCACCGAAGATTTGGGGTTTATGGCCCGAAGTTGTGGAACAAACTCCCATTAAAAAATGTGAGCATTAAAAACACTCACTGCTTTCTGGAAAGCTCTGAAAACATATTTATTCGGTTACACTTGGGAAACTTGGCAACATATCCAGTTAGTCTGGGCATCAGTGGCTGTGAAAGTTGGTAGGATTTTGGTATAAGATGGCTGATCCCTGGTGGGTCCCCTTATGGTTCCAGCTGCGCCCAGATACGATTAGTTCATCAGGCACACGGTATAAATGATTCAATTCAGTATTGGAGCTGTGCTTTTTGTCGTGAGTCTGCATTAGTCTTACACTGTTCCGGATTGAGAGAAGTGCCGTTTCCGTTCCTCTTAATGGTCTGAAGCCTACTTGTGCTTGATCCAGCAGTAGGTGTTCTGGGAATTCTTGTTATTCTGTAGACATATGTTTCGAGTAGTTTTGTTGGGTATGGGATGTTTGAGATGGGTCTGTAGTTGTCCTCCACTCTTCCTGCTGCATCCTTGCGCAGCGGCTTGATGTTTGCCCATTTGAAGGATCTCGGCACTTTCCCTGTTGAAAGTGATTGGTTGAAAAGGTTTCTGTAATTTTCCATGAGTGTTCCTTGTGTGAGGATTGATTTGTGTATATCTGGGTGCAGGCTTCCATGGGGGAGCCAGCTTTGTTGCTGTTGCTTACCAGCTTGACCACTGTCTCTGCTGATATTTGGGGGGGGGAAGCTTCAGAGTTTGTTCTGGAGATCCTCGGATGGCTGGGTAGGTTGTATGTTGTAGTTGCTTGGTCTGCTTTGTATGATTTATTTATTTATTTTTTTGGATGGTGCCAATTTTTGTTTTTGAAGTGGTCTGCAAGGTTGTTGCATAATTTCAGTGAAGGTATTGGTGTGTTGCTGCAGCCAGGGGGCCAAACAACACTATGAACAATGACTACTAACAAGTAGAAGTATTGCACAACATTAATACTAGAATACATATATACTCATCTACATGCCTCCTGGATATAGCAGACATTTTGCCAATTCTCTCTGCGACTCAACTAGCTACCACTCTGATCAACCACCCAGCACTCTTTACTGGGTGACTTTAACATCTGGTTTGATGTCCCAAACAACCCCATGACCCAACCCCTAGTTAACAGTCTAGAGGCTCTCAACCTTTCCAGACATACCACAGGCCCCACCCACACTGGCAGCCACCCCCTAGATGCAATCATCAGCTCCTACGACTTCGTCTCTGCATCCACTCCCATACCCCTCATCTGGACAGACCACTCTGCCATTATTTTCTCTCCACAAGCCGCACCCTCCACCCAAGGCCTATCCTGCCCCCTAACATGACCGCAAATGCTGGAACAAGGTCAATATCCATCACAACCTAGCCAAAGCCTTGCTACGCACCCTTCCTATACGCCAAGCCTCAGGTAGACCCTTACTGATCCAATCCTTTGACTCCTGGTTTAAAGAATCCCTCCTTCCCCTCACCCCTTCCCACCCTGCTGCCAACCACATAGGACCATCGCCCAAATGGTTCACCCCACCTCCAAAAGGCTTTCAAATGCCAGAATCACTCTCTCGAACGCAAAAGGCGTGCAGTCAAAACCCCACACAGAAAGTCTATGTTCGCCCTCCACCACCATAACTACAAATCCGAGATCCGAAAGGCCAAAAGAGCCTACTAGAATAAAATAATTCTAAACTGTAGCAGCAAAGAACTCCACAGGCTAATCTCCGAATTTGTGAAGCCTGCATGCACCATTACCCCGGCCACACCCACGCAGTTGCTCTGCGACTCCCTCTCCCAATACTTCCACAACACACTACTGGACATACTGGCCAGCATCAATGCCAAACTCTCCACCCTCACGCCGTGCCCATCTCACTCCTCCAGACTCCACTGTTCCGAACTCTGTTGTGCTATCCTTCTACTCCTTCAACCCCATCTCGAGTGAGGAATTCCTCAAACTACTGTCCAACACCAGACCCTCTGGATCGCACCCCCCCCCCCGGACCAGTGTCCCACCTCTCTCCTCAAAGAAATGTTCACCACCACCTGCACAGGAGAACAGGCAAGGTCCATACTCGATGACGTCCTCACCTCTGGATTCTTCCCAGAACCTCTCAAAGTAGCTCATGTCAAACCACTTCTGGAGAAAAAAAAGCATCTCTCGATCCCTCCAGCCAATGAACTACAGGCCCATCACCAAAACACCCCATTCCTAGCAAATCGCATCGACTGCTCTGCATACTCTCAACTCAACCATTTTGCAGAATCTAACAACCTACTCGACCACGCTCAGTCTGGCTTCCGACTGTGCCACGGAACAGAAACCACTCAGATCTTTATCTGGGATGACCTAAAAGTCTCGCCAGATTCTAAGGGATGCGCAGCACTGGTCCTCCTGGATCTCTCAGCGGCCTTTGACACCGTCAACCACTCCATCCTCCTCAAACAACTCCAATCCCTAAGAATCTGTGACTCAGCGCTCAATTGGATTACCTCTTTCCTCACCAGCAGGAAACAAATCACCTTCCCCCACTCCTGTCCCACTTTCTCTCGACCCCTCGCTCGGTGAGCACTGGTGTACCCCAAGGAGCCTGCCTCTCAGCACTCCTTTTCAGACTTTACCTGTCCCCCCCCTCCCAGGGATCATCTGCGCACACAACCTTACCTCCTATAACTACGCTGACAATACTCCAATTATCATGAGAATCCCCAAAACAAGCATCTTCCCATGACCCAACCTAGCAGCTTGCCTCAGAGATATAGACCATGGGATGACCAGAAACAACCTCCTTCTGAACCCTGGAAAAATGGAGATCGTGGTGTGCGTCAACGTAGCTCTACTCCCGCAACCACTCCCATGGCCCACCTCCCTCAGCACTCCACTGCCTACCTGCAACATTGTCAAAAACCTTGGCTGCACATTGGACGCAGACCTAACCGTCTCCCGCCAGATCAATAATGTACCCAAATCCTGTCACTACCCCCTCCGACTTCTGAGACACATCTTCCCTTACCTCTCATACCCTAACATATTAGCTGCTATTATGTCCTTAGTCATGTCTAGACTAGACTATGCAAACTCAATTTACCTTGGTGCTCGGGCCTACCAACTTAAACTCCAAAGAGAGCAAAAGATTGCTGCCAGACTCCTCCTTGCACTGGGACGAAGGGACCACACCTCTCCTGCTCTCTGCACCCTTCACTGGCTCACCCATTGTTTGAAGAGCCACTTTCAAAACCCTTTGCATCACCCACCGAGCAGTACACAAGACTGGCCCGACATACCTACAAGAAAAGAGTATGCCCTAACTCCCAACACACACCCTAAAATCTAGCACAAGTCAACCAAGGTAATTCGAAATTTCAAATGAACAATAGGTTCAAAATGTAAATTGACTCTCATTCTCTGGTACTTTGCACTAAATGATACTGCTCACGCTGTATCCTTATGCGTACTAATGGATTGTTGTTTTTTTATTTTTTTCTCTCTATTTCCCTCCATGTTTGTCCTTCCAATCCCCCGTTCCTTCTGGAATTGTATACATTTACACCCTACTGTTGGACCATTTAATCAATGGGATTTCATTTTGTTGTTTAATTTGCTGGCTGTACCATTACATTTTGAACCTGTTGTTCATTTGAAATTTTGAATTACCTTGGTTGACTTACTGCCCCCCCTGTTCCCCCTTGCATCTCTTGTCATGGCAACTATGAATATTTTGTCTGTTTTTGTTATTTTATGTTGCAACATGTGCTATACATATCTAATATTCATCAGCCTCAGATGAAGAGCCGGGATTGGCTCGAAACACGTGTCAGGCTGACTATTCTACATCGATAAATACACTCCTGTATTTTGTCAAAAACCTCTGCATCTTTTTGGCGCAGTGTGTCTTGGCATCTCTTACTGTGTATCTACTTAACGTGGTAGTGGATTGGCAGTCCACCCACACTCCATTGACACCCGCTGCCTTTTTGCTAACCAAAAGTTACTGTACAAGTGCTGTGGATACTACTGACTTACTGCCAATTGTTACTTGCTGACTAAAAAGACCACTACTAATTCTACATCTTGCCCTCACTTGCTCATCTCATACAGACCTGCCATACCCAAGCTCTATGACCAAAGACGACGGTCTGTATATATCATCCCAGGGACCATAGCTTGGCTGCACCATAACTAAGCCTAACCACTATCTTCCCATAAGGAAGCACTCCACACACCCCCCTTTCTAGGTGATATAATCATCTATCTATCCGCCTAACCCACAGACTCCATCCACACCGCCGCACCCGCAAGCTCAATCTTCCCACTTAAAGCAATTGGGAAAGGACCTGCTGATATCATTCTGCAAACCACCATTGCATACCGTGAATCTACCCACAGCGCCAATGCTGCAGAACCTAAAGCACTATGGCTCAAACATAGCCTTATCATGTCACCCTCACCTGATCTACAAAGCGGTACATGCTCAAGTCATGCAAGCAATAAAGCTACCAACTACCCTCCTAATGCCGAAAACCATCTATACAGTAACACTTCTGCCCAATCTGCTCTCTGGCACTCCCACCTCGATGAGACCACATTCCTGCAATATGATTTCACTTTCCAGCATGGGATCTGGCATGGATTCACATGCTCATGAATATTCCCTGTCGTCAGGCTGGGAATCCTCGGTAAAGAAAAAATCAGTATCAGTTTCGTTTCTGATCTGTCTTTCTTAGTAGTAACCAATCACTGATCTCTGGGTCATACTGCCCCCAGCCAATGACTGCCCTCTTCCTAAGCCCCGCCTCTGGCAGCCATCCTCAGATTGTTACCGCACGCTCAAGTGTTGGGAGTATTCGTGTTTAGCTCTCGAGTTTTTTTACTGCGTTTTTACGTTTTTTTCAGGAGAATTTCTCATTTTTTCAGTTTAATCGAGCCTCAAGCTCCACCGTTTCTACTTCCGATAACGGGGACCCGTTTCGGAATTCTTCTACGCCCCTCAAGGGTGAAGTTTTCATCGAGTTTGCACTTCGTGGAGGATTCCGGAAGATTTGCGGCCTACCTCAAGACATGGCCCAGGACAAAGGGAGCTCAACGCCCGGATCCAAGCTGTTCAGGAACTGCCCTGGATGCGGATTATATAACATTTTCAAGGAGGACGAGCATTCGTGATGTCTCTACTGCCTCCATGGGGACAAGACGCACGTGGAGAAGGACTGTGCTTTCTGCAAGAACCTTTCGGAACGGACCAAACAAGATCGTCGTTCCCGCCTCGCCACCTGGCTGGAGAAGGGCACAGCAAGTGATAAGACAAAGAAGTCTGAGCGGGCTTCTAAGTCCTTTGAGGGCGCCCCGGCGACGGGGGGCCAACAGAAGGCCAAGCTCCGCGAGTCCGCGGGCTCCGGGAGCGCCGAAAGGTCGGGCTCTTCGGTTGCCAAGCAGGGCGCTACTTCCCCGGCACGTTTGACCACGAGCCACCGCTCTGGGTCGGGGAAGAGGAAGTCTGAGAACCCGGGTAGGCCGCTGGAGCGGACCCGGTCGATCTCGAAGGGGGAGTGAGGCGTTGACCCTTCCCCCAAGGCGAAGACCCAGGACGCACCTAAGGTGGTGAGGGCCTTGATCCACCCAGCTAAGGCCTCTACCGAAGTGGTCTCTGTGACCCTGGCGCAGCCGGCTGAGACCACGCAAATGGAAACGGCGTCTGGGCCCAGAGTATCCCTGCCGCCGCGGATGGAATTCTCTTTTCAGCTCATCGCTAAGACCCCCGTGAAGCCCACGGCTGAAAAAGGGTGGCGGGCGGTGGCCATTACAGACTCGCAATCAGCCTCTGCGGAGGAACTGGTGGAGACCGAGAGGTACCTCAACATAAGGTCCATAGGCCTCAACGAGAGGTTCATAAACCTCAACGAGAGGTTCTAGAAGGTTCGATCCCAGGGGACGGTCCCTACTGACGTGATCGATGATAGCGACGAGGACAACGAACAGGGCCCACGGGAGCAGCCATCCCGTCCGTCGCAGCCATTGCCCGAGCCCCAGGATAGCTCGGCGGCCATTTTGCTGGCAATCCAATCCTTATGTACGGAGATAAGGACGGGATTACCACGCACCCCGACGGAGGAGCCAGAACCAGGCCTGTCGGGAAGCCCTCCGAACAAGCGGAGGAGAGTCCACTCTGCTCTGCCCTTCGTGCCTGCGAGACCGGCGGACCCCTTATCCCCCTCGCTGGGAGAGGATACGGCGACGGGGACGGACGACGACGGCGGCGATGACACAGCGGACATCCCATCGTCGCCTCCCCCGCGGGCGTCCCCAGCCGACGAGGTTGGCTCTTTCCACGCCATGATAACCAGGGCATCCGAGCTCTTCCAGCTCTGCCCTGAAGAACAGAAAAAGGAGGGGTTTCTGTACCAGCGACGAGAGGCTAAGAGGAAGACGGTCCTCGCGGTGCCTTTACTCGACGACATCTGGGACGAGGGGCTTGCTGACCTCAAGAACCCTGCCACGACACCCGCCAAGAGGGACAGGTACGAGAAGAAGAACCGAGTCCCCGATGCCGCCCCCTTGTGCCTCAGGGCCCAGCCCACGCCGGACATGGTCGTCTCGGCAGCGGCTAAGAAGGCAGGGGGCACGGCGGCTTCAACTTCCACCTCCCCGCCAGACAGCGAGGGTAAGAAGTTGGACTCTATGGGATGACGAGTCATCTCGTCGGCGGCAACGACGATTAAGGCGGCCAATGCCTTAGCGAATGTGGCCCGCTACGACAGGGAGCTCTGGTTCAAGATAGCTCCCCTGCTAGATTTCCTGCCTGATGACAAAAGGGCAGAGGCCCTAGAGATTCTGCAGGAGGGCGAGGTGGCGTCGGATCACGCCATTACGGTGGCAACGGACATTGCCGATACCGGATTTCGCCAACTGGGCAACAGAGTTTGCCTCCGACGACGAGGATGGCTCAAGGCGACTATCTTTCACCAGGACGTCCAGACCAGAGTGTTGGACATGCTGTTCGATGGCAACAACCTCTTTGGTAAGGCAGTGGATGAGTCTCTACAGGCCATCAAGACCTACTCGGAGATGGCTCGGGCTCTTGGGGTGCTTCAGCAGCGACGGCCTTTTGGAGCTCTGGAGGCAGACAGGGTGCCTCCAAAGGATCCAGCGGTGGCTCCTCCACCTACCGCCAGGCGGCCCGCTCCTCTTCCGAGGAGGCCTACAGAGGTTGCGGCAAACAAGGGGGTTCCCGCCTTCGTTGCCAAGGAGGCCAAGGTGGCAAGGCTGCCTCCAAGCAAGAATGACCCGGCCGTGTTGTCGAGCCCCCACCGAGGCCGGCTGACGAAGTTCGTCGGCGGGTGGGAGTCCATCTCCACCGACCGTTGGGTGTTGGACACCCTGGACAACGGGCACTCGCTGGAATTCCAAAAGAAGTGCCCTCGCATTCCTCCCGTGGCCAGGAAGGAAAATCACATCCCTCAACTGCTGTTGGAGGTAAGGGCGATGCTCAAGAAAGGTGCCATCAAGCTCATCCCCAGAAGGCTCCCGGGCTCCGGAGTGTACTCAAGGTACTTCCTCATCAGGAAGAAGACAGGCGGTTAGCGCCCCATCCTGCACCTGCACCGCTTAAACAAGTACATCAAGGCACAGAAATTCAGGATGGTCACCCTCCAGCACGTGCTGGGACAGCTGGAGGAAGGCGACTTCCTATCGTCGCTGGACCTGGAGGATGCTTACTTCCACATCCCCATTCTAAGAAGGCACAGGAAGTTCCTCAGGTTCGTGGTTCAAGGACGCCACTACCAATTCAGAGCTACCGTTCGGATTAAAGTCGGCACCCAGTGTTTTCACCAAGTTCCTGGCACCAGTGGCGGTGCGGCTGCGCCTGCAGGGGATCCACGTCTACCCCTACCTGGACGACTGGTTAATCCGGGCAAGGTCAAGGGAACTCGCCGTCGATCATACGGCGAGGACCGTCCGGTTGCTCATGGAGCTGGGGTTCTCCATCAACTACCCCAAATCCCACCTGGTTCCGTCGCAAGTAGCATTGTTTTTGGGGGCGAAGCTCGATACAGTGGAGCAATTGGCCTCCCCTTCAGAGGAGAGGACCAATACCATCCTGGGCAAGGTACGGCGACTGTTAGCCACGGACGTGGCCAGGGTGAGGTCCATCAAGTCCCTTCTCGGGATGATGTACTCATGCATCTACCTTGTACCCCTTTGCAGACTTCGGATGCGTCCGCTGCAGGAGTTCCTCGACGCCCGCTGGTTTCAGGCGGGGGGCTGCTTCGAGGACAGGATCCCCCTCGACGAGGAGTTCCGTCGGGCGATCCTATGGTGGGGCACCCGGGCTCACCTCACGACGGGCACGGACTTTCAAACCCTGGCGTTTCAGGAGACTGTGACTACAGACACCTCTGGAGGGTTGGGGGGCCCACACAGGGGATCTCCATGCAAGAGGCCTTTGGCTCCCGGAGGAGAGGTCTCTTCAAATCAACATCTTGGAGCTCCGTGCAGTGTTCTGGGCGCTCAAGTCGTTCCTCCCGTCCCTCAAGGACAAAGTGGTGAGGATCTTCACCGACAACACCACCACACTGTTCTACATACGGAAGCAGGGGGGCACCAGATCCCCAGCCCTATCCAAGGAGGCCCAGGATCTGTGGCACTGGGCCGTCGCCCAGGGGATGTTTCTGGTTCCCTTCCACATGGCAGGAATAAAAAACACCATCGCCGACTCACTCAGCAGGGAGCTGCGCTCGTGCCACAAGTGGGAACTGCACCAGGATCAAGTGGATCGACTCTTCCGACGATGGGGCAAACCCCAGATCGACTTGTTCGCGCTGGCGACGAACTCCAAGTGCCAGAGGTTCGCCAGCAGGTTCCCCCAGCCGAGGAGCATGGGCGATGCTTTCTCGTTCCCTTGGAATGGCCTGTTTCTATACGCGTTCCCTCCATTGCCGTTGCTGTTCCGCCTGATCAACCAGCTCAAGAAGTCCAGGTGCAGGATGATCCTCGTCGCACCGGTGTGGCCGAACCAGATCTGGTTCCCGGACCTTCTGGACTTGTCAACGTCCCCGCCAGTCAGGCTGCAGGCGGATGCGGATCTTCTCTCCAGAGAAGGAGGCGCCATTCTACACCATGACCCACAGTCGCTGAACTTGCAGGCCTGACTCCTGCAGCACTAGAGTTTGGAGGGTACGATATCCCAGCTGATTGCAAAGAGGTTCTTACAAAGGTCAGGGCGTCCTCAACTCTCAAGTGTTACGGTCATAAATGGAAGAGGTTCTCTGTCTGGTGCCGTGCACAGAAGATTAACCCTCTGCGGATTACGGCCCCTCAAGTGCTGCCGTACTTACTGTCGCTGGCCAAAGCTGGACTGTCTCACGCCTCCATAAAAATACATCTGGCTGCCATCTCCCGATATGCTAGGACTACGGGACGGGCGTCCCTGTGGTCTCATCGCCTGGTAAAGGAATTTATGAAGGGACTATTCCGATCATTCCTGCCGGTGAAGGCCCCTGCCCCGGCGTGGGAACTTAATGTGGTGCTGACCAGGCTCATGGGGTGGGGGCCCCATTCGAGCCTATGCATTTGGCGCCTTTGAAGTTCCTGTCATGGAAGACAGCGTTCCTCGTGGCTATCACCTCTGCACGACGAGTGGGAGAGATTCCTATCTTGTAAGCCTCCATACTTTTCATGACACGAGGGTGGTGCTGAGGACGCACCCCTCCTTCATGCCCAAGGTGCCGTCGGACTTCCACCTCAACGAGCCCTTGGTGTTACCAGTTTTCTTTCCGTCGCCTATGACGCCGTCCGAGAGGACTTTGCACTCGCTGGATCTAGCTAGAGCGCTGAAGTTTTACGTGGACCGCACAAAGAGTTTTCGGAAGACGTCGCAACTGTTTGTGAACTTTGGGTCTGTGAATCAAGGGAAGGCTCTCTCGAAGACTTCCATTTCCAGATGGCTCTCGGGCGGCATCATGCATTGTCACCGGTTGGCAAACCGACCGCTGCCCGGACGTCCAAAGACCCTTCACCTGAGAAGAAATACTATACCTGCTCCAACCAGACACTCTGACTTCAAGATCTTCTACCACAAACGTCCAGGACAATCACGGGATGCACATTAGGCTTCGAGAGTGAACAAAATCGAAGGCCTCGTACCAGTAAGCACTGTCACCCATCACTCTTATCAATATGCTCACTCTCCACTTTACACCACAAACATTAGAACGCAGCTATACCCCTCTATCAATTTCGGCCTAGCTGCACGCATACCTACACTACTCCATGAACACCCAACAGCCTGATAGAACGCAGCTGTACCCCACGACAAAATGTCCTAGCAACACACATAAACCTCTTACACAGGCCATTGGCCAAGAAAAAAAGGGGGGCGGGGGCAAGGTGAAGCCTTCTTTTTTGTTAGAGGGGAGCTTGACTCAAGAAGGCACAATTACGTGGTAAGAAAGAGAAGAGTCAACAGCTACCCCTTTCTCTACTAGTTCACAAGTAGCATCGATTTTTGCACCATAAACTTGTACTACTAACCCTCACTCATGGAACTGTGGTGTTAAAACAGTTTGCAATTTTTTCTGTGAGCCTAATCTGGGCTTAAATATGAGTTTTTAAAAAAGGTTCAACTATTGTTTTTCTTTCTGTACGAACCTACAGTTTTTATATATGTGTCTGAATCTATGATTAAACTAAACCACCATAAAATCATCTCGTAATCAATGCGTGACCTGCATCAGCTAGTATTTGTGAAAACTAGCTACTTGCCTCCTTCTAGCCTACCACTATTGCACGGTTGAGAAAGGGGTATCTGTTGACTCTTCTCTTTTTTACCACAGGCCATTGGCCAACAGAATGCAGACTCTGTGACCACCTCCCTTACTGCTCACATTCCACTTACCGCTCACAAAAACTGCAGCGCACCTTATATTAGAATGTGGACACCAATGCGTCAACCACCCTGGCTGCACCCGAGCACTATAGACTACATCAACTCTCTCCACTGATCTGGACTGCGGTCCCAAGGGCGTTCAACCCACAAGCACTTTGAGATTATACCAATGGTATATGAAGCGCTATGCAAATGCACAATAACAATGAATTGTAAAATGGGCACTTATCCGGCCCTCTTTATTATCTCTTGTCAAAATACAGAAAGAAAGAAAAGCAGACATTTTAATACATTACCATTGGCATGGGTTCAAAACACATAATCGCTGCCAAATCGCTTCACTGGCACCCCCAGGTTAGAAGAGAGTCACTCGCCAACGGGAACAGGCTGACGGAGCATGTCTGCTTACATCAGCCCAGCCGAAAATCATAGTGAATAGCTCTTTGTCTGTGTGATGTCTGTTAGGCAGAAACCTGTGCAGTTCCCTCTGGGACCACTGCAAAAGATTTAAGACTACAGGTGTTTGGCAGTAAACCCACTTGGTAGCAGTCTGTACCACACAGATTCACTTGGTAGCTGTGGCTGAGCAGTCAGACTTCCCTCAAGAAGAGTTAGGCAGTATACAGAGTATTCACAATAGGTCAAGAGAACACAATAGAACAAGTAAACACTGACCAGGGCTTGGTCTAAAAGAGATATAATTATTTATTTAAAAACCACATCTAGAAAAACACACAGGCACCAATAGTAAGCAATTCTAAAACACGGTTACTAAAAGATATACACTCCCTTAAAAGAATATTAGACAAGTCTTGTAAAGCCCCACTTATTTTCAGACAGCGGTGAGCGCTTAACGTAGATGGCACTCTAATAGTTCGTTTTTTAAAAGGGAGAGAAAAGCAGAGAAGTTGAAACAGATCCCAACACTTTTACAAGAACATAACAAGAGAGGAAGGCAAAGTAAAACCGTGAAGTTCGAGTTCAATAGGCCGGATCCACTTTCTTTGATCAAACGAAATGTGTCCAAGGTCACACGGTTGCAGTGCACAAAAGTCTTATAATGGTTCAAACAGGAGTTGGACCAAATAAAGGGACCAGTTAGAGGGTCAAGGCAGCCAGCCCAGTCCAGAAGGTTAAGGAGTTATTATTACCTTGTAGCAATCTATAGAAAGGGAGGCCTGGCGGACACGGTACCTTAAAGTGGTGAGAACACTCCAGCGGGGGCAATTTTCCCTGGCAGCGGATGCAAGTCGGTGCTTTGTCCGGGGGAAGAGAGGATCTCGTTGTGAAGGAAGACAGGAGTCCGTTGCACTGCCAGGGAAGAAACCATCCGCGGAGTTTCTCAGGTACAAGGAGCGGTCCGTTGATTCGTGGTTCAGTGGTGAGTGGCTATCCGGCCGCCGGGGTGCTTCGCACTGGCAGTTCGACCACAAACCGGTCTGGGGTGCGAAGAAGGAAGGTAAAACTGGTTGTGCCCACCAGTCAGGGGAAGAAGCCTCTCCAGCCGGGAGATCTTCTCTGTCGTCGGGAAGTGGTGAGTCGTTTCCACAGGGCTCCACCGGTGGTGTCGTCGTGGTAGGTCGGCTCAGCTTCTCCCTCGTCGGATTTTCAGGTCATGTGGCGACTTCTGAAGTTCCAGTCCCCAAAGCCCTGCTTTTATGCAGCATACCCCCATTCACTCAGCCTAGCTGTCAATCAAACATGCTAAGTGGTGAGCCGGCCGGCTCACCACTTGGGCCAATCACACAAGAGTGCGACTTGAGTTACCAACGTAACTCAGTCCAGGGTGCCTAAACCCCCTCCCACACCCCCTGTGGTACCCAGACAGAGTGGCACCACTTTTGGAGGCTTCTGTGGAGAAGCCCGCCAAAAAGTGGAACAAAGGGCTCGACTTGGGTTGGAGTCACATAAGAGAACACAGACGCCATTTTAGAATCGAGTCCTGGCAAAAAATACCAACCGGCGAATTAATATTAAATAAATAAACCAGCGGCATGTTCGAGGCTATGAGAATTAAATAACTAAAGTTGGTAGCCTCGAACAATGGGAAAATCCCATAGGAAAATATTTGCGGTCGAATATAAAAAGTAGTTTCCACTGCCACCAGCCAAAACTCGATCAGGGGGGATGGAGACGTGCCCCCTCGACTAACAGACCCCGGGGCAATCGAATTGCCCCAACCAGTAGGTCCACAATATGATGGTTTGTACTGGTTTCTGTTAATAATTTGGGACTAGTAAAGCCAATGGTGACTTTACATGCCCTGGGAGATAGTAGTCAGTCCCAGGGTATGGAGTCTATGGTGGGGGGTCACTATGACACCCCTGCGTTACTGCACGGAGGGTGCTGGGTAACACACATAAGAAAAACACATGAGACCCTATGGAGTAAAGGACCCCATAGCCCATAAAACACATTAACAGTCAAAGGAACACCAAAAACATGTCCAAGAGTGGGAGAAAAAGAGTCTCACTCTTGGCAGGAGGAAAAAACAAACTCCAGAAATCCAGCAAAGCCGCTGGGGGACTCACTAGGTTAGGAAATTCAGCCTAAAGAGAGAATTCTCCCTAACAATGTCTTTTCCTCAAAATGTAATCCAGTATTTTTCCAGAGTTGTTTACCGTCATTCGAACCTCACAGCTGCGCGACCATTGCAACTACCGGACTCCACTGAATGTGCAACTAATGTCTAGTTTCTCATGCGAAGCTGACAGACCTTGCTCTCGGCTGCTAAAAGAATGCAAAACAAGCTTTGTCTAAACACATAAACAAGCTGTCTTTCCATGGCTCCAGCAAACGCACATTGTGCTCAGAAATGTGCTTCTCTTTAAGCCTGAAATCTAATGTTCACTGGTGTTCCTAGAATGCTTCATCTTGACTCCATATTGGAAGCAAAGCTAATATATTTTTTAATGCATGACATGCCACCATTGGTTATTTGATTTCCATAGCTTAATGGCACTAAATTTAGTTTTTTAAAAATGTATAAAACATTATAGCTAAGCTAGAAATACATTGTCCACAACAACACAATAAAACCAAAATAAAGAAAAATGCAATTAAGGGCATAACGTAGGGTCTAGCTAATCTTTGGAATTCATGCCAAAAACTAATTCCACCAATTTCCTGATTGATTACCGTAGCCTCCTTTTGTCAATTCCTTCAATTTGTTGATATGGTTTTGGACGGACAGGTAATGGTCACTTAGATTAAAACAGCACATCCCTTCAAACTAATTGCATGCTAAATTATACTTTAATAGTAAATAATCAATATAGCACTATTTTGTAACACTGCTTTTCTAAAAGGAATTTTTCTAAAGCTTGAGATGTATGATTACATTTCATGTTATTGTTGATGCTAGTGCATGTTTTAGGGGCACACACAGATAATCTCTTTTCAAAGTAATTTGATTCATTACTTTGTTCAATGTTGTTGGCACTTGCCAACCTCCTTTTGTTGACAAGTCATGTTAAAACAAATGTCTCCCTTGGCAATGTTGTAAGTGTAGAGTTTGGTCATGTTCTTCCATTTATTGCATGTCTCCTGGCAAGATTGAAAATAGCTGCAGTCCGCAACTGAAGAATCTTTTTGAAGTGTTTGAAAGATTTGTCTTAATACTGGAGCAGGCATTGGCGCTGCTACTAGACATGTTTTCCAGTATGGGCATCACATAAACAAAAGTATGAGGTATTAAGGATTTCTTTGGCCAAATATTTCCAAATGTTTTGGGTTTGAACACATTTTAATTGATGCATACGTATACGTTTCTTCGTGCCTGCTAGGGCTGGTATTTTGACGTTGTCATCAAGTGAATTATGCTCCAGTTTCGTCACTGTTCTATGGGCCCTCTGCACAAAGGTGGCATTTTGAATAGTTTTATTTTTAATTCTTTGCTCTAGTTCTTCCAAATGGAGACCACTTCTACTTACAATTACACCAGCCAGGCACATCCAGTACAGAATCTGTAAGGCAAACCAGAAACTGACATATCAATGTTGATAATTATTCTCTCAAATAACATTTATCAGCAGGAACATAACTCCACTTTTTTTGTCCAGGTTCCAACACTAAGACTATTTGGTCTCTGCCAGATGCAATTACATCTGCATGTACAGGTGTGGCACTGGGCTTCTCCACCCATACATTTGCCCCCGGTACCATGTGGTCTGATGAACCAAAACCACAGTCCCCCAGAGTAGTTATTATAGGGGGCCTCAACCTCTTAGATCATGGACAGTTTGATAGGTATAACGATCAATTGTTCTGTCCTGTCTCCTGCATGGATAGGCAATATCTGATCTCCCCTGTTCATCAAAATCACTTTATTATCCCCTTGTTAGTCTGCATCCATCACTCCTTCCAACACTTGAATATCTCTCAATGCCCATCCAGATCTAGTGCCAATTAATCCCATATCCTCTGAGGGAATTTGTACTCCAATCCCTGTCTCAATGACTATCCTGTCTCGGGGTTCCAGTCTGATCCCTTTCTTAGCATGCAAATCTACTCGTGCAGATTATGGAGTTGCTTTATAAGGAGCTAAAGCACCTGGTGCCAGTTCCCAGTAAATCGGTGTTTCTGTAGCTAACTGGGGTTGCATCTGTACAGCAGGCGTCAAATAGCGTGTTAAAGGAGTTTCACACTCCACCACAGGGTGATTTATTCAAAATCTTAACTGCATCAAAAATTCTCTCACGCCAGGCTACTAGGCTCCCATTCCCTGACTTGCGCAATTGCTCTTCCAGCAGTCCATTCATTCTCTCAATGAGGGCCGCCCGCCCGCCCCTTGGGAATGTTAAAGGACATGGTAAAGCCATTCAATATTTGTCTCTTGACAATACGCCTGAATTAATTTGCCTTTGAAATGTGTGCCATTGTCACTCTGAATTTGCAAGGGCACGCCATAATGCAATGCAATCTGGTCCAGCAATTTAATGGTGTTCAGTTGTGTGGCCCGCTTGCATGGCAACACCATCAGATATCCTGAAAACGTATCTACAATGGTACATGCATTTTGTCAGCCTTTACTGATGGGCATAGGGCCAATATAATCAAATACCAGATATGACCTGCTAACCTGCCTCTTTGCAACACCGACATTGTAAAATAACTGTTTTCACTACTTCTACAGAGATGTTGATCCCTGACGATACGCAGGTCCTCCTGAAGCTCACAAGTAATCACAAACTTGATTCATCTAACATCAACCTCATTTACAGCATCATCCAGGCATGGATGGCCACCCACCATCTCTGTCTGAACGATGACAAAATGGAGCTCCTCATTGTCGGCTTGCCACACAGGCTCAAACACCTCGTCCCAGCCTTTGCCTCCATCTGCATATATGGGAACACCTTGCCTGTCTCAACCCATGTCAAAACACGTTCAACATGCAGAAACATGCCAAGGCGGTCACCTCATTGGCGGCCTATTCCACCAAACCTATCAACCTCTCAAGGAAATTACTCCCCATCAGCAATTGCCTCACCTTAGCAAGAGCCATCATCGAGAGTAGACTTGATTATTGTAATGCCATCCTCATGAGAACCTCCCAAAAAAACCTGAACAAACTACAACTAACCCAAAATAAAGTCCTTAGGGCAGTGTTGGGCCTAAAACTATCAGATCACATCTCACTAGCGAGACGCAAAGCCCATTGGCTGCCAATTAAGGCGCTTATCGAATTCAAGATGCTGTTCATCACTCATCGTTGCTTCCACAACACTGCCCCACCGTACCTCACCCATCGCATTTCAAGAAAGCCCAAAATATGTAACTTGTGCACCTCTTCCTCCATCACCCTCAGATACAACAGAAAGTGAGCCAGTGGATCTAGCTTCACCATCATTGGCCCCACTGTGGAATTCTCTACCTCCCTGCATCCGGGTGGAACCATCATACCGTCTCTTCCGTAAAACATTTTGTTTATTAAGTACTCGTGAACATACTGAGTTACCACGACAGAATTGTCATTATAGGCGCATGACATCTGCACTGTAACTTCTAATATCTGTTTTGTACTACCTGTAACCTTGTAACAAATACTCTGCCTGCCTTACTGTAACCTTCCTAGAGCCGTGATACTTCCGTGTCTAGGTGCTAACAACAAATTAAATAAATGTATTCAGGTATCTGGGACAGTCAATACTTCATATTTGTGTTTTTTCAAATTGTCAATCTTCATTTCCACTCCTGTTTGTACTGCGGGGGTCTCTTTTCCACCCAGTACAGTAATGGTAAAATGTCTACCTTTTAAATCTTAAAGGATTGCCATGAATCAATGAGGCCTCCACCTCGGTGTCAATCAGAGCTCTGAGCCCTTGTGTTTTTCCAGGCTTCCAAAATATCTTTACATCAACATGAAGTTGCCTGTCAATTTTTATACGAGCGGACACCAATGGGACTTGGCCGTAATACTATTCAGGCTTTGAGTGAATGTACCTAGACTCCATTTTCAACATTGCACTCACTATTTTTCTCAGCTCAGCATATGTTGGCTGGTACTGAGAAGGAGTTCCCATAGACCTTTCTCCCTGCTCCTCCTCAGGAGACCTCGGGAGGTGCTGATGGTGAAGTGTCTCCCTTCTGCTTAGAAATCACCTGTCTCTTGACTTGCTTATAGCGTTCTTTCCAAGCAAGCCCTCTCTTCTCATGGAGTTCATACATCTTTGGTTTTAATCCCATCTATTTCTTCCCGTGGCACATCATCTTTCAGTATTATCAAAAACATGTTCTTTCTAGACACTCTGGCATCTCTGCTAGCTTGTCTCCTGCCATCTGTTCTCCTCCCACAGCGTCCCTCCCTCTCATGGGGCTTGTCTTCAGTTTTGTCCCATTCCCCCCGATCTGACAATTGCTGTATGGCATCCACCACTTCATCAGTGGGTTTGCTATTCATCCCTACCAGCAAAGTCATGATGACACTCTTGTATGCTGGAGGAGCAGTTCTGATAACCATATTTCTGGTTGATAACGATAGTGGCACTATACCTGTGTGTCCCGGCTCATCAACATGGATTGCCTCCTTCATTGCATGTTCCTTAATCTTTTGAATGGCCTCTTTCAAAGTATATCATCTCTTCTCCTCAGAGGGCCAATCAGTGGTAATCTGTTACTTTCTATTACACCCCTGAGCTGCAGGGTATAATAATGACACCTGTGAGGCTTGCCCATTGGCATCCAGCCCTGGTCCAGCTCCCAACGGTTCCAGAACATTAGTATCATTTGATAAAGGTAGGAAGCGTGGTGGGTCAGAAGAGTGCACTAGCAAACCTGCCCCACCCCATCATATAACCTCAGCATCCAAGCCGATAATGGCTCACCTGACTTCTGTCTCAATCTATTGAATATTTCACCCACTTCTTGCTGAGCGGAATCCTCAAGTGTGGTTAAATCAACTATGCCTCCTGTTGGATTATGTGGATGAGGGCCGGCTCTGCGCCAGGTCACCGGGTTTACAGTAACTTTCTTCCCATCTTGTTTGATTGCAGGTTCTGTCTTCATTTCAGGGTCAAAAGATGTACTACTTGAAGAGGAATGCCATATATTTGCATCCCAACAATCCATGTCCCAGTTTATATCAGCTGTTCAAATGACGGCCTCTACCTTGCGTTTATCTATTTTACCTCTGCGCTTCCTATATCTGAATTGGGTTACTCTAATTGCGGCATTTACCGGAAGTAGTTGAAATTTAGAAGCCTTGTCACTCCAAATGTTTAACTGCAACTGTTGCATTAAAGAAGCCTATCTTTCTGTTGCCAATTCTTTTTCTAAGAGCTTTGCTTCCTCTTCCAAATGCATGGATCTTAGATGTATCTTATAATAAGCTTCAAGCTCAGTCCAACCTCTGCCGCTCACAGCAGTAGACTCACCCCCTTTAATCACTGGGACCTTTTGTAAGCCCGGCAATCACATCAGGCTGTGCGCTAGCCACAAATTCTCCCCATTGCTCACATAAACCAGAGCTACATGCAAATTCTCTAGCTAAAGCATTATATGGGGCAATATTCCAACTAGGAATGAGTCATTCACTTGAATTCCTGCCAGCAGGACAAGTTTTATCTCTTTTCCTGAATAAGAAATGCATATTATCACAAAACTACGCACTAATTAAATTACAGCGAATAAATCACTGATGTCACTTTAAGAAGCTAATGTAAACCGAGGTGATTACTTTCAACTTGTAGTGCACATCACATCAGAAATGTAATTTAAGTGGTAAGATAGTGATGAGCAGGTTAGACAAACAGCCAGGTTTTAAGGGCTTTTCGCAAGGCCCAATAGGATTCCTCCATTCTTAGTGCATATAGGAGGGAATTCCATTGCTTGGCAGCAATGACTGGGAAACTGTTCCCACTTGCTTTGGCTTGTTTAAACTTTCGTTAAACCAGCCTATGGGTGTACAGTGTTCTGGTGGGCCTAGTCGATTGGGTTTTGGCAATTCTTTGCACCAGTTAGAGACAGGCAGAATTGGAAATACATCTGTGAGTGTCTTGAAGGATATTCCTTCTCGGATGGGGAGCCAGTGTATTGCTCTACGGAAAGCTGATATATGTTCTGATCTGGGGATTTTCAAGAAAACGTAGAGCATTGCTTTGGATAGTCTGAGGTTTCTGTAAATTGTGGCTTGAGATCTTGGCGAAAAGTACATTATAGTAATCCAGCCTAGCACCCACCATTGCTCGGGCAATTGTCCAGCAACTATCTGTAGAGGGGAAGCGTCTAGCATCATTTAGGAGTTCGGTTGAGTAGGCTGCTCAGGAGGATATAGCGTTTAATTGGCAGGTTAAGGAGAGTGTAGCGTCCAAGTATACGCAAAAAACAAGGGGGGTCCTTGGAGTCCCTCTGCCGGACATTAGTCCCGGTTACGAGAGACCTTTTTAACTCACTATCTTTCACAGAGGAGAAATATCTAAAACGTATCAGTCTTTGTCCTTACCTAAGGGAGTCCAGCTCTGAAATGCTAAGCAATCCTCCTCTGAACAAGAGTACCAACAGCAAACCCCAGACGCGTGTTTTGGTCTGGTTGGACCTCATTAGTAGGGTGGAGCTGTGCCTCTCTAAGAATAGTGAGCAAGGGGTTCATGTCTGGATTCCCTAGTAACTTAGGATGGGACCCAAGGTTACTTAAATATGCAAAACACAATGGGGGTCATGGGAGTCCCTCTGACGAGAGACTTAGTCTTTATTTAGCGTCCAAGTATACTCCAAGGGTTTTTACCACTGATGAGACTGGGATCACAGTGCCATCGATGTTGAAGGCTGACTACTCGGGGTCCAAGTTTTTTAGCACGTCGTAGGGCCCATCGATGAGAAGTTCAGTTTTCTCATCATTGAGGCAGAGGCTCTAGGTTGCCATCCAGGCTTGGATGGTGGCAAAGATAATGCTCAATGTGGCGGTGTCATTA
The DNA here is from genome assembly GCF_040938575.1 of Ambystoma mexicanum. NCBI lineage: Eukaryota > Metazoa > Chordata > Amphibia > Caudata > Ambystomatidae > Ambystoma > Ambystoma mexicanum. The sequence continues at coordinate 608,432,975 of NC_090924.1, forward strand.
GAGTATGTGCCAGAAAGGGGGAGGAGAATTTGTGTATCATCAGCGTAGTTGGTATATGCTATACCAAGGGAGTATATGAGGGGCTTAGTAAATATATTCTACAAAGGTGGTGCGACACAGGTCCCTTGGGGTACACCACAGTTAATGGGGGTGGGCGTAGCGCAGGCATTCTCAGAGAATACTTTAATTACTCACCTTCTAGGAATGAGGCAATCCAAGGTGCTGCTTCCAGGGAGAAGGATGCCGTGGAGGGGAGGTGGTGGCCTAGTATGTTGTGGTCAACTAAGTCGATGGCTGCAGACGAATCTAGGAAGAGCAGTAGGGCAGGTTTCCCCTCATCCCTAATCTTATCCATCTGGTTTTTCAGGTCGGAGAGCAGACTCTGTGCGGTGCCCTGAGTGGTAGCCGGATTGGTGTACTCAAGGTTGTGATTGGTTTCTAGGTGTCGTTGAATTTTGACATAAGCTGCTCTGTGAAGTATTTTTAGTAGGGGGGGGGGACTGTCGTGATGGGTCGGTAGTTTTTGGGTGAGGCTGCGTCAAGTAGGAGAGGCAGGACCCAGGCTTCTTTGAGGTTGGGGGGATCCCTACCTGTTGAAAAGGAGAAGTTGATGGCAGCAATGATAAACCGTGCCAGTGCTTCAGCACAGTCTTTGACGAGGGGGGCTGGGAACACATCCCCTTTGCATCTTGAGGGCTTTAAGCTTTTTAAGATGTATAGAGTTTCTTGAATGGTGATTTTTTTTTTAAGCTAAACAATGGGATCCCAGAGGAGTTCGGGGTGACAATATGGGTGGCCTTGGCACCCTGATGGAGTGAATAAGGCATTCCTGTTTGACAAGTATTTGTTTCTGAAGCATGTCAATTTTTAGCAACATGACCGTCTGTATGCTGCCACACCAGGCTGTATTCTTGTTCAGGTTGGATGATGGGGGGACTGGGGCTTCCAGTGCCCCGAGAATGCTGAATAGTTCTCTAGTGCCAGAGTTAGAAATTCTAGTGTTGAAGGTTGTAGCTTTGGTTTGGATAACAGCTTTTTTGTATTGTTTGGCAAGGCTTGTGAACTTCAGTTTGAGGGCACCAGAGGGGTTACTTTTCCAGCAGGTTTCCGCAAGTCTCTTTTTCAGTTCTGTGAGCTGTGAGGTCCTGGACCAGGAACCGATGCGCTACAGGTTTGGATTTTGTAGGTATTAAGGGGGTAATGGTGTTGATTGCTTTGGTCATAATTCTGGTGTAATGATACACTAGGATCTTGGGTCGGAAATGTCTAGGCGCTTTGGTTTAAGGGCAACAAGGAATGGAGAGAGACGGTCTTTGGTAAGGTTTTGGCAATTGCGGGCCAGAGATGGGGGTAGTAGTCTGGTAGATGGTTTGGTTTTGTAGGCCAACAGGGATTGTAAAGATGATGTTGTGGCGGTCTGACCACGGGCGGGGCGTGTTGGCTGTAACTACGATAGGGAAGTTGAAGTCAGCTAGCCAGCCCAGAGAGCATGCTTTGTTCGTGGAGTTGTGGCTACGTTGACTGAAGCTTAAGGCAGTTAGGGAGTTTGCTAATGAGGTGGCCCGTAAGTCAGTGTGGTAATTGAGGCCTAGATTGAGATCCCCAAATTGAATGACTTGTGAGGACCACTTGATGTTGGCTACTAGGGTATGAAGTAGGTCTTCTTCAAATGTTAGTGGGGCCCGGTGGACGGTAAACAAGATGGAGTGTTAATAGGGGAGGTAGAGAGTTTGAGTGAGAGGATGGCGCAGTTGTCATTGAGCGAGGTGTTCAGTTGTCTGATGCATACAGGATATTTGGCTAGGAGGTCAACTCCACCTCCTCTGGCGGTTAACCTGTCACTCCTAAATATAGTGCATCAAGGTGGGGTAGCGAGCAATAGGGCTGCGCCTGATGCTGCATGCAGACCTGTTTCTGTGATCTTGAGGGCATCAAGGTTTTTGGCTTTCGGTGCATCGTGAATGTCGAGGGCTTGAGCCGGCAGTGAGCGGGCATTGACCATTTGGCACGATCTCAAGAATCCCCAAGGCTCAGGGAGGAACCTGGGCTGAGAAACTGGCTGTCTGGCGCAGGCACAGGTTGCTGCCTGTGTCTTAGCCCCATCCAAAACCGGGCTGGAATAGTAAGTGATATTCAACATGGCCTCCAGAGGGCCACTGTACAAGTTTACATGGTGATCTAGTGGTGCTGGGTGGGCCCAGGGCTATATAAACCCCGCCCTGGGCCACACCCAGCGCTTAGCGTTTTCTGCGGTTGCCAGCATGCTCTTGCCTGTCACGGACCTGCTTCGTTCTGCACTACGGATCAAGACTCGTGTATCCTGTTCTGCGCGACGTATCAAGACTTTGTGACTTCAGCTCTTCACGATGTGTCAAGTCTCGGGAAGCCAGGGACTTCACGACGCGAGTCAAGGGCCACTCCAGTTACTTACCTGAACGCATGCAGACCTCAGATCTCTTCTGACTTCATGTCTGCAACGCCCACTGGATTCTTCCGCGCAACTGCGTTCTGCACGCCACCGCATCTGAAAAGACAAAAAAACACATGGGGTAAGCGGTGGCCCGATCGTATTGTTCTTACCCCACCCACCACCCTCACATTACTTACCTGGACAGTTGTCCTCCACCAGTTTCCGCTGTCACCCATGCCGACCTCCATCAGCATACCAGATCTGGGGAAGGAATCAGAGAAAAGTTAAGACAGCACATTAGTAGGCACGCGGACATACTACCCACAATCACGTGGGGGGGTGCCTACAACCAATGTAAGGACAAATCCCAAGACGGATCGGGGCCTGGGGGGGGGGGGTGTTGCAGCAGGCCTGGGCATCCATTGGCGCAGTGAAGAAAGCTGGCAACCCGCTATAACCTAAGTGAAGGAACTGGGGAATTAGCCTTAAACTCGGTGAAGGAACTGAGCAGGACTGGTACAAGCCCAGTGAGAAAACTGGCAGAATCATCAACAAACCAGTGAAGAGACTGGAAGTGACATTCTGTGCAATATGTCTTGGAGGGGCAACACAAGCGTTCCAGATCCGATTCTTCTGGGCCACTCCTGTCTCCTTGACCACTGGGTGATTAAACCTGCAGTGGGCAGAGCGGAGGGAGTGTTTTGGGCAACATCGGGAGATATCCACAGACCGGACCAGGCACTCCTGCAGGGCCCCAGAGGTAAGCGTTACACCAGTGCAAAGTTGAGGGTTGGATTAAGGTGTTTGCTGCTGCCATTTGGGGAAATTGTGGCAGTGTTGACCAGAGATGTGCTACTGACAGGCGGTATACCTTGGGTGGTGACACTATTGGCAGTGTACGGTTCAGCTAGGGTGTCCACAGGTACAGCGGTAGAGACATTGGGTGAACACAGGTTCACCGTGGCCTCTGCGATGGGGAGAGTTTTCGTGCAATTGGGTGTATTTGGGGAGAGATGGATGGGTTCCTTGGGGAGGGGCTGAGCATTGTTTGCACTAGAGGCAGCAACACTTACGCATCAATAACAGCCATGGGTAGGTTCAATTCAGACATGGTATTAACATTTGCAGCATTAATTACAATGGTATTGCAGATGGGAGCAATATCGGTAAATATGGGCACTACATTGGGGAGCAGTGGGATTATTGTCCCTGATAGTGGGTAGGCAGTGGCTGTAATAAGAGCAGTGACATCGCGGATGGGTGCAGTATTACCCGAGGGTGATAAGCTTGCTTTCCCAGGTTGTATACCGGCATATGTTTCAGCAGACAGGCCAGGTTTACCATGACTAATACTACCGGCATCGAGCAAGTCCTTGATTTGTACATTAAAGCAGTGTTTAGGAGGCTGGGGGGCAGAACCTTTTTGGTGCCTAGTACGAGGACCCTCTGGATCAGTACGTTTCTTAGGCATAGTCTACTGGGTTATGCGCAACCCGTTTCAAGGGTGTTGAAGTGGTCTGGCGTGAAAGGCGCATTCTTAGGTGAAAGTTCCTATTTCTAGTGCGTGTCGAGGGGGTGATCATGCTGTAGGTGGTTGTGTGATTCAGTAAGTTCAGTCTATTGTGCGGCTGGATGTGTATAAACCCCGGAAGCTGCAATAAGATTTTGCTTGTTGGATGTAGTGAGCAAGTTAGAAGAGGAATCATTAGCGTTTCCAGTAACAGCTTGCAGCCAGGCAATGATACTTGAAGTTGCTTTGTTCTGACCTTCTGGACAATAAGTTTGTGGACTCTTGGAGCGATGTCAAAAGGCATGAGAAAGGGGGTTCGGGCTGGAATGGAGATAACGACAGAGGAGGCAGAGATGTATGACTGTTGCAGGCACTGTGCATGGTTTCGGAATGGGCTTATTCAACTCTGCAGGCATAGCGGCAGGAAGGGGGATGAGTCTTACCTGTATCGGGTTGTTTTCTCCTAGTTGTACACTTGGGTGTGACCGCCCCAGGGGAGCAGGATCGGTGATCCAGGTCGTGACAGGTTGAGGCTCAAAGAAGCCTTATGTGGCGGCCTTGGGTGTCAGCCAGCTGCGCCTCGCGGCTGTGGATTTCCTCTGCACTTGATGCAGTGTGCAGCCAATGGGCTGACAGGGACACTGGAGCTTGCTGGTGCTTCTGTTTCTTTGCGAAAACGGTATCAGCCATCTTAGCCTCCCTTAGGGTATATACTTCTAGTGCTATGTCCATTTTCACGTTGGCTTGAGGCTGGTACCTGTGTCCATAATGACCACTCAGCAGTGAAATTCCTGGTGAGGGAGGTGTTCCTGAGGTGGAAGATCCCAGAGGAAATTTGTTCAGACAATGGTGAGCATTTTGCGAACAATTTAAAGAAAGAACGGCCTTCCTGGGGATAAGTCATAAATTATGCACAGTTAATCACCCACAACCCAACGTTTCGGTAGAAAAGATGAATGTCCTGCTAAAAATGTACCTAGCTCAGCTTACGCAAATGCTTGGAAAATCCTGGGTGCACTGCTTGCCTCTTGCATTTTTCGCTTTGCACAATTCTCTGGAGGAGATCACCGTCTCACTCCGCATAAGATTGTTACAGGGTGGAGAATACATGCGCCTATACATCCATCAGGTACAATTTCTGATGCTCAATCATCTTCTAGCATTTTGTGGGGAGAATTGGATGCGTATGTCACAGAACTTACAACATCGCCTCAATATATATCCTTGCAGACAAGGCCAAGAGCTCATACAGAACAAATCGGTGATCAAAAAGGATAATTTCTGCAAGCAAACCTCTCTACCCAGGAGATGAGGTCTACTTTAAATATCACATCAAAAATCACATAGCACTTTTGGGCTCCACCTCATAACCTATTCAACACAACAGCCGTAAACATTGAGTGCCGGTGAGGATGGGTCCTAATCACTGATGTGCGCAAAGAGGAGCAGAGCACAGCATAATGGTAAGTATTTGTGGAGTTTCATTGACATTTTTTTCAGCAATCCAGCAAAAGAGGAAAGAGAGAATGTTTAAGGACCATGTCATTAGGAAAAGACGGATTATGCGATAGTAACAAGTCTTAGTATAGGATTATTTTAGTTTTGTTTGGTTTTAAAAGAAAAAAGTGGTAAACTGTTAAATGACAATGTAAACGGAGGAAAGAGGAGTTTAATAGATGAAGAGGGTTTTCAGCATGACACTGAAAAATAGGCAAGTTTTGCATCTGGAAATGTTAGGTACAATGATATGTGGGTTGGAAAAGAAAGGGCGAATGGCACTTGCTACGTCTGTTCACTCATCCCACGCGTAATAGGGGTGCCCAAGCTTTTCCTGCCTCCCTGTGTGTCTTATGAGGAAGCAGGATACTTAATACACCTATCCGTCTGCAGAACAAGGGGTTTATTTCAAGGAGCAGATGTCACAGTACAGTGGGTGGATGAAGGGGAACATTTCTATACTGACAATTACCAGTGCAGGGGGGGAAACAATGCAATGTTGTGCTGAATGGTTGGTGGGATATGAACGGAGCGAGGTAGCTAAAGAAAGACCGTTGTGAAGCAATTTGGGGAAAATGTGTACATGAATTGACCTGGTTACATGAAAGAGCTCAACTATTTGACATAAAGAGCTTTACACAATTTCCTCTGTTTCATGTGGAGTGGGTCTATCTATCCGGGGAGTATCACAGGATGTGCCAAGGTGATGATTGCGGTGCTGGTGCAGGGGATTGTACCTGTGGTGGATCTGTGGTGGGCTTGTGGATCAAAGGCCTAGGCCCAGTTCCCGCCTGGTTGGAGTGGGCTCTGTGCAATCGTCACTCTGCACAGCCCTGCCCTGGTGGTGCCTCAAAACAGCACTGCCATGGAACTTGCGCTGCAGGGAAAAGTGATGCAACAAAGTGAAAAGCAAAAACCGCTAAGCGGAAGAACAAGGGAGAATGAGAATGATTATTTTTCAGAAAAGAATGCTGACAATCGGGCCGCTATCCCTGACAAGTTGCGGTTATTTTCAAAGGCAGACATATTTTTTACATCCCTGTTATTTCCGGGTGTGCAGGCTGCAGCAAATGCGAATTGGCTTCAGCTCAGCCGCTATGAGCTGCTGCAACTTGCCAATTCAACAGCAAAAGGCTTAAATGCAATAAAGAAAGAGTTGAGGGCACTGCCAAAATCCGTCGTATTAGACCACCTAACTGCTATAGAAGGTAGAGTTTGTGCAAAGTTTGAGGGCAGTTGCTGCACCATCTTACCCAATGGAGAAGCTTCCAAAGGACCTTTGAATGCAGCTATCAGAGAAATACAGACACTCCATGAAAAAAGGCCAAATGAAGCTAATGGAGTGCAGTCAAGTAATTGGCTGGACAGCATTTTCCCATGGGTGCCAACCTGGCTTTTTGGAGTATTTAAAGTGACTGTCCTCATTCTCGTCCCCTTCTGCATCGGCCAACCTCTTTTGAGACTTTATATTAACAAACGCAGAGGAACATGTATGTTGAATATTGAAAAGGATAATAAAAAAGAGAAGGGTACTAATTGGGGGGAATATGGCGAGGACGATATTAATGGGTGGGTCAGAACACAGCCTGATGGTGTAGAAAACTGAGCAATTTTATGCCTCAAGGATGGGCAGGGATGTATATGGGTGGGGGAGGCTCGGGGTGACCTGACGAGATTAGAAAAAATATGGCTTCAGAAAAATAAAGTGGCAGTCAGGGAACAGGGTGGGAGAAAGTTAGTTATTGATAGATCAATAAAAGGGGTAATAATGTGGTAAAAATTCAAGTTCATTGCGGTAAAGAAGCACAAACTTACCATTTGCGGCAGTAGCGCTCTAAACGGGGTGGGGTCTTCCTTGATAGCCACACTTACTTGAACTAGGCTGGGGAATGCCCTAAATAACAGTATCTCGTGTTAAAGAAACAGAGATAATAAAGATGGATCACAGTTAAGTATATAAGATTTAGGCTGAGGCGCAGCAAATAGGCCTCTAAGCATGCTTTTTTATAAATGTGCGCTCATTTCAGTAACTTGCTAGAAGCTGCAGTAACTAATAGCACATTGCAAATCCCACAATCTAGGATTACAAGGTAGGAAGCAAACAACGTTTGGTTATTATCAAGGTCAAAGGCCAAACCTCACGGGTCTCACCGAAAGGCAATGAATGCACTACCATTTTATAATTTAGCAGATTTAATTTAGGAAGCCTGATCAACTGACTGTTTCATAAAGCCCATGGTGTTTTCAAATTGCCCCTCACTAGATTTCTGCCTGGGAAGAAGGTCGAAGAGTTCTTAATATGCTACATTTACACAGTAACGTATTCTTGGTTCAAGTTTCTGATGGTGTCATGTTAGAAGGCTTTCTCATGAGAACGGAGATGAGATGACCGGGACAGATGAATAAAGTTTGCTAGTCATCTCAAATGTTTCAATGAATTGGCAATATGATTTGGGAATCAGGGGTTGGATTGTGACATCACATGGGCAGGGGGGGGCAGGAGTGGTGTGGTAAGGTTTGCAGGACCCAGTCATAGAAAGAAAAGTATGCCCTTCCATAGGGGTTTGTTATATAAATCACCAATCAGCTATTCGTGGGCACGTGACTCTGATGTTAATTAGCTTAGAAGATTATAAAAGCTTTTGATTTAGGGGCAAATCGTTGACTGTCTTTTCATGCAGTTATGTTCTGCGTTCTGTTTGAATATTGCTGTCCCATCTGCGTCTGGGCCCCTGAATAAAACGGTTACTTCTTGCCTGGCGTACACTCCTTTTTGACGACTTTTGTCGTTTTTTTATTCTTGAGTTCCAAGGTAACCCCCTGCTACCCCCGTCTGAAGTCTGTATGCTAACAGTCCATCATGTTTATTATGGGACTTGTTTGGAAACCTGTGATGTAACTTCTTGATGTTCGAGGCGCTCCTTCAACACCCAATAGAAATTGGGTTCCCTTGATTGCAACCATTTGCCATCCAGATGAACATTCCTGGAGTTTGGCCTATGAAGGGCCCTGGCGCTGTCTCTGAATTGAATGGCGTTTAAAGCGGACTAGAAATTGAGACATCTGTGATATAGGCCCAGAAGCGGTATCTATGTATGTTTGGTTGAGAAAACACAAGCAAGTTCCCTCACTGTCAACAATGAGTAGTCTGGGGGATCCCGGAATGCTAGCTGAGCAGGCAGCAGGCTGAAACAGGAGCTCCCGTCTCCCTGATATTGATAATGTAATGATCTAGTGAACTCAAATTAAAAAAATATGATTGACTCCCTTGAGACCCCTGCCTCTAAGAAAACCAAGGCTGATATGGAAGATACACCTAGCGCCCAAGACATCTACATGTTGTTGCTGAAGGTTTTCCAGGATGTTGGGGAGATGAAGGCTTCCTTTGCTGGCCTAAATGGTAAGGTTTTGTAGTATCTGGGTTCAGGTAGCGGGTACAAGTAAACGTGAATCACGCTGGACGCAGGTAAGTATAAATAAGATGAGTTTTTATTAGGTTACAGGGCTAGTTATGAAAGTGAGGTAGGAGTTAAGGTATTACATCCTTTCCAGTTACATCTCCCATCCTGTGTGTAACTGTCACTCCTGGAACCTTAAGGTACAGTAAGGTTCCAAGCTACCCTTCTACATTCCATGGCTTGCATTTGTGCACTCAATGCACGACCCATACTACAGGTTTCTAATCTGGATAATCGGGTCGGACAGTTGGAAAAGGATTCCGCTGGATTTTCCTCTGAGATTACTAGAAGCTACAGGGCATATAATGTTCTAAGAAAGGAATTGACAGACCTGAAGGTTAAAAACTTGTCATTGGACTTGAAATCTAGAAATTGGAATCTCAGGATTGTGGGCCTCCCAGAAGAGGTAACAGCAGATGGGCAAATAGAGAGCAATTTAATCAAAATGTTATCGGAAATGTATGGCCAAGACACACTCTCACAAGGGGACTTGCACTATGCCTATAGGGTAGGGCAAATGGATAGCACTAAGCCAAGACAGATTTTAATGGTGTTTAATAGAGTTACTGCAAACGAGAAAATACTGAAAGCAGCAAGAGAAAAAGGTCAGATTGTCTATGGCAAATCTAAATTGGCTATATTCCCAGATTATCCTAAGAACCTGGTGGAGAAGAGAAAGCTTTTTTAGGACGTCAAAAGGCTGGTAAAGGAAAAGGAGATAAAGCAGTACTTGTCGCACCTGCAATATTAAAATTATATTTCCCAACCGGTCTTAAATCAACTGAAGCTACAGAGGAGGCTAGGAGGTGGATCCTGGGGTTTAAATTCACTAACAGTGACTTAGGAGGGATTTAGTGCTGCTGCAATGTTTTTAACTATAAACACACTTTCACTTTTCTCTTGCATCATTTAATTTACTTTTACATTGATTATTATGGGGCCCTATGTAACTAAAATGGTGGGGAGCAACGGTATGGAATTTTTTTGGGAAAATGGCACACTGTTGTGAAGTGGAGGTGCGTTTGTCTGAGTGGGTATGTGGTCTAGGAGAATACGTGGGAGTAAGCGATCTACTTCATTGTTCCGTAAAGCTATTCAGACACTTCTGTTTCAGGTGAGCGTTGTGCTTTTCTGACATTTACTGTCAGTTAGATAATGAGCTGTCATGTTTTGAAGAACTCCGCTCAGGTGTTTGCGGCTTGTTAATCAGTCTTTGATAATGGTTGGCAGGTTCTGATATGGTCTTTTGATTGGTGCACGTATACCAATTTGTATATTAGTGAGTCTCTGGGCGGTATGTATATATGTGTTTGGATTCTCATGGAGCTCGCGCAGCTTGGAATTTGAAATGAAATCCTGGGTTACACGCAAAGTAACATAAATATGTAAATCTGGTTCAGGGGTAAATTGGTCAGCACACTTTGTCACATACAGTACTCAAAAATGCTTGTAGTGAAAGTCGAGCTACTCTGTTCACATGTGGCTTCTGAAGAGCCCTTGCAGTTTTATGGAAACCAGATGATATAAACCTCTACCAGAGGCAAACTTGGAAGTGCACTCTTGTTTTTTGAGTATTATTCCTATGTTTAATCCCCTCAGGCTAGTGGGTTTACTATAGTTGTACCTCTTAATGGTAAATTAACGGGATAGCTGGATATAAATCTTCATATCATGGATATGGATTATATCACACTATTAATAGGTTGCTCTCCAATTCATAAGGTTGCTTCATTTTAGGTGCTATTTTAATACCTGCCATGTAATTCATCTTAATCAGACACATGGGATTCCGGTTGGTACTCATTTTCCTAGGATTACCCTATTGGTCTATTAGTATTGAGATATGTTATGGATGGGTTGGAAATTGAACCATATTGGTTCATTGGAAAGGTTGAGATGTACTGTGAAGTGTAACTGATTTTGAGGCTTCCAAACATCCACAATACAGTAATAGCGAACTTCGTGATGAGCAATTCTTGCAGTGCATACCTACTGTCTGCTTATTATGAACATCGCTCAAGATTCTGTTTACAGCATGGTGGGGATTTCTGCTGAGTGATGGTGCTAGGTTCTAGCACCACAGTAGCTTTAGAGGAGTGAGACTGTTTTATAATTGACTTCTGACTAGTATGGTTACCGAATGGTGTTGGGGAATCATTATGATTTTGAATCTCTGGGATTGGGCAGGGTTCTGTTGAGGGGCCAACTAGGGTATCACTTTTTACGGATTGTTCTTGGATTGGTAACAGGGTCTTGGGGACTTTTTCTTGGGAGATAAGGGTTTTTGGGGTAGTTGCATAGGGTTTCTAGGGTTTATGGTTGGGGATATGAACAGACAGGTGTGAGTTGTTGTTATGGCATGTTTCAATTTAGCATCAGCGTGATATACCGTTTTTTAAAATTAGTATTAGAAGGGAACTTTAGAACAGGGTAAGTCCTTGGCTTTTGTTGCGATGTGAAATTATGCTATTCGGCTTATTTCTGGAATAGGAATTATCCTCCTTTTCAGTTTTTCGCACAGTTGCACAACAGTCCAGTTACAATTTTGGGGTAGGTTCATTTGTGAATTTGGTTTTATTAATTTACTGATAAAGGACGACGCAGGCTCGTTCGGGAGAGGGTGAACAGTTATTAACTTGTTCTTATTCTCGGTTCAGCTCCGTTTTGTGATATGTCTTTTTTTTAGGTTAGGTTTCATCAAGATTATTTTCCTAGTTGTTTGGCTTATAGTTTTAATTTGTTTATTTACAAACAATTTATTTTCTAATCCAGCACTCAGTCTTGGTCCATTCAGAGTTCATGCTTTGAGTATGGTAGGTTCTAACAATTAGCTTGTGGATTCAGTTCGGATAATATCTTGGAACGTAAATGGCTTGAAGAGTATTATAAAAAGGAAAAAGGTTATGTCACATTTAAGGCGCATGACTGCTGATATTATTCTTTTGCAGGATACACATTTTACAGAAGAGGAGGCTGCTAAGTTTGAGAGGGGATGGGCGGGACAGATGCTTCATTCCACTCATACTTAAAGTTCAAGGGGTGTTTCCACTCTGCCCTGGAAATTCTTCCTAATCAGAGTGATTGATTTTAAGGCAGATAAGTTGTGTCGCTGGCTGACAGTCAAACTCCAGATTCAGGAAATTGAATTTACAATATGTAATATCTATGTGCCTAATATCAACAGTGAAAACATTTTTAATGAGTTGGCCCGTTGTTTGTTGGATAACGGTGGAAGGAATTTGGTGGTCGGTGGTGACTTTAACCTTGTGTTTGACCTGCTTTTAGATGGAAGCAGTCAGATGGTTAGGGATGGCAGCTGTTGATCAGAGATTTTGGTTTATCGGATGTTTGGCAAGTAGAACATCCCACGGCTAGGGTATATACTTTCCAATCGGCTGCCCAGGATATCTATTCCCGTATTGATGTGTTTACGTCCGGTCTAGTGACTCAGACTATCAGGGCCTGTGAAATAGAGGGTATCATTATCTCTGATCATGCTCCCATTAAATTAGACCTTTCCCTAAGTTACTCATCGAACAAGGCAAGAATTTGGAGGTTAAATACCATGATTTTAAAAATGACTAAAGAAAATCCTTATTGATGAGGCAGAGGAATACATTAGGACTAATTTAAATGGAGAGGTGGGGATTGAACTGTATGGGAAGTGTTTAAGAGCGTGATGCGTGGGGTGGCTCTGAAGGTGTCTGGGATAAGATGAAAAAAAGGATGAGGAGGTGAAGCAGCTTAATGTCTCAATAAAAGCTTTGCAAAAAGACATAATGAAGTCCCCTAATATGGAGAAGTCCAGGAAGCTAATTAAATTAAAATATTAAACAAGATTCTCAGTGAAAAGGCGGAGTTTGCGCTCTTCAGATCAAAATGCAGGTATTTTGAAGGGGGAGAGATATGTGGGAGACTTCTAGCTCAAAGGTTGGGGGTAAGACAATCCGATTAAAACTGATTGTGGTGTGACCAGAGATCGGAATGAGGTAAATAAAGTTTTCACGCAATATTATAAGAATTTGTACAGTAAAAACTACATCTAGGGAAACGGGGCTTATGGACAGGTTCTTTGAAACACTAAAGATCTGCCAAATGACGGAGGCCGAAAAAATATTCCTGGACTCAGAAATATCTTTGGATGAAGTCAAAAAAGCAGTCTGGAGTCTAAATCTGGGAAAATGTCCAGGCCCAGATGGGTTACCATCGGAATTCTATCGTGCAATGCCAGACAATGTTTTGAATCTAATGAAAGACATATTTATAAATAGTAAATCATGGGTTTTTTTTGCCGCCCTCGCTTCGTCATGCAGCAATATCCCTTTTACATAAACTGGATCATTCAGAACTAGACCCGGGAAGCTATAGGCCTGTCAGCTTAATTCAGACTATAAGGTACTATCTAAGATCTTGCCTAACAGACTGTAGAAGATCCTTCCGAGACTGATGCATCAGAATCAGGCTGGATTCATTAAAGGTGGAGTTTCAGCTACAAACCTGCAGAGGTTGCTACTCGCCCTGGAAGAGTGTTGGAAATTAAAACTAGAATCAGTGGCCTTATCTCTCGATGCTGAGAAAGAATTTGATAGAGTGAGGTGGGACTTTTTATTGTACACGATGGAGAGAATTAATTTTGGATGGGAATTTCTGAGCTGGAACAGGGTATTATACAGTGTTCCTACTGCAGAGATTAATACTAATGGGCAAATTTCTGAGAAGTTTCAGTTGCAGCGTGGGACACGTCAGGGGTGTCCTTTATCCCCTTTACTCTTCGTGATCTCTTTGGAACCTTTGGCCAAAGCAATAAGATCTGATGCTAAGATTGTGGGAGTCCACTACAATGGGGTTTGTCAAAAGCTCTGGCTATATGCTGATGACCTGTTAATGGTAGTACAGGATCTTGCAACCTCATTCAGGGAACTGATGAAGGTATTTGAGGATTTTGGTCTACTATCAAACTATAAGATCAACTTGTCCAAATCGGAGGCTCTGGCGTGTACAAATTCTATGAATAACATACTAATTGGGAATTTTGGCTTCAGGTGGTGCCCATCAAAGATGAAATGCCTGGGTATTTGGATTACCAAGAACATGAGGGAAATGATGAGTCTTAACATGGATCTGAGTGTACAAAAAGTAAAGTCTGAAATAGATCGTTGGGATGCACTCAACCTGTCAATAGGTGGCAAAGTCAATGCCATAAAGATGTTGCTAACACCAAAAATTATCTATGTTCTAAGTATGATCCCCCTCCCAGTGAGGAAATCTACATGGAAGAGGTTGGAAAGCATACTTCAGTCATTTCTATGGAATAAAAAGATCCCAATATTGAAACTGTATAAACTGCAGCTACAGTCTAATAGAGGAGGCTTGAACATCCCAAACTTCGAGAGATACCACCAGGTGTTCACACACCGACATGTCATGCCTTTTTATATCAGGAGAAGAGGATGAATGGGCTACCACAGAGACGAATGGGGCAAGGTCTTTGGAAACTTGGGCTATCCTCTCCACAACCATCAGTTCGTGAAGCCAGCTCTGACTTAAAGGAATTCCTAAGATCCACCTGGAAGGCTTATGAGGTAACAACAAAACTGAATCCTGGAAAGACCGACACTTCTTCAATTTGGTTAACTCCTGTGATATGAAAGACCATAAAGTCTTATTCCGGTGTAGTTGGTTCAGTGCTGGTATCAAGAGAATTGGTGTTTATTTGATGGCCGAGGTGAAGAATTGAAGAATGAATACAACTTGATTGATGGCTTGTATGGCGATTACAGGAGAGTGAAGAAAGCGGTGAACTTGCCTACTTTAGACAGATCAAAATGTAGGTGCCTTTCCCCGGCTTACTACCTGTGAGAGAAAAAATAAAATAGCATTAAGCATAGCACTAAGACCCGGCTGCAAGAGTTCAAAGGATTGTTTATTTCTCCAGTTAGGAAATAACCCAAAAAACTCTCCCAAATCTCATTACATCATACTTATATTTATATTAGTTAAAGTAACTCTAATAAAAAATGCTGAATGGACCCGATTGGCCAGACAGTGTGGTGCTGTAGGTGTGGGTAGCATCTCTTCCTCCTGGTTGGCTGAGTAGCTGACGGACATCAAACATCTTGTGCTCCATACAGGTCAGGGTCCGGTCACTGTGGTCACTTCCTAAGGTAATATGTTACACACTAAATAACAAATTATTTAAAACATTTTATGCTACTTGTGACATTTCTACATAAGTCACACACAATGATTAATGTCAGTACAATTTGGTCATTTGTGGCTTTAATTGAAGGCCTTGATCTTATTGTGCATGAGGAAGAATCAGGCTGTGTTTCGCATCTTTTTCTAGGTTTCAGACTCATTAGTGCAAGTAAAAACATATATAGTAGTAAAAATTCTTAAGGTTAGTAAGCAGTGCATTGGGTGGATTTCGCAGCACAGGCGAGGGTCTGGCACTTGAAAGAAATACCTTACAGGGGGTGCAGGGTCAGGATGGCAATACATTGTTCTAATGGGGGTGGGTGGCTTGCATGTTTATGAGGACGAATCGAGCAGAAAGTGCTTAGCTCATCACATGCCGATTCTCAGGCGAACAGTGATCTCAGAGGAAGAAAACTGTAGCATATTGATTGTTGCAACTTTCTCCAGCTTCAGCGTGAGAATGGAAGCGCAGAGCTTTCCTTCGCAGGGGGGGAGTGCAACGGTGGGGGCCAGCCAGCTGCCTGCACGCCTTGTGTGTGTGTCTCTGTCCTTGGCTGCTGCGGTGGAAGGGGAGCTGAGCATTGCTGTACTATCGCAGTGAGGCCTGTTTACCCAAGATGGAGTCTAAAGGGGGCACAAAAGATGGATGCCCCGTGTCCTGCTCAGTAGTCCCATCTATGTAGCAGTCAACCGTGGTTAACTTAAAATAAGGGCAAGGGGCAATCCCACTACTACATTCCCCCCTTTCGTTACATCCAAAGTAACAAACTACTTTATCTCGTTCTTTCCGTTCTCCCTTCGGTAGCGTTCAGCTTCAGCCACTGCCTCATCCCAAGCAGGTGTACCCTTTATTGGCATCCATGCTTTGCACACACTTCTTAAACTGTTACCCCTTCTTGCGTATTCTTCTGGGGTGACCATTAAGTATATCCCACCATCCCCATCTAAATCTATCCAAACGTCGTTATACCACAGCAAGTTTTTTGGTTCTCTAATGGTAGTGTAATGTAGATTATCGACCACGTCCCCATACTGTCTATAGATGGCAGTCATCCTATACTGTGGTGTGGTGTATTCTCCGGTTTGTACTTGGGCATCTATCATGGTAGCCACTGTTGTCTGTCGGCCCACTGTTACCATCATCATTGCTGAATTAGACATATTATTTTCACAGCATCTTAGTCCCAGTTGGCACACACAGAATATTAGGAGAAGAAAGACTATGATGGGAATGAGTATCTTCGCTGCGATGTTCACCCATGATGGTATCCAGCTGAACAGATCGTCGACTCCACCTTCTGCTCTCATTCTTTCTCCTAAATTATGCACTTCTGTTATCACATGTGACAGTGTCCTGTTATCAGCATCGGAAGTTGGTATGAACGTGTAACACGCCCCCCAATTTTTTTGCAAACACCACCGTCCATCGCCGTGATAAGATCTAAGACATATCTGTTTTGCATCGTCATCAGGCGCAATGCTCGGAGCTCTATTTTTATGATGTTGAATCCTTCTTCAGTGTCTCTGGCCAGCTGGATGAGCTCCCAGAGTGTTATCTGCAGCCATTTCGCGTTTGCCCTTGCTTGAATGCCTGGTTTAGGAACGATGCAAAGAATGTTTCTGCAGATGAGAAAAGCTTATACTGTTGTGGGATTTCGGCAAGGAGTTCTGACGATTTGGACAAAATATAATTGGATCTTTTGCTGCGTGACAACTTGGTTTTCAAGGTTTCTTCTGACAATAGTTTGTATGCTGGGGGCTCCATGATTGTCTCATTGGGCGCTGTCGATGGTTCAGCCGATTGCCCTACTGTCTATGTGTCAGCCGAAGGCCTTGCTGTAAACTGGACATGGCTTTCTGGTATCACCAGTAGTGCTAAGTGAAGTGTGGCTAGGGCACAAGTGCCCCTGCAGGATGCTGGGAGATGCAGGTAAGCTTGTTTGCCACAGATCCAGTATATGTCCATTAATGCAGCAGTGCCTTTTTTCATAACTGGCATTATTAAAGTCTTATTGCACTGCCGCACGGTTCCCATGTTCACCTTCCCTTCTCCATGGAAGCAAAGTTCGTGCGGTATTTCCTTTTGAATCTTTATGGGTCTCTCCAGGGGTGTGACCCTGTCAGCTTGGTGATATGCTGTGACCAGATAGGGATGCACGTTTCTTTTGCCCATTCGTATGTTTCATCTGGCAGCCCTCGGATCCCCTCAGCTTTGCATTCAATCGTTTCATCATGCCACTTGTCATCTGCATATCTTGTCCCTTTTATAATGAAAAATGGCTCCTGGAGGCAGATTACTCCTTGTCGTCTGCTGGTGCAAGTTTGTTCGTTTTCCAATTTTTCCATAGTGACTGTGTGTGCTTGGAATGTCTTTTTTTATTCTACACAGCATCAGATGAATCAAACATTGGGCCTCAGACAAGGGTACTTCCTGTGGGATTAACATTTTTGGGGTTCCGGGGGCGTGGCTATCTGGCCATGGAATAGGACGTGCTTCGTGAGGAGCTCCTAATGATCCGACTTTATTTTTGCTAAAGTTACCTGCTGAAACTGTAACGAGCGCCTAGAACTTTGGGGATCAGGCGTCGTAAGCTGCACGCTAAGTGGAATTTGTGGGAGAAGTTCATGGACCCCGGGAATCGTGAGATCTATATGTTTTTGTTGGTACGGCTGTGTGGCCTCTTCGGTGCCAAGATGGCGGCTAACAAAGGAGAGGCCTCCGAGGAGAAACGAAACTGATTCCCCGGAACTGCGGGACATGGCTGCGGACGATTGCCTGGAGGACGAGTACAACAGGGCAATATGGAAAAGTGTTCGAGATAGCTCTGAGAGAGTGCCCGGCCCGGCGTACGCTAAAAGAGCCTTGGCGATCTGACTGCAACAGAAGATAGCATTGGATACTTGGGCGACAAGGCCTACGGAAGTTGAATGAGGAGTGTGAGGCCATAGCCCACCCGAAAGACAATTCGAAGTGCCATCTTGAATGCGAGTTAGGAGACCTGGGAGCCAGACTATTGTCGGACCAAGGACAGTGCAGCAGCTGCACCAAGACGGAGCCGTACAGGAGTAGAGGGCAGCGCCATGTCGGCGAAAGGGTTGAGAGTCAGGTCCAAGCAACCCACGATGGAGGTCTTTACGAAAATGCAGCGGACCCCCTCAACATCGGTGCAGAGCATTGTCGTGACTCCCGCGGAAGACGCCCCTGAAGGGGATAAGCACCAGATCCTGGAGGCTATAACGGGACTGAGTGCTAAATGGGACTTGACAATGGCGGACTTACGCACAGCTCTAGAGAACAATATCGATGCTGTGGGTACGGAACTCACCCTGTTACGTCAAGATGTCAGGGCACTTGCAGAAATAACTACTGGTCTGGAAAGTGAGGTGAAGGTTTACACCGACGTTAGCACGAACAATGCGAAGGAGATTCATGTCTTAAAACAGGTTGCCAACCTGGAAAATCGTGTGGAAGAGGCGGAAGGAAGGGCGAGGAGGAACAACATACGTGTGGTCGGTCTGCCGGAGGGGGAGGAAGGCCAAGACCCCACAAACTATGTGGAAAACATAATCCTATAAGGGATTGGAGCAGGGAATCTTTCGCAAGGATTCACGGTGGAGCGGGCGCATCGCGCCCTAATGAGGAAACCCCGGCCGGGGGCCCCGCCAAGACCGATTATCGCGAGGATCCTGAATTACAGGGACAGAGAAAAGATCCTCGAATATTTTCGTAAGGGCGGTACGATAGAGAGAGCATCCACCAACATCACAGCATTCCCAGACTATACGATTGTGGTGCAAAGGCAGAGGTATATTTACGTCGCCGTCAAAAGAAGGCTGAGTGCGGTGGGAGTCAAATATATGCTGCTGTATCCGGCACGATTGAAGGTGCTACATAAGAACAAAGCGCTATTTTTTGATACCCCGGAGGATGTTGTCACATGGCTGGACTTGCAGGGTTGCCCGGAACAAGAAGCGGATCGTGATCGGCAGGAGCATACCGAATGAAGATTTTTTAATACAATTTCGCTGTACAATCAGTATCCTCCTCTCACTCACCCTCATAATAACCTTAACTGGCTCAACTTTGAGCAAAATCCGAGCCTGGTGCTCGACATGGACTGGAATATAGTGAGTGTAACTGCAATTGGTAACTGTCTAGCATCTGTATGCGTAATATTTCTTAAAAGGAGCAACAGAACGTGGACGACCTACCCCGATGGATTATTAGTTTTAGCGGCCATTAGGGCGGCTTTACCCTACTGAGCCCCGAGTAGAAGCTTGTGCTAGGCAGGGCTAGATGTGGGGGTGCCTGAGATCCAGGAATGGAGCTGGCAACAGTTGGGGAGGGTGTTGTTGGGGAAGGGATGGGTGGGGAGATGGGAAGTTGAGTGTGTATGTGGTTATGGGAAGTTTAAGTTTTGTTTCGAGCCTATTTGGAGGAATCAGCGTGTTGCACTTGCGTTGCATGAGTGGGCGGAATCGGCGGAAAAACGGGGGGGTGCTTATCAACGACCTATGGGAGACCTCAGGATAATAACGTGGAATGTCAGTGGCCTTAACAGTTATTTGAAAAGAAATAAAGTCATGATGTATCTGAAAAGGCAGAAAATAGATATTGCACTACTACAGGAGACGTAACTGACGCGAGAGAAGTTGGACCTGGTTAAGAGAAAGTGGAGAGGGACTGTGGTGGGCTCGCCATACTCTGCATACGCTCAGGGTGTGTTAATCTGGGTGGCACCGCATGTCCCGTTCCAATTGATACAAGAGGTCGTTGAAAATGATGGAAGGATGGCTATATTGCGAGGGCTGGTGGAGAGCAGGGAGGTATGTATAGTAAACACGTATGCCCCCAACCAAAACACAGCAGCATATTTCAGAGCTCTGTGTACCAACCTTAGTATGTGTATAGGGAGCACAGTGATCTGGGGTGGGGACTTTAATTGTGTGTTGAATCCTGTGGTGGACAGATCTGATGGCGGGGTGGGTAAACCTAGCCCGGCGGCGAGAGCGTTGCAGACACTGCTAGTTGATTTTGGCTTTACAGATGTGTGGAGGATGAAAGATCCCACTGAGAAGCAATACTCGCACTATTCAGACCCGCATCAACTGCACACTAGGCTTGATTATGTCGTTACTACAGCAGATGTGATGTCTGAGATTACTCAAATCGAATATAAGGCTAGGGTCCTCTGAGATCACTCGCCCCTGATCCTCGGATGGCAATATTGCCCCCAGAGGGCGAGGATCCCTACATCTCACCTCCGAGCAGAGGCGCTTAAAGATCCAGTCTTTAGGGAAGATATAAGGGAAGAGATTACTAACTTCTTTGAGGAGAATACTGGGAGTGTTGATTCCGCGGGCACATTATGGGAAGCTTTTAAGGTGGTGATGCGGGGGGCGGCCATTGCTAAGTCAAAGGGGTTACAGGGTGGGGTCTTGGCTGACCTACAGAGAATGGAAACTGAGCTAGAAACAGCATTGAAGAAAGGTGACGTGGATACGGAGCTGGTACTCCAACTACAGCAACAATGTGCAGGGCATTGGGAAAGACTCTGCAATCTCAATTAAAGGGAAATCTGTTGAGAGGCAGCACGCGGGGGGAGATAAGACAGGCCGCCTTTTGGCCTGGCTATACAAAAGCGAGACCCCTAGGCCTCTGATTAGGACCATTATTAGGGAGGACGGGGATGAAGTGGCCACACAAGAGGGGGTTAACAAAGAATTTGCGGATTATTACAGAGTGCTGTACGGGGATGATGAGACGGGCGACCAACGCAAGATAATTGAAACGTTAGAAGACATAGGGCTGCCCAAGATCAGTGAAGAGGAGAGGGAGGAGCTAGATGAGCCAATTACGTTAGAGGAGTTAGAGGCGGTTGTGAAGCAGTTGCCTACCGGTAAGACCCTGGGAGCAGATAGGTTCCCCAGCGAATTCTATAAAGTATACACAGAGGAAGTTCTCCCCCCAATGCTGGACATGCTTAACGAAGCGTTTGAGATTGGACGGTTGCCTGAGTCGCTCAGAGAGGCGATCATAATACCGCTGCCCAAACCCAACAAACCGGAGCATAGATGTGGCTCCTACAGACCTTTGTCGATGCAAGATTCTAACGGCTGTCCTGGCAAATCGATTGCAGAAAGTGATTGGTAGACTGATACATCCTGATCAAACGGGTTATGTCCCGAATAGGAATATAACACAGAACCATAGACGACTTCACCGGGTGGTCGTATGGGGTAGCAGGAATGAAGGTGAAATGGTGATAGTGTCTCTAGATGCAGTTAAAGCTTTTGATTCGGTCAAGTGGTCATGGCTATTGGCTGCCTTGGAAGGGTATGGAATGGGGCCAGGCTACATCAGGTGGGCGAAGATGTTGTATAGTGAGCCGCTTGCCAGGGTCCGAACTGGAGCGGTGATATCCGAGAGATGGCAACTTGGTAGAGGCACCAGACAAGGGTGCCCCTGGTCCCCGATGCTTTACATTTTAGCCCTGGAGCCTCTGGCAATATACCTTAGGGCACAGTATGATGTGATAGGCATTGAGGTAGGAGGGGAACGACACTTGATATCCTTGTACGCAGATGATTTGTTACTGTACTTGCAATACCCAGAAGAAAATCTCCTACATACTTGAAGTGATGGAAAGGTATGCAGAGTTGTCGGGCATAGCGATGAACCCCCAAAAGTCTGTCATATTCCCGCTAGGTAACTATAAGGGGACCCCTGTAGATAGACTACCGGTGCTACAAGTACCATGGGCAACTAGCTCTTTTCGTTACCTGGGCTTAGATGTATACCACACGGTGGAGGAAGAACATAGACATAATACAGAAGTAGCTGTTGAGAAAATTAGGAACAGCATGCAGTTCTGGGCAAAACTGCCCTTGGCGATGATGGGGTGGGGGGCTATGCTCAAGATGGTAGTTCTACCCAGGCTCCTGCATTACTTTAGTAATATCCCATACATGATACCCAAGAGGTTTTTCAGTAAATTGAACAGCATGTGTAGGGACTTCCTGTGGCATGGTACCCGAAATAGAGTGGCGTTTTGGAAATTGCAGAACTTTTATGAAAACGGAGGTATCAGACTGCCTCATTTTGAGGTTTACTATTTGGCGGGACAGCTACAGTATGTGGCTAAGTGGCTCTCTGATGAAGTGACCCCTGAGCACAGGGTGCTTGGACAGGACTGCGCCTGTTTTATTTGAGAGAAATGATCTGGCTGCCTGAAACCGAAATGAGGGGGCGTCCTGCGATGTTGAGGTTTGGGTGGAAAATCTGGCGTAGGGCATGTCATTTGATGGAAGTCCCATGCCCGTGCCTCCCGCAGATACCGCTGGTTGCTTTGACAGGAGGGGATAATCAGTTGAGGGTGATTATTAGGACCTACTGGGAATCGGTGGGGCTGGTCACGCTAGGCGATGTTTGGCAAGAGGGGTCAATTAAGGAGTTTACTCAACAAAGAGGCGGGGCTACATACGGGCCAATATGTCATGTACATTAGGTTGGTGCGGATGATTAGGAACACCTGGCCAGGGACAGTTTTGATAGAAGAACCAGATGCAGTTTTGGGAGCAATATGATATATCCGAAGGAGGGCATGAGATCTCGAGACTGTATGAGATGGTGATGGCTAAGGTGGGGAAGGAATTGACACATCTGAGACTGGACTGGGAGGCGGAAGTGGGGGCCCCAATGGAGGATGGGGTGTGGGAGCGTGCCCTGGGCTATCACAAAAAAGTGTCTAGAAATGCCAGATTAAAACAAATACAGCTGTATGTAACGCATAGGGCATACATGACCCCCTTGAGGATATCTAAGTTTCAAAACACTGGAAGACAAGCGTGTCCTAAATGTAACCTAGAAAACACTGACATGGTACATATGTTTTGGTCGTGCCCGATCATTGGGTGTTTTTGGGGAGAAGTAGTGCAGAAACTGGCTGATAAGGGGGTTACTCTTGTTATAGACACGGCCTGGGCCTGCTTACTGGGCGGGTTCCCTAGGCCACGGAAACTCGAGCATATTGAGAAATTGAGAGATCTAGCTTATGTGCTTGCAAAACGTAGGATTGCCATGGGGTGGAAGAAATGCCACAAGCCTAAGGTGGATGTATGGTGGAAGGACTTGCAGAAATGGGTGGAAGCTGAAACGGTGGCATGGCAAGAAGCGAGTGGCCTGGCTGGAGAAGGGGAGGCGGGCACCTTGTTGGCTTGGAAATCGCTAATAGCAGAATTGTTTGGAGTAATATCAGATCCAACAGACTCCGAGGAGAACAAAACCTGGCCGCATGTACCAGACATTGAATGAGATTGACAAATAAGCTCATGGGGGGAGGGAGGGGTTGTGGGAGCAGTGATTAAGATAAAATGATGTGTAATGGAACTATTATGATTATGCTGCTTGTTTGGTTTGTATTGTTTTGTTTGCATAAAATCAATAAAAGAAATAAAATAAAAAAACATTTTTGGGGTTCCAGTTGCGTGAGGAATAAGTGAGCACACGTAACAACTTTCATTACTTGCTTGCTTTGCTGCGGCGCTCATGTCTGAATACCATTTGTTTGATTGGTCAGGGTGTCGGGGGTCCTCTATTTCATCTAACCCCAGGTTATGATAAATATTGTATGTTTTTTCCCACCCCCCTTTTTCTCCTTCTGTTTTTTAATTGGGTACCAACTCGTGGATATTGCAGTGGGAATATTCTAGACCATACTTCATCTATGTTGTTCATGGTGACGTGTGTATTCAGTAGTGGTTTCTGGTGCAGTGTGTGTACGCATGCTTGTATTTCTGGAATTAGTTAACCAATAGTAATCATCATTTACATTCCATCCAAGCTCTATTTCTTTGGCACCAGTTTTATTCAACAATGGAATAACAGTTTTGTTTACCTGCAATTGTTCAAGGGGCAACGTTATATTTTTACTATTCAATTCAATCTTAAAAGTGTCCTTCAAGATAGCCGTTGCTTCAGTCCATATTAGTTTAGACCCTGGTTTTGTCATATCAGTTCCGCTCCCCCCCTTTGTTCATTTCATTTGCCACATATAAAACAACATTATACCGAATAAGATAAAACACCATTATTGCAAATAGTATGGCAGCATATTTTATAACACATTCCAAATTATTTAATCTACTGGCCCTAGTGGCATCCCTATTTCTATCTAACATTTCAGCTTGCTAAGCCATTTCGTCGCATTGGCTCATGTTGAACCTATGTGGGTGAGAAAAATTTGTTAAGTCATATGAAAAGAAACATATTTGCAACTGTTCGTTCTTTTTCATTTCTTTACTCAGTTAGGCATTTAACAATTCTTTTTCATTTCATCATGGAAATAATGAGGAAAAAATAGAAAAAACAACACGATTTATATGAGAAGAAAAGAAAGCACGAGAGAGAGGGAGAAATATATTAAACCTTTGCTTTTTTCCCCTATACTTTCCCTGTCTAAGTTGCAATGTTCATCATGTCAACCTGTACCAGTGATGGCATCCACACAGTCGGTTTCATTTTGGGGAGGTGCAACACTGTGTGCCCTTCTCACGTCTGAGAGGTGCACTCAGTACTTTAACCCCTTAACTTTAACTGCAGTTGGGGTGCTGTACACCACTGTGTATGGACCATGAAATCTTGGTGAATTCCACCTTCTTACAAAATTTCTGACAAGAATCTGCTCCCCTGGCATTAAAGGCCCCTCCGGGCTTTCTGCTGTCGGCATGGAGGTGTCTGTTGCTACATCTTCAGTAAATGGTTAGCTGTGCTAGGTATTCCTTAAACTCTTCTCCCAGCACTGTGGCAGCCCTGTGCGCATCAGACGCCCTCCTAACAGGGGAGAGCGGTGTGTGCATTCTCCTTCCCGTCACGATTTCGTGCGGGCTTAAATGATGATCCTTGCATGGTTGATTTCTGAGTTGGAACAGTGCTAGGGGCAGACAATATACCCAATTCTTTTATCCTCTCCACAACTCCATTGGCCATTGGATTATAAATCGAACATAGTTTGTGTTTCACCCCCAGAACGGAGGTCACTTCCTTGAAGAGGTCATTCACAAAGTGCGTGCCGTTGTCTGAACGGATCACGTCGCAGATTCCCCACTGCCAGAATACTTCTCGCACAAGGAACTTGGCAGCACATTTTGCATCAGGATGGGGACAGGGGCCCGCTTCTACCCACCATGAAAAAGGGCATACCACCACAATCAAGTATCTTGCTCCATTACATCTTTCTCCCATATCGACGTAGTCGATATGTAGTTCTCTAAATGGACCTCTAGGGCGTGGCAAAGTGCAACGTAGAGTTCGTAAGGTCATTCCTGAATTGTAAGTTTGGCATGTAGTACATTCAATCACAATTTTAGACAAGTATTCGTGTAGATTAGGAACAAACCAATCCTCTTGAATATCTGAGGCAATGTGGTGTTTTGCAACGTGAGCTGGAAAATGCAGCTGTTGGAATGCTACTTCTAATAATTATACAGGCATCACTACCTTGCCTGTCGTTTCCTGTCTCCAAATGAGATTTGTGGCTGATTGCTTACACCTTCGTTTGCCCCACAACTCCTGCTCTTCTGGTGGGGCCCTTCTCTGGAGTTCTATCAACTGTGCTATGGGCGTGTTATTGTATGCTTCTGCTGGTTGTTCTGCTGTGGTTGTTTTTACAATGTACTCTGATGTTGGTGTCTTATTGAAGTACGAGGCCTCCTTCGCTGCTGCGTCGACTGCCGCGTTCCCCAATGAGACGGCGTCTGTGTTATTGGTATGGGCTTGGCATTTAACCACTGCTACTACCGATGGTTCTGCTAAAGCTTCTATTAGTTCATTTAGCAATGTGGCATGTTGTACAGGGGACCCGTCTGCTCTTCTGAACCCTCTCCTTCGCCAACGTGATAGCCCTGAGTGAACTGTGGTGGTGACATAAGCTGAGTCTGAATATATTGTCACGGCACAATCTTTGGCTGTGTGTAACGCGCTGATTAGTACGGTCAGTTCGGCTGCTTGTGCAGAGTACTGTGAGGGGAGGCGTTTTTGAACAATCACTTTGTTTGTGTCTTCTTCCATGCGCACTACCGCCATCCCCACATGTTTCTCTCCTGTCTCTGAGTTTATGGATGCTGACCCGCCTATAAAATACATTTCTCCTTCTGTAAGGGCGTTTTCGCTTGCTTTGGGAATGTCATTGCCCTCTCCCTCATATGTGCTACAATCGTGTTCCTGTAAATCCTCAGTTGTGCATGGCTCTGTAATGAAGGTGGCTGGGTTCACTGTCTTGCATCTGACCACATGTACATTTGGACTTGATATTATTATTTCATAAGCAGAGGCTCTCTGTGTTGTGAGAGTAGATTTTGATCTTTCCAAGATAGCAAATAACGAGTGTTCCGCATATAGCGTCACTGAACATCCCATTACGATTGTGGCACTTTTCTCAATGGCGAAGGCCGGTGCAGCGAGGGCCTGTTCACAAGCGAAATGTCCCTGCATTACTGGGTCTAATATTACACTGTAGTACGCTAATGGTTTGTGGCCTAGCAATGTCTTTTGTGTCAATACTGCTGTCATTAATGTTCCATTGCTGTGTGAAAACAGGAAAAATTCCCTTTCATAATCTGGATTTGCAAGGACTGGGGCGTCTGAAATAAGGTCTTTTAATCGAGAGAGTTGGGCAATTGTCTCCTGTGTCCATTTTATTGGGGCTCTGTTCTTTTGTGCTTCTTTCAGTGCTTGTAGCATTGGCCGTGTGTATGCTGCGTAATCGATGATCCATGCTCGGCAATAGTTACATATGCCAAGAAATTTCTGCGTGTCCTTCACCGTTTTTGGTAAAATAATGTGTCGAATGGCCGTTGCTCTGTCTGGTAGTATTCTTTTTCCATCTTTAGATATCTGCTGGCCAAGATACACAACGTCCGCAACGCAGTATTGTAACTTTCCTTTGTCCACCTTGTATCCCTTGGCAGCCAATAGGTTAAGCAGTGTTATCGAGTCTTCTCTACACTCTTCTTCTGTTTTGCTGCAGACGAGTAAATCGTCTACGTACTGTATAATGGTGCTCCCTACATCTATGTTGCCAATGTCTTCTTGTAGTACTCTGTTAAAAATGCTTGGGCTCTGGCAATACCCCTGTGGGAGTCTGCGATGTTCATATCTGCTGTTTCCTAATGTAAAAGCTGTAAGGTACTGCGATTCTGGTGCGAGTGGCACAGAGAAAAAGGCATTTTTCAGATCAATGACCGTGAAGCAAGTTGCCTCTTTTGGTATACTGCACAATATTGATGACGGGTTAGGCACTAAAGGGAACTCTTTTTGGATGACGTCATTGAGTGGGCGGAGGTCCTGGACCATTCTCCATGCCCCTCCTTTTGCTTTCTTAATCGGAAAAATCGCTGTGTTGCATGGGGAAGTTGATGGCGCTAAAATACCTTGGCTTAGGAGTGCATTCACTGTTTCTCTAATACCTTCCTCTGCTTCTTTTGATATTGGGTATTGTTTCACTCTGGGTGGGAGGGCACCTGGTTTCAGTTTAATATTTATGGGAGTTGCCTCGTGCAACAATCCCACATCGTGTGGTCCTGTAGTCCAAATTTCAGGTGCTACCCTGGCCATGTCTTCTTCAAATATTGTCGGTGGGGCCTTTATGTTAGCCATAATTGGGTTGTGTATTTCTCTGTATTGAATCATAATGTCACATGGTATGCTTATTTCCATTATTATTTCTCCATCCCCTTCGTAATCAGTAAACAATTCTTCATCAGTTACATCTTTTAGCATTATGTTTGGCTCTATACATAGCACACTTCTCCACTCGCGTCCTTGCGTGTCCAGGCCTATGACCACAATGCGTTTGTTGGAAACTTGAACTGCCTCTGTCTATAGACATAATTGTGCCTGGCACTACATCTGTAGGTGTGATTAGGCGGAATATGAAGTCGGATGGTATTCTCCACTCTTTTTGTGTTATTTCAGGCACTACTCGGGCTAATACCTGTATTACATAGACAAACATGTCCATGTCAATGGGAATCCCTCTTACTGCAACTTCCTTTGTAATTGTGCTTATTATCAAGCGTGCCCGTAAGGGGCATACACCTGGCGTCGAGCACACTATTCCTCTTTCAGTAAAGGCTATGGTCATGTTTCACTTACTGAGCAAGTCTCGTCCCATCAAATTGATTGGCGCGTCTTCGTAATACAATAAGGGTGCACGCACTGTTTTTCCCCCCACTGTTACATCACTGTTACAAGATCTTTTGTATAAGGAACTTTTAAAATAGCCCCAGAGAACCCCTGTGTCTCCAAATTTCTTCCCGAGAGCTGAAACCGCCCTTCTGTGAGGCATGATTTTTCTGCTCCAGAGTCTACCATAAAGATAAACTGCTTGTTTCCTATCTCTGTCGCCACTAGTGGTTCCTCATTTGCACTTTGTGTGGTGGATAGGACTGGACACGCAAGTGCTCCCTGTGGGCTGTCCTAGTCTTGGTATCTTTGCTGACCTGGCATTTGCTGCCGCTGCAAAAGAGTTATTGTTTATGTTCCCTACTGGGTTTTGTCTCGCCATGGGCTGTAGTGCGTTTTGCTGTTGTGGCTGCTGCTGCTGCTGTTGTGGGGCTGGCTGTCTCTGTTGCATTTGGGGGTCATAGCAGTATTGATCCTGTTGTCCCCCCCTCCCCATTGGAGCTCCACAAGGGCTACCTGGGTGTGGGCAGCCCCACCCCTGTTCATTGTTCATGGGCTGTTGTTGTTGCTGTTGAAATACCCTGATGGTCGCATTCTACAATCTCGTGAATAATGTCCCCATCTTCCACAATTCCAACATGACCCCTGTTGTCCTCCCCTTGGTCCTTGCCCACCATACCCTCTGTTTCCCATTCCTCTGTATCCTCCCCTTTGCCCGCGGTACCCACCTCTTCCTTGGGCCGGCCTGTTCTGCCACTGCGATCCTTGGCATGGCTGTTCCTCTCCGTTCCACTGTCCTTGGTCCTCTCCAACCCACTGCGCTGCTATCCCAACGGGCCTTCCTCCCGCGTTTTCCTCTCCTTCGTTTCCTCTGTCTACTGTTGCACTGGCAGTAATGGCGGTGACCTTCACTAAATTCGTCTGTACTAATTTTGCTTCGTCAGCCAGACTCTTTTGCGTGACCTCCTTTTCCTTCTCTTTGATCCTCCTCCAGTGGTGTACAATTATGCTCTGTATTTCAGGCCACCCTTTGGCTTCGATCCCAGCTATTTTGTCCAAGGCCTTCTGCACCTCTTTCGGCAACCCCTTTTTAATGATAAAATAGAATAAAGCTGTTGATTGATTCCATGCCGTACCAGTTTCGCTTCTCCATAAGTCTTGCACTCGCAAAATGAATTGCGCAGGATCCTCGTTCTCCTCCATCATGCACTGCATCACTGCATGTAAATCTGGAACATCTGGAAATGCACGCCGTAATGCATCCCACACTTGTGCTCGAACATTGTTGAATGGTGATCCATCGTGTCGGTCACAGCTCATCGTTACTCCCGGGAACCCTGCCCTTTCCCAGATTGTGTCTGCTTGGTCCCTGATTGCTGAAACTAATAGACTTTTTACATCACCTATAGCTAACGGCACACCTGCCGTGTTCTTCTCAAATACATGTATCCACTTACCTGCCCCTCCCGTCAGCGGGGGGAGGAGTTTTAACAAGTTGGTTTTGTCCATTTGAGCCCATGAAATATAGTTTGGCCTACCTGCTCCTTTATGTATCAGTGGCATTTGTAGTTTCTGTTTCTTTCCCGTTCTGTTCGTCTTCCCTTTTTTCGTTTTACTTACCAGTATGTTTTCTATCCTCCCTGTTCGTTGTCTTAATCTACCTTGCCATAATGGTGGTGATAATGTGTCTGGGTAACGGCGGTTTGGCAGTGGGGAACCCTCTGCGGCAGCTGCCTCTTCGTATTCATCTAAATCGTCCCATATTTCTTCTATTTCTGACTCTAGCTCGTTATTATCCTCCCAGTTTTCCTTTGGTTCACTTCATTGTCTTTCACCCTGATCTCCACTTTGACTCTCCGGTGTATCTGGGCATATAATCCTCACTGGCTTGTTATTCAATTGGAACAGTAACTGTCCTGACTGCCACTCTTGTTCTTGCCTCTGCTGCGATGACGTCCCTTGCGATACTATAGACTGCCCTGATACCGAGGCTCCTGGGGTTGCATTGCTTGCTGCCCCGATCAGAGGTGTGAGATCTGCCAGTGACAGCGGGGTACCTCCCCTCCCCCTGGCAGCATTTGCCCTTTGTCACATAAAGCTCTTAACCGTGTTATTTCCATTTGTGCGTGTGCTAGCTGACGGTTAAAATCACCTGTTAAACGTGCTATATCCACAGGAGGCGCACTCGTGGGGCCATACAGGCCTCCTTTGTCATATGGTGGAGGTTCGGGGGCTTTTGCCCCGCCCTGGGCAGTGGCGGTGGGTGGTATATACAGGGGTTCACTAAACCCTACCGCTGGCCTAGTCATTAAGGGATAGATTTTTGTTACTTCGTTTTCGGTTGTAGTTGTTGAGCATTCCCCTTTTTGTGTCCCGCCTACTTCTTCAGGGTTTTTCTGCTTTTCTGTCATTCGGCTTGTACCTACCTCTGCCGTGGGGGCAACTTCCTCAAACATTCGCCATAAATCTAACACTTCTCTCCGGTTCTGTAACTGTTTCCCTTTGTATCGCGCTAGCAAATGTGTTGCTACTAGGTCCAACACTCTTTTGTCAAATGATCCTCCTTCTGGCCAAATTGGTGTGACCCCATCTCCCTTTATCTCAGTGATCCACTGATCGTGATACTTCTGTATCCTGTCGCTATAAAGTGGAAGGTGCTGGCAAATATGTGCTAGTGGTGTTACTCCCCCCATGGCAATGTTTCTTTTCCTTTCTTGTGTATTCTAGTACCTTTTGAATCTCTTCCCACCTCTAACTTGGTATGTCAGTTACAATATATGGAAATAATATGTTATTTATCAATGCTCACAATTACCATATGTCACATTAGCTTCCTGAGAGGTGTTACCTGATCACCCCTCAGTTTATTTCTTCTGCTTTACCTTTATATCAATCACAAATTACTTGTTAAACACGCTAAAGTATTTTAATACAAGACATATACATAAAAGCAGACCGACAAACACATAATCATGCAACATACACATGCACTGCCTGCGCGCGTTTGTTCTTTCCCTATTCCCGTTACTGTCCCTGTTTATTTCTTCTTCCCTATACTACCTACTATTTCGCATTCACTCCCCACCTCTTTCACCTTTATTATGTCTCAAGATTTCTTACTTCCACGGAAAAAGAATATTCTAAAAACTACTCCGAGCCTACACGAGACCCCTACTATTTTTCTCTTTATCTCTATTCTGCACTTGGTCGGGACAAATGCTACGCGGGGCCGCCTTCTACCCCCTACGGGCTAGGATATCACTTCTCCTCTTCTCACTTCTTACAACACCTAATGGCCATATAAAGGATAGATCAGAAAAGCCTCACCGTCACTCACGCAGACCCTATTCTTAGCTACCTTCCCTTTGTTGCTAATTCCCTTCTTCCCGTATTTCCCCTTACCTTCCTTTGGGGTCCTTGCAACCGGGACTCCACGTGTTCAGTCAGGTACTCCGAGGGTCGCCGCTCACGGCCGGATCTCGCTCAGGTCTGTCCCCCAACCAAGCCGTGGCCTGCCTTGGCGAGCAGCTTTTTCGATCGGGTATTCGTCAACCGGGAACCCTTGACCCTTTCTTCTTGGTGTGCACAGTCTGGTCAACCGCGGAGGCGATGGTTCTGCTGGGGGGCGCCCTGGATCTCGCTGCCGGGCAGCGCAGGCCTCAAGGCACCTCTCTAAATCACGTCGCGGGGGTCACCAAAAATGTAGGTGCCTTTCCCCGGCTTCCTACGTGTGAGAGAAAAAATAAAATAGCAGACACAACCCCTTGTCGGGGAAAGAGGCACTGAGACCCGGCTGCAAGAGTTCAAAGGATGGTTTATTTCTCCAGCTAGGAAACAACCCAAAAAACTCTCCCAAATCTCATTACATCATACTTGTATTTATATTAGTTAAAGTAACTCAAACAAAAAATGCTAAATGGACCCGATTGGCCAGACGGTGTGGTGCTGTAGGTGTGGGTAGCATCTCTTCCTCCTGGTTGGCTGAGTAGCTGACGGACGTCAAACATCTTGTGCTCCATGCAGGTCAGGGTCCGGTCACTGTGGTCACTACCTAAGCTAATATGTTACACACTAAATAACAAATTATTTAAAACATTTTATGCTACTTGTGACATTTCTACATAAGTCACACACAATGATTAATGTCAGTACAATTTGGTCATTTGTGGCTTTAATTGAAGGCCTTGATCTTATTGTGCATGAGGAAGAATCAGGCTGTGTTTCGCATCTTTTTCTAGGTTTCAGACTCATTAGTGCAAGTAAAAACATATATAGTAGTAAAAATTCTTGAGGCTAGTAAGGAGGGCATTGGGCGATTTCGCAGCACAGGCGAGGGTCTGGCACTTGAAAGAAATACCTTACAGGGGGTGCAGGGTCAGGATGGCAATACATTGTTCTAATGGGGATGGGTGGCTTGCATGTTTATGAGGACGAATCGAGCAGAAAGTGCTTAGCTCATCACATGCCGATTCTCAGGCGAACAGTGATCTCAGAGGAAGAAAACTGTAGCATATTGATTGTTGCAACTTTCTCCAGCTTCAGCGTGAGAATGGAAGCGCAGAGCTTTCCTTCTCAGGGGGAGTGCAAGGGTGGGGGCCAGCCAGCTGCCTGCGCGCCTTGTGTGTGTGTGTGTCTCTGTCCTTGGCTGCTGCGGTGGAAGGGTAGCCGAGCATTGCTGTACTATCGCAGTGAGTCCTGTTTACCCAAGATGGAGTTGAAAGGGGGCACAAAAGATGGATGCCCCGTGTCTTGCTCAGTAGTCCCATCTATGTAGCAGTCAACCATGGTTAACTTTACATAAGGGCAAGGGGCAATCCCACTACCGGAGGCACGTGGTCCAAGCCTTGTACTGAGGAGC
This sequence comes from Ambystoma mexicanum, assembly GCF_040938575.1. Classification (NCBI taxonomy): domain Eukaryota; kingdom Metazoa; phylum Chordata; class Amphibia; order Caudata; family Ambystomatidae; genus Ambystoma; species Ambystoma mexicanum. The sequence continues at coordinate 608,466,089 of NC_090924.1, forward strand.
GTACGATGCGAGGGGGCCTGAGGACCCCTCGCTCCCATACACAACCTATTGTTCAACCTTAAGAAAATAAGCAACAGTGATCATATGGCTTCTAAGATGTATAATCTCTTAAATAGGTTCTCTTAAGTGAACATGAAGATCTTAGCATCCTGGTCAGTGATTCTGAAGGATGAAATGACTGAAGGAAGATGGATAAATGTTTGCAGTAACATAAAAAAGATGTCCCTGAAAATGGGGGAAAGGGCTTGTCGGGTAAAGATCCTCAACCAAGTATTTTGGACACCAGTTTGTCTGTTCAAGCAAGACCTAATTGACTCAGACAATTGTTGGAGATGTGGTAATGAATGTCGTACGATGGAACAC